>NC_074707.1:35624088-35974765 GCF_024334085.1 Lutzomyia longipalpis
AGAGAAATGCTCTCAGGGAAAAATTACACGATTTTATTTCTTTTATTTTTTTTTTAGTAAAAAATCACTTTTTCAAGAGAAATGCTCTCTGAGAGAAATTACAAGATTTTATTTCTTTTATTTTTTGGAAAAAAATCACTTTTTCAAGAGAAATGCTCTCTGAGAGAAATTACATGATTTTATTTCTTTTATTTTTTGGAAAAAAAAATCACTTTTTGAAGAGAAATGCTCTCAGGGAAAAATTACACGATTTTATTTCTTTTATTTTTTGGAAAAAAAATCACTTTTTCAAGAGAAATGCTCTCAGAAAAGATATTATATGATTTTATTTCTTTTATTTTTTGGAAAAAATCACTTTTTCAAGAGAAATGCTCTCTGAGAGAAATTTCAAGATTTTATTTCTTTTTTTTTTTTTGGAAAAAATCACTTTTTGAAGAGAAATGCTCTCAGAGAGAAATTACATGATTTTATTTCTTTTATTTTTTGGAAAAAAATCACTTTTTCAAGAGAAATGCTCTCTGAGAGATATTACATGATTTTATTTCTTTAATTTTTGGAAAAAAATCACTTTTTCAATAGAAATGCTCTCAGAGAGAAATAAAACGATTTTATTTCTCTTATTTTTCAGAATAAAATCTCTTTTTCAAGAGAAATTCTCTCAGAGAGAAATTACAAGATTTTATTTCTTTTATTTTTTGGAAAAAAAATCACTTTTTGAAGAGAAATGCTCTCAGGGAAAAATTACACGATTTTATTTCTTTTATTTTTTTTTTTAGTAAAAAATCACTTTTTCAAGAGAAATGCTCTCTGAGAGAAATTACATGATTTTATTTCTTTTATTTTTTGGAAAGAAGATCACTTTTTGAAGAGAAATGCTCTCAGGGAAAAATTACACGATTTTATTTCTTTTATTTTTTTTTTAGTAAAAAATCACTTTTTGAAGAGAAATGCTCTCAGAGAGAAATTACATGATTTTATTTCTTTTATTTTTTGGAAAAAAAATCACTTTTTGAAGAGAAATGCTCTCAGAGAGAAATTACAAGATTTTATTTCTTTTATTTTTTGGAAAAAAAATCACTTTTTGAAGAGAAATGCTCTCAGGGAAAAATTACACGATTTTATTTCTTTTATTTTTTAGTAAAAAATCTCTTTTTCAAGAGAAATGCTCTCTGAGAGAAATTACATGATTTTATTTCTTTTATTTTTTGGAAAAAAGATCACTTTTTGAAGAGAAATGCTCTCAGGGAAAAATTACACGATTTTATTTCTTTTATTTTTTTTTAGTAAAAAATCACTTTTTGAAGAGAAATGCTCTCAGAGAGAAATTACATGATTTTATTTCTTTTATTTTTTGGAAAAAAAATCACTTTTTGAAGAGAAATGCTCTCAGAGAGAAATTACAAGATTTTATTTCTTTTATTTTTTGGAAAAAAAATCACTTTTTGAAGAGAAATGCTCTCAGGGAAAAATTACACGATTTTATTTCTTTTATTTTTTTTTAGTAAAAAATCACTTTTTCAAGAGAAATGCTCTCTGAGAGAAATTACAAGATTTTATTTCTTTTATTTTTTGGAAAAAAATCACTTTTTCAAGAGAAATGCTCTCTGAGAGAAATTACATGATTTTATTTCTTTTATTTTTTGGAAAAAAAATCACTTTTTGAAGAGAAATGCTCTCAGGGAAAAATTACACGATTTTATTTCTTTTATTTTTTGGAAAAAAAATCACTTTTTCAAGAGAAATGCTCTCAGAGAGAAATTACATGATTTTATTTCTTTTTTTTTTTTGGAAAAAATCACTTTTTGAAGAGAAATTCTCTCAGAGAGAAATTATATGATTTTATTTCTTTATTTTTTTTTTAGTAAAAAATCACTTTTTGAAGAGAAATGCTCTCAGAGAGAAATTACATGATTTTATTTCTTTTATTTTTTGGAAAAAAAATCACTTTTTCAAGAGAAATGCTCTCTGAGAGAAATTATATGATTTTATTTCTTTTATTTTTTTTTTAGTAAAAAATCACTTTTTGAAGAGAAATGCTCTCAGAGAGAAATTACATGATTTTATTTCTTTTATTTTTTGGAAAAAAAATCACTTTTTGAAGAGAAATGCTCTCAGGGAAAAATTACACGATTTTATTTCTTTTATTTTTTAGTAAAAAATCTCTTTTTCAAGAGAAATGCTCTCTGAGAGAAATTACATGATTTTATTTCTTTTATTTTTTGGAAAAAAGATCACTTTTTGAAGAGAAATGCTCTCAGGGAAAAATTACACGATTTTATTTCTTTTATTTTTTTTTTTAGTAAAAAATCACTTTTTGAAGAGAAATGCTCTCAGAGAGAAATTACATGATTTTATTTCTT
Organism: Lutzomyia longipalpis; assembly: GCF_024334085.1. Lineage (NCBI taxonomy): Eukaryota > Metazoa > Arthropoda > Insecta > Diptera > Psychodidae > Lutzomyia > Lutzomyia longipalpis. Next base: position 35,626,449 of record NC_074707.1, read on the forward strand.
TTATTTTTTGGAAAAAAAATCACTTTTTGAAGAGAAATGCTCTCAGAGAGAAATTACAAGATTTTATTTCTTTTATTTTTTGGAAAAAAATCACTTTTTGAAGAGAAATGCTCTCAGGGAAAAATTACACGATTTTATTTCTTTTATTTTTTTTTAGTAAAAAATCACTTTTTCAAGAGAAATGCTCTCTGAGAGAAATTACAAGATTTTATTTCTTTTATTTTTTGGAAAAAAATCACTTTTTCAAGAGAAATGCTCTCTGAGAGAAATTACATGATTTTATTTCTTTTATTTTTTGGAAAAAAAATCACTTTTTGAAGAGAAATGCTCTCAGGGAAAAATTACACGATTTTATTTCTTTTATTTTTTTTTTAGTAAAAAATCACTTTTTCAAGAGAAATGCTCTCAGAGAGAAATTACATGATTTTATTTCTTTTATTTTTTGGAAAAAATCACTTTTTGAAGAAAAATGCTCTCAGGGAAAAATTACACGATTTTATTTCTTTTATTTTTTTTTTAGTAAAAAATCACTTTTTCAAGAGAAATGCTCTCTGAGAGAAATTACAAGATTTTATTTCTTTTATTTTTTGGAAAAAAATCACTTTTTGAAGAGAAATGCTCTCAGGGAAAAATTACACGATTTTATTTCTTTTATTTTTTTTTTAGTAAAAAATCACTTTTTCAAGAGAAATGCTCTCTGAGAGAAATTACAAGATTTTATTTCTTTTATTTTTTGGAAAAAAATCACTTTTTCAAGAGAAATGCTCTCTGAGAGAAATTACATGATTTTATTTCTTTTATTTTTTGGAAAAAATCACTTTTTCAAGAGAAATGCTCTCAGAGAAAAATTACAAGATTTTATTTCTTTTATTTTTTTTTTTAGTAAAAAATCACTTTTTCAAGAGAAATGCTCTCTGAGAGAAATTACATGATTTTATTTCTTTTATTTTTTGGAAAAAAAATCACTTTTTGAAGAGAAATGCTCTCAGAGAGAAATAAAACGATTTTATTTCTCTTATTTTTCAAAATAAAATCTCTTTTTCAAGAGAAATTCTCTCAGAGAGAAATTACATGATTTTATTTCTTTTATTTTTTGGAAAAAAAATCACTTTTTCAAGAGAAATGCTCTCAGAGAGAAATTACAAGATTTTATTTCTTTTATTTTTTGGAAAAAAATCACTTTTTCAAGAGAAATGCTCTCTGAGAGAAATTACACGATTTTATTTCTTTTATTTTTTTTTAGTAAAAATCACTTTTTGAAGAGAAATGCTCTCAGGGAAAAATTACACGATTTTATTTCTTTTATTTCTTTTTTAGTAAAAAATCACTTTTTCAAGAGAAATGCTCTCTGAGAGAAATTACATGATTTTATTTCTTTTATTTTTTGGAAAAAAAATCACTTTTTGAAGAGAAATGCTCTCAGGGAAAAATTACACGATTTTATTTCTTTTATTTTTTTTTTTTTAGTAAAAAATCACTTTTTGAAGAGAAATGCTCTCAGAGAGAAATTACATGATTTTATTTCTTTTATTTTTTGGAAAAAAAATCACTTTTTGAAGAGAAATGCTCTCAGAGAGAAATTACACGATTTTATTTCTTTTATTTTTTAGTAAAAAATCTCTTTTTCAAGAGAAATGCTCTCAGAGAGAAATTACACGATTTTATTTCTCCTATTTTTTAGAAAAAAGTGTCTTTTTCAAGAGAAATGCTCTCAGAGAGAAATTGCACGATTTTTTTACTTCTGTTTTTTTTTAAGAAGACGCTTTCTCAGAAGAGAAGCGCTTTTTGATAAGAACTACGAGATTTCTTTTACTTTTGTTTTTTGTGAAGAAGTTTTCTCTCAGAAGAGAAACGCTTTTTGATAAGAACTACGAGATTTCTTTTACTTTTGTTTTTTGTGAAGAAGTTTTCTCTCAGAAGAGACACGCTTTTTGATAAGAACTACGAGATTTCTTTTACTTTTGTTTTTTGTGAAGAAGTTTTCTCTCAGAAGAGAAACGCTTTTTGATAAGAACTACGAGATTTCTTTTACTTTTGTTTTTCAAGAAGACGCTTTCTCTCAGAAGGGAAATGCTTACAGAAAAGAACTACGAGATTTCTTTTACTTTTGTTTTTTAAGAAGAAGTTAACTCTCAGAAGAGAAACGCCCACAGAAAAGAACTACGAGATTTCTTTTACTGTTGTTTTTTAAGAAGAAGTTTACTCTCAGAAGAGAAACGCCCACAGAAAAGAACTACGAGATTTCTTTTACTGTTGTTTTTTAAGAAGAAGTTTACTCTCAGAAGAGAAACGCTTTTTGATAAGAACTACGAGATTTCTTTTACTTTTGTTTTTTGTGAAGAAGTTTACTCTCAGAAGAGAAACGCCCACAGAAAAGAACTACGAGATTTCTTTTACTTTTGTTTTTTGTGAAGAAGTTTTCTCTCAGAAGAGACACGCTTTTTGATAAGAACTACGAGATTTCTTTTACTTTTGTTTTTTGTGAAGAAGTTTACTCTCAGAAGAGAAACGCCCACAGAAAAGAACTACGAGATTTCTTTTACTTTTGTTTTTTGTGAAGAAGTTTTCTCTCAGAAGAGAAACGCTTTTTGATAAGAACTACGAGATTTCTTTTACTGTTGTTTTTTAAGAAGAAGTTAACTCTCAGAAGAGAAACACTTTTTGATAAGAACTACGAGATTTCTTTTACTTTTGTTTTTTGTGAAGAAATTTTCTCTCAGAAGAGAAACGCTTTTTGATAAGAACTACGAGATTTCTTTTACTGTTGTTTTTTAAGAAGAAGTTAACTCTCAGAAGAGAAACGCCCACAGAAAAGAACTACGAGATTTCTTTTACTGTTGTTTTTTAAGAAGAAGTTTACTCTCAGAAGAGAAACGCTTTTTGATAAGAACTACGAGATTTCTTTTACTTTTGTTTTTTGTGAAGAAGTTTACTCTCAGAAGAGAAACGCCCACAGAAAAGAACTACGAGATTTCTTTTACTTTTGTTTTTTGTGAAGAAGTTTTCTCTCAGAAGAGACACGCTTTTTGATAAGAACTACGAGATTTCTTTTACTTTTGTTTTTTGTGAAGAAGTTTACTCTCAGAAGAGAAACGCCCACAGAAAAGAACTACGAGATTTCTTTTACTTTTGTTTTTTGTGAAGAAGTTTTCTCTCAGAAGAGAAACGCTTTTTGATAAGAACTACGAGATTTCTTTTACTGTTGTTTTTTAAGAAGAAGTTAACTCTCAGAAGAGAAACGCCCACAGAAAAGAACTACGAGATTTCTTTTACTGTTGTTTTTTAAGAAGAAGTTTTCTCTCAGAAGAGAAACGCTTTTTGATAAGAACTACGAGATTTCTTTTACTTTTGTTTTTTGTGAAGAAGTTTACTCTCAGAAGAGAAACGCCCACAGAAAAGAACTACGAGATTTCTTTTACTTTTGTTTTTTGTGAAGAAGTTTTCTCTCAGAAGAGACACGCTTTTTGATAAGAACTACGAGATTTCTTTTACTTTTGTTTTTTGTGAAGAAGTTTACTCTCAGAAGAGAAACGCCCACAGAAAAGAACTACGAGATTTCTTTTACTTTTGTTTTTTGTGAAGAAGTTTTCTCTCAGAAGAGAAACACTTTTTGATAAGAACTACGAGATTTCTTTTACTTTTGTTTTTTGTGAAGAAGTTTACTCTCAGAAGAGAAACACTTTTTGATAAGAACTACGAGATTTCTTTTACTTTTGTTTTTTGTGAAGAAATTTTCTCTCAGAAGAGAAACGCTTTTTGATAAGAACTACGAGATTTCTTTTACTGTTGTTTTTTAAGAAGAAGTTAACTCTCAGAAGAGAAACGCCCACAGAAAAGAACTACGAGATTTCTTTTACTGTTGTTTTTTAAGAAGAAGTTTACTCTCAGAAGAGAAACGCTTTTTGATAAGAACTACGAGATTTCTTTTACTTTTGTTTTTTGTGAAGAAGTTTACTCTCAGAAGAGAAACGCCCACAGAAAAGAACTACGAGATTTCTTTTACTTTTGTTTTTTGTGAAGAAGTTTTCTCTCAGAAGAGACACGCTTTTTGATAAGAACTACGAGATTTCTTTTACTTTTGTTTTTTGTGAAGAAGTTTACTCTCAGAAGAGAAACGCCCACAGAAAAGAACTACGAGATTTCTTTTACTTTTGTTTTTTGTGAAGAAGTTTTCTCTCAGAAGAGAAACGCTTTTTGATAAGAACTACGAGATTTCTTTTACTGTTGTTTTTTAAGAAGAAGTTAACTCTCAGAAGAGAAACGCCCACAGAAAAGAACTACGAGATTTCTTTTACTGTTGTTTTTTAAGAAGAAGTTTTCTCTCAGAAGAGAAACGCTTTTTGATAAGAACTACGAGATTTCTTTTACTTTTGTTTTTTGTGAAGAAATTTTCTCTCAGAAGAGAAACACTTTTTGATAAGAACTACGAGATTTCTTTTACTTTTGTTTTTTGTGAAGAAATTTTCTCTCAGAAGAGAAACGCTTTTTGATAAGAACTACGAGATTTCTTTTACTTTTGTTTTTTGTGAAGAAATTTTCTCTCAGAAGAGAAACGCTTTTTGATAAGAACTACGAGATTTCTTTTACTTTTGTTTTTTGTGAAGAAGTTTACTCTCAGAAGAGAAACGCCCACAGAAAAGAACTACGAGATTTCTTTTACTTTTGTTTTTTGTGAAGAAGTTTTCTCTCAGAAGAGAAACGCTTTTTGATAAGAACTACGAGATTTCTTTTACTGTTGTTTTTTAAGAAGAAGTTAACTCTCAGAAGAGAAACGCCCACAGAAAAGAACTACGAGATTTCTTTTACTGTTGTTTTTTAAGAAGAAGTTTACTCTCAGAAGAGAAACGCTTTTTGATAAGAACTACGAGATTTCTTTTACTTTTGTTTTTTGTGAAGAAGTTTACTCTCAGAAGAGAAACGCCCACAGAAAAGAACTACGAGATTTCTTTTACTTTTGTTTTTTGTGAAGAAGTTTTCTCTCAGAAGAGACACGCTTTTTGATAAGAACTACGAGATTTCTTTTACTTTTGTTTTTTGTGAAGAAGTTTACTCTCAGAAGAGAAACGCCCACAGAAAAGAACTACGAGATTTCTTTTACTTTTGTTTTTTGTGAAGAAGTTTTCTCTCAGAAGAGAAACGCTTTTTGATAAGAACTACGAGATTTCTTTTACTGTTGTTTTTTAAGAAGAAGTTAACTCTCAGAAGAGAAACGCCCACAGAAAAGAACTACGAGATTTCTTTTACTGTTGTTTTTTAAGAAGAAGTTTTCTCTCAGAAGAGAAACGCTTTTTGATAAGAACTACGAGATTTCTTTTACTTTTGTTTTTTGTGAAGAAATTTTCTCTCAGAAGAGAAACGCTTTTTGATAAGAACTACGAGATTTCTTTTACTTTTGTTTTTTGTGAAGAAATTTTCTCTCAGAAGAGAAACGCTTTTTGATAAGAACTACGAGATTTCTTTTACTTTTGTTTTTTGTGAAGAAATTTTCTCTCAGAAGAGAAACGCTTTTTGATAAGAACTACGAGATTTCTTTTACTTTTGTTTTTTGTGAAGAAGTTTACTCTCAGAAGAGAAACGCCCACAGAAAAGAACTACGAGATTTCTTTTACTTTTGTTTTTTGTGAAGAAGTTTTCTCTCAGAAGAGAAACGCTTTTTGATAAGAACTACGAGATTTCTTTTACTGTTGTTTTTTAAGAAGAAGTTAACTCTCAGAAGAGAAACGCCCACAGAAAAGAACTACGAGATTTCTTTTACTGTTGTTTTTTAAGAAGAAGTTTACTCTCAGAAGAGAAACGCTTTTTGATAAGAACTACGAGATTTCTTTTACTTTTGTTTTTTGTGAAGAAGTTTACTCTCAGAAGAGAAACGCCCACAGAAAAGAACTACGAGATTTCTTTTACTTTTGTTTTTTGTGAAGAAGTTTTCTCTCAGAAGAGACACGCTTTTTGATAAGAACTACGAGATTTCTTTTACTTTTGTTTTTTGTGAAGAAGTTTACTCTCAGAAGAGAAACGCCCACAGAAAAGAACTACGAGATTTCTTTTACTTTTGTTTTTTGTGAAGAAGTTTTCTCTCAGAAGAGAAACGCTTTTTGATAAGAACTACGAGATTTCTTTTACTGTTGTTTTTTAAGAAGAAGTTAACTCTCAGAAGAGAAACGCCCACAGAAAAGAACTACGAGATTTCTTTTACTGTTGTTTTTTAAGAAGAAGTTTTCTCTCAGAAGAGAAACGCTTTTTGATAAGAACTACGAGATTTCTTTTACTTTTGTTTTTTGTGAAGAAATTTTCTCTCAGAAGAGAAACACTTTTTGATAAGAACTACGAGATTTCTTTTACTTTTGTTTTTTGTGAAGAAGTTTTCTCTCAGAAGAGAAACGCTTTTTGATAAGAACTACGAGATTTCTTTTACTGTTGTTTTTTAAGAAGAAGTTAACTCTCAGAAGAGAAACGCCCACAGAAAAGAACTACGAGATTTCTTTTACTTTTGTTTTTTGTGAAGAAGTTTACTCTCAGAAGAGAAACGCCCACAGAAAAGAACTACGAGATTTCTTTTACTTTTGTTTTTTGTGAAGAAGTTTTCTCTCAGAAGAGACACGCTTTTTGATAAGAACTACGAGATTTCTTTTACTTTTGTTTTTTGTGAAGAAGTTTACTCTCAGAAGAGAAACGCCCACAGAAAAGAACTACGAGATTTCTTTTACTTTTGTTTTTTGTGAAGAAGTTTTCTCTCAGAAGAGAAACGCTTTTTGATAAGAACTACGAGATTTCTTTTACTGTTGTTTTTTAAGAAGAAGTTAACTCTCAGAAGAGAAACGCCCACAGAAAAGAACTACGAGATTTCTTTTACTGTTGTTTTTTAAGAAGAAGTTTTCTCTCAGAAGAGAAACGCTTTTTGATAAGAACTACGAGATTTCTTTTACTTTTGTTTTTTGTGAAGAAGTTTTCTCTCAGAAGAGAAACGCTTTTTGATAAGAACTACGAGATTTCTTTTACTGTTGTTTTTTAAGAAGAAGTTAACTCTCAGAAGAGAAACGCCCACAGAAAAGAACTACGAGATTTCTTTTACTGTTGTTTTTTAAGAAGAAGTTTACTCTCAGAAGAGAAACGCTTTTTGATAAGAACTACGAGATTTCTTTTACTTTTGTTTTTTGTGAAGAAGTTTACTCTCAGAAGAGAAACGCCCACAGAAAAGAACTACGAGATTTCTTTTACTTTTGTTTTTTGTGAAGAAGTTTTCTCTCAGAAGAGACACGCTTTTTGATAAGAACTACGAGATTTCTTTTACTTTTGTTTTTTGTGAAGAAGTTTACTCTCAGAAGAGAAACGCCCACAGAAAAGAACTACGAGATTTCTTTTACTTTTGTTTTTTGTGAAGAAGTTTTCTCTCAGAATAGAGACGCCCTCAGAAAAGAACTACGAGATTTCTTTTGCTTTCGATTTTTAAGAAGAAGAAGAAGGAGCTTTCTCTCAGAAGAGAAACGCTCTCTGGAAAAATACACGATTTTTTACTATTATTTTTAAAGAAAAGATTTGCGATGAGGTGTTTTTTTTTTAATTGGTCTTGTTACGAAGAAAATAAAGAAAAGAAGAGTAAAATAGAGAATTGTTACAACAGTGGACTGTCGATTTGTTCAAATAGTGGACTGTTAGATTACTTGACTTTTAGATTAGTGGACCGTTTACATTTTTTTTTTAGAAAAAAAAACAAATTTTTCAGAAAAAGGGGTAATAATATGTTTTTATTTCATGCATTATAAGTACAGTTTCCTTTGGTTTTAATCTTTGACTTCATTGCCGCTACTTCATCTGTGGCATTGTATTCGTTCTTTGATAGAAATTGCGGCATCATTTTTCTGGACTTCATTGTAACTCTCACGTGGTTTTCCCGCGCTTCTTCACCGATTACCAAATTCGAAGCTTCAGTCGTCATTTTCACGAGACGTTCAACAGCTTGCGTGTGGCAAGGGTACTCCTCAATGATTGGTGCCGGAGAGTTGTAAAACTCTCGTATTTGATCATCCGAAAAGTCATCCAGGACTGGTGGAGAAGTAATTGTGACACTGTCCCAATTTATTAGGTTGATGTATTCGTCGGCGTCAAAATTTAAAACTGGGACTTTAAATAATCGTACAGTTTTACTAGCGCAATCATCAGTCTTGGCACTGTTTCTGGCATGAAGTATTCTCTCGATTGCCTGCTGTCGAACCTTTTGCCGTGTATCCACCAACATTGCCACTAATACATTCTCGGGATGGGCAAAGTAGCTATTCATTGTCAACACACGGCGAACAATCTCTTTATATTTTTCTGGTAGTATGCGCGTTTTCTCCAGCATGTAGAAAAAGTTTGGGGCCCCATCAATTAAGCGGTGGTTTTTCTTAATTTTAAACCACGATGGGGCATATGCTTTTTGAATGAAAAGCACAATAATTTTCAGCTCTTCTTGTGGTTCCGGAGTCCCCACGTATGTTCTTAGGATCCTATTTGCCGTGGTGAGCCACCGTGCGTGGTTGAGATTGCCAGGCTCCCGTTCTGAAAGGTCTTTGGAGCATAGACCTGAGCCGACCGCATGTACCATTTGATAGAGGTACAATTGGTCTTTGCTCAGGTCTTTCAGTTCTGTTCTGGAGAAGCCTGGCAAATCTCCGTGTGGGATCGCTTTGAATTTTATAATTGGTAGACTGACGCACGATGGCAGTGACTTTCCGATGGGCCCATTAAATGCTTTTGGGCCACTTGTGCCTCCATCAAGCTTTTCAAATAAGTGGCGCAGTGGCAGCTCATTCGTATGGAGTAAACAAATGACCCATTGAAGGCTTTTTCCCAAAAGTATTTCAAAGTTTCTGATGGCCCCGTTGCGCAAACCCGTATTTACAACGGTGCCATCGCTTCCAATTACGCGTAATGCGCTCATGTCAGTAATAGCGCTCAATTTTTGGAAGAGCGCCTCAGCGATGGCTTTGCCATGCCCGCTAGTTGGAGTTGCAATTCCGAGCAACCTTTCAGATGGCAACTCCACCATAGAAATGTGCTCCTCCGTCCGATAAACGTGCGACTTTGATCCGGGGCGTAAAAAACGTAACGTCACGTCTTTCCTTCCATCAAAATAGAGAGATTTTGGTGGATTTGATTGGCACGACTCAATATCCTGACTGTGTTGCTGCATCCTAACTTTTTGCCGGCTTCGTTGAATCTTGCTTCGATCCACAGCATTTTCATTTTTTGTTCCTATTATCCCGTAGCATTGTAAAGTAGCCGTGGCGATGGCAGCTGCTTGTGTATTTGACACGCGAAATCTGTCCGACATCGTTGCAATCGTTGTAACATCGACCATATTTCGCTTTGCAGTAAGATGTGGCGTGGAAGGTGCATTAGATGTAGCAGATGTAGTACATATTATGGGTCGATTGGGCGTCCACTCGTCTTCTTCTTTCATACCATTATCCTCGTCTGATGTACTCTCATCACTCGGTAGCTCTGTGTCATCGTTATTCATTTCCGTATTGCCTGATTTTAGCTGTTCTTCCTTTGCCTTTCTAGCACAGCCAGGGCATTTTTTTGTTGGGAGGCAACCACATGATACATCAAAAAGCGCTTTACCCTTTATCCTTAATTCATCGATTTTGCGTTTTGTGGAATTGTACTTCAGGGATTTCTTCAAAGCTTGGCACTTTTTGTGGATTCTTATAATTTTGTCAGCAATCTTTACCATATTAATGGTAGATCTTCCAGCTTTATTCCACAGGAGCTGAACTTTCTCCGCAACCTTTCTGGCAATAAGTTTTGATGATGGATCTTTATTTTTGGGGGGTGCAGCCCGTAGTTTTCGCTCTATATATTGATAGCATGCCATAACAGATTCAGTGGATGGTAAACCGGTCTTAGGCAGTTTCCTCGGCTCAAAAACGCAAAAGTCATAGTTCTTCGAACGACGAGGTTTGCTTCCGCGATTGCCAGATGAATCGAAAGGACTTGTTTCCTGAGAATAATAACAAAACAATTTTTGCTAAAAATTGGAAATCTACATAAAAAAATTTCGTAATGGGTGAAATTCACAAATTGTAATAAAATCAAACAGACTTAAGATTAAAAAAAAAAGGCTCAAGTTTTCTTTAAAATGTTTAAAGTTTTGATAAGATTTCTTAATAAAAATTTATGATCTTTTCGATTTACTTAGGCAAAACTTGAAATATTTAAATCAGGTTAAATCAGGCTAAATGCATTGCATATTTTTCAATGATTTTCCCTGATCTTCTTCGGGCATCTTAATTCGTAAAAATTATGGAAAAATATGCACTTAGCTGAATCCAGCCTGAATTAAGAAAACTTAAGCTTCGCTTAAGAAAATTAAAGAAATGTAAGGTTTCTTATTATGAAATTTTGAGTTTTTTTTTAAAGAAAATTTTAAAAATATTAGGAAAACTTAAGTCTTTCTTAAGAGGACCTGGGCGAAATGAACAATAAACAATAATATCGGTCACCCAGTCCTGTTTTCATATGGCACGTAGTGCCACAATATTTTTTAAACCTTATTTTTAAGAAATATTAAGACTGTCTTTACAAGTGAATTTCCCCCAATGAAAAGTAAAATGAATTTGAAAAAAGTTATCAAGGCCAACTCATTTAAGAATCCCTATTAAGACTCTTTGGAAAATTGTCAGAACTCATGAGAATGAGACTTGCACATTTGAAGTTTAATTTTCCCTATAAAGAGAAAACGTTTTTAATAATTTTCTGTTAGCGATTTTACAATTTATTAATTTTTCTCACTATCTGGATTAGGTAATGCAAAAAACGTATGCCAATGTGTATTGTGTAATTTTCACTACCTAAGTTTTAAGGATTTTTATGTAGAATTATTTAAATCAAAACATGTAACTTGGGGTGATGTAAAAAAAAATTTAACGAATTAATAGGTGAGAGTTACTATAAGAATATCAGGTGAAAAATCATTACAAAATCACGAATAATAAATCTTAATCATTCAAATTAACATGTATTATACAAAATGATAAATTAGGTCCAGAGAAGTCATCAAGAGAATCTCTTTATTTTGTTTACTAGTAAACCCTAGCCCCCAATCACGTGTGAGCAAACTCCATTTTAAGGTATAAAAGAGGGCGTATATTAGTAAGGGGGATGAATAATACGGTACCCCGAAAAATTCTAAAAATAAAAAAAATCCCGTTATCTGACCCTTCAGCAGCAGGTAGAAAATTTTGTTTGTTTGTTTGTTTGTGGCACATGAACTCCTCCGAAACCGCTGGGCCGATCTTGATGAAATTTGGTATGGGGGTAGAGGGGGTCAATACGAGTTGCAAGCGCTATATGGGATTTCGCCCCAACCCCCCTTTGTAGCGCCCCAACTGAAAAATTGATTTTTTCCCATTTTCTACCTGCTGAAGGGTCAGATAACGGAATTTTTTTTATTTTTAGAATTTTTCGGGGTACCGTATTATTCATCCCCCTTACTAATATACGCCCCCTTTTATAGCTTAAAATGGTGTTTGCTCACACGTGATTGGGGGCTCGGGCTGAGACTAGTATATTAAGATAATAAAAAAAGAAATTTTGAAAATTCACTTCAGTGTCGCATTTTTGTAATAAAGAAGTTGTTTTTTATCCAGTAAAAATAACTTAAATTGGCGTCGAACCTCACACAAAATCCGCCACGCCAAATTTTTTCACTTCGATTTAAATAATTGTAAGAATACAAACAAAAATTGCGATTAAATGTTATGTATTATTATTTTTAATTAGTTAGTTTTAATATTTCCGTAGTTTCCATACAATTTTTCTATCCGAGCCATTGGAATTTTTGTAAATATAAAATGTTTACTTTCATTACAATTATTAAATTAATTGAATGGTACAAAATTTGGACGTGATTGATTTTTTATGCAGTGAATTATATCTCTCTTGGATTGTTTTCTTGTCTAAGGGGGGTCTCTTAGGAGACATTTAAATAATTTTTAAGGCGTTTGCACTCACATGGACAACATCAGTCAATCATCAGTTTCCTAACCACCATTTTCTACTTTAAAAATTATTTATCACATTTACCAAAATTTGGCGAAAGCACGATTCAAATAAAATTCAAGTCACATCACTCTCATGAGTTTTGACTTTGTGAGAGATGAAACGAAATATTCCTTACAATTAAAAGAACATTATAAAAAAAAAATTCAAGCTTCAAAGATTTATGAGGTGAGAATAAGACAAGAAAAGAACTTACCTTGCCATCGTGCAAGGGATCGCCTTCCATCTCAGCATTCTACAGCAGGGCATCAAGGAAACACACTCACTCTAGTAAATCTCTAATTGCAACCGATTTCAAAAAAAAAATTTCACAATCTACTGATCTCTTCAAAACTCAATTGACTCAGACGCTTGTTAAGTTAAATTAAGGGAAAATAAAATGATCTTTCAATAGCGAATCCTCCAACAGCAAAGCTCAATTTGGTACTAAACAGATTGATCGAGAACATCCAGGGATGAGTCGTCCGAGCGACAAAGCCTTATTCCACTCACACACTCACGTTTCCTAGAATTGCATTTCGTCCCCTTCTAAAAATAGATTGATCGAGAACACTCGGGGCGTGTCTTCCGAGCGACAAAGCTTTATTCCACTCACACACTCACGTTTCATAGAATCGCATTTCGTCCCCTTCTAAAAATAGATTGATCGAGAACGTTCGGGGGCAAGTCGTCCGAGCGACAAAGCCTTATCTTCCAATTTGACACACACATCGCAATCGAAAATAATCTTATAAGAAATATTTTCTCTAAAATAATAATTTCTCTTCTGAGAGAAAACTTCTTCACAAAAAACAAAAGTAAAAGAAATCTCGTAGTTCTTATCAAAAAGTGTTTCTCTTCTGAGAGAAAATTTCTTCACAAAAAACAAAAGTAAAAGAAATCTCGTAGTTCTTATCAAAAAGCGTGTCTCTTCTGAGAGAAAACTTCTTCACAAAAAACAAAAGTAAAAGAAATCTCGTAGTTCTTATCAAAAAGCGTTTCTCTTCTGAGAGAAAACTTCTTCACAAAAAACAAAAGTAAAAGAAATCTCGTAGTTCTTATCAAAAAGTGTTTCTCTTCTGAGAGAAAACTTCTTCACGAAAAACAAAAGTAAAAGAAATCTCGTAGTTCTTTTCTGTAAGCATTTCTCTTCTGAGAGAAAGCGTCTTCACAAAAAACAAAAGTAAAAGAAATCTCGTAGTTCTTATCAAAAAGTGTTTCTCTTCTGAGAGAAAACTTCTTCACAAAAAACAAAAGTAAAAGAAATCTCGTAGTTCTTATCAAAAAGTGTTTCTCTTCTGAGAGAAAACTTCTTCACAAAAAACAAAAGTAAAAGAAATCTCGTAGTTCTTATCAAAAAGTGTTTCTCTTCTGAGAGAAAACTTCTTCACAAAAAACAAAAGTAAAAGAAATCTCGTAGTTCTTATCAAAAAGTGTTTCTCTTCTGAGAGAAAACTTCTTCACAAAAAACAAATGTAAAAGAAATCTCGTAGTTCTTATCAAAAAGTGTTTCTCTTCTGAGAGAAAACTTCTTCACAAAAAACAAAAGTAAAAGAAATCTCGTAGTTCTTATCAAAAAGTGTTTCTCTTCTGAGAGAAAATTTCTTCACAAAAAACAAAAGTAAAAGAAATCTCGTAGTTCTTATCAAAAAGCGCTTCTCTTCTGAGAGAAAGCGTCTTCTTAAAAAAAAAAACAGAAGTAAAAAAATCGTGTAATTTCTCTCTGAGAGCATTTCTCTTGAAAAAGAGATTTTTTTCTGGAAAATAAAAGAAATAAAATCGTGTAATTTCTCTCTGAGAGCATTTCTCTTCAAAAAGTGATTTTTTTCCAAAAAATAAAAGAAACAAAATCATATAATTTCTCTCTGAGAGAATTTCTCTTCAAAAAGTGATTTTTTTCCAAAAAATAAAAGAAATAAAATCATATAATATCTTTCCTGAGAGCATTTCTCTTGAAAAAAATAATTTTTTCTAAAAAATAATAGAAATAAAATCTTGTAATTTTTCTCTGAGAGCATTTCTCTTGAAAATGTGATTTTTTACTAAAAAAAAAATAAAAGAAATAAAATCTTGTAATTTTTCTCTGAGAGCATTTCTCTTGAAAAAGTGATTTTTTCCAAAAAATAAAAGAAATAAAATCTTGTAATTTTTCTCTGAGAGCATTTCTCTTGAAAAAGTGATTTTTTCCAAAAAATAAAAGAAATAAAATCATGTAATTTCTCTCTGAGAGAATTTCTCTTCAAAAAGTGATTTTTTTCCAAAAAATAAAAGAAATAAAATCATGTAATTTCTCTCTGAGAGAATTTCTCTTGAAAAAGAGATTTTATTCTGAAAAATAAGAGAAATAAAATCGTGTAATTTCTCTCTGAGAGCATTTCTCTTCAAAAAGTGATTTTTTTCCAAAAAATAAAAGAAATAAAATCATGTAATTTCTCTCTGAGAGAATTTCTCTTGAAAAAGAGATTTTATTCTGAAAAATAAGAGAAATAAAATCGTTTTATTTCTCTCTGAGAGCATTTCTATTGAAAAAGTGATTTTTTTTCCAAAAAATAAAAGAAATAAAATCATGTAATTTCTCTCAGAGAGCATTTCTCTTGAAAAAGTGATTTTTTTCCAAAAAATAAAAGAAATAAAATCTTGTAATTTCTCTCAGAGAGCATTTCTCTTGAAAAAGTGATTTTTTACTAAAAAAAAAAAATAAAAGAAATAAAATCGTGTAATTTTTCCCTGAGAGCATTTCTCTTGAAAAAGTGATTTTTTTCCAAAAAATAAAAGAAATAAAATCTTGTAATTTCTCTCAGAGAGCATTTCTCTTGAAAAAGTGATTTTTTACTAAAAAAAAATAAAAGAAATAAAATCGTGTAATTTTTCCCTGAGAGCATTTCTCTTCAAAAAGTGATTTTTTTTCCAAAAAATAAAAGAAATAAAATCTTGTAATTTCTCTCTGAGAGAATTTCTCTTGAAAAAGAGATTTTATTCTGAAAAATAAGAGAAATAAAATCGTTTTATTTCTCTCTGAGAGCATTTCTATTGAAAAAGTGATTTTTTTTCCAAAAAATAAAAGAAATAAAATCATGTAATTTCTCTCAGAGAGCATTTCTCTTGAAAAAGTGATTTTTTTCCAAAAAATAAAAGAAATAAAATCATGTAATTTCTCTCTGAGAGCATTTCTCTTGAAAAAGTGATTTTTTCCAAAAAATAAAAGAAATAAAATCATATAATATCTTTTCTGAGAGCATTTCTCTTGAAAAAGTGATTTTTTACTAAAAAAAAAAAAAGAAATAAAATCTTGTAATTTTTCTCTGAGAGCATTTCTCTTCAAAAAGTGATTTTTTTTCCAAAAAATAAAAGAAATAAAATCGTGTAATTTCTCTTTGAGAGCATTTCTCTTCAAAAAGTGATTTTTTCCAAAAAATAAAAGAAATAAAATCATATAATATCTTTCCTGAGAGCATTTCTCTTGAAAAAAATAATTTTTTCTAAAAAATAATAGAAATAAAATCTTGTAATTTTTCTCTGAGAGCATTTCTCTTGAAAATGTGATTTTTTACTAAAAAAAAAAATAAAAGAAATAAAATCTTGTAATTTCTCTCTGAGAGCATTTCTCTTGAAAAAGACACTTTTTTCTAAAAAATAGGAGAAATAAAATCGTGTAATTTCTCTCTGAGAGAATTTCTCTTGAAAAAGAGATTTTATTCTGAAAAATAAGAGAAATAAAATCGTGTAATTTCTCTCTGAGAGCATTTCTCTTCAAAAAGTGATTTTTTTCCAAAAAATAAAAGAAATAAAATCATGTAATTTCTCTCTGAGAGAATTTCTCTTGAAAAAGAGATTTTATTCTGAAAAATAAGAGAAATAAAATCGTTTTATTTCTCTCTGAGAGCATTTCTATTGAAAAAGTGATTTTTTTTCCAAAAAATAAAAGAAATAAAATCATGTAATTTCTCTCAGAGAGCATTTCTCTTGAAAAAGTGATTTTTTTCCAAAAAATAAAAGAAATAAAATCTTGTAATTTCTCTCAGAGAGCATTTCTCTTGAAAAAGTGATTTTTTACTAAAAAAAAAAAATAAAAGAAATAAAATCGTGTAATTTTTCCCTGAGAGCATTTCTCTTGAAAAAGTGATTTTTTTCCAAAAAATAAAAGAAATAAAATCTTGTAATTTCTCTCAGAGAGCATTTCTCTTGAAAAAGTGATTTTTTACTAAAAAAAAATAAAAGAAATAAAATCGTGTAATTTTTCCCTGAGAGCATTTCTCTTCAAAAAGTGATTTTTTTTCCAAAAAATAAAAGAAATAAAATCTTGTAATTTCTCTCTGAGAGAATTTCTCTTGAAAAAGTGATTTTATTCTGAAAAATAAGAGAAATAAAATCGTTTTATTTCTCTCTGAGAGCATTTCTATTGAAAAAGTGATTTTTTTTCCAAAAAATAAAAGAAATAAAATCATGTAATTTCTCTCAGAGAGCATTTCTCTTGAAAAAGTGATTTTTTTCCAAAAAATAAAAGAAATAAAATCATGTAATTTCTCTCTGAGAGCATTTCTCTTGAAAAAGTGATTTTTTCCAAAAAAAAAAAAGAAATAAAATCTTGTAATTTCTCTCAGAGAGCATTTCTCTTGAAAAAGTGATTTTTTACTAAAAAAAAAAAAAAGAAATAAAATCTTGTAATTTTTCTCTGAGAGCATTTCTCTTGAAAAAGTGATTTTTTCCAAAAAATAAAAGAAATAAAATCATATAATTTCTCTCTGAGAGAATTTCTCTTGAAAAAGTGATTTTTTACTAAAAAAAAAATAAAAAAAATAAAATCGTGTAATTTTTCCCTGAGAGCATTTCTCTTCAAAAAGTGATTTTTTTTCCAAAAAATAAAAGAAATAAAATCATGTAATTTCTCTCAGAGAGCATTTCTCTTGAAAAAGTGATTTTTTACTAAAAAAAAAAA
The DNA here is from genome assembly GCF_024334085.1 of Lutzomyia longipalpis. Classification (NCBI taxonomy): domain Eukaryota; kingdom Metazoa; phylum Arthropoda; class Insecta; order Diptera; family Psychodidae; genus Lutzomyia; species Lutzomyia longipalpis. The sequence goes on from NC_074707.1 coordinate 35,643,406, forward strand.
TAAAAGAAATAAAATCGTGTAATTTTTCCCTGAGAGCATTTCTCTTCAAAAAGTGATTTTTTCCAAAAAATAAAAGAAATAAAATCATATAATATCTTTTCTGAGAGCATTTCTCTTGAAAAAGTGATTTTTTACTAAAAAAAAAAAATAAAAGAAATAAAATCGTGTAATTTTTCCCTGAGAGCATTTCTCTTCAAAAAGTGATTTTTTTTTCCAAAAAATAAAAGAAATAAAATCATGTAATTTCTCTCAGAGAGCATTTCTCTTGAAAAAGTGATTTTTTACTAAAAAAAAAAATAAAAGAAATAAAATCGTGTAATTTTTCCCTGAGAGCATTTCTCTTCAAAAAGTGATTTTTTTTCCAAAAAATAAAAGAAATAAAATCTTGTAATTTCTCTCTGAGAGAATTTCTCTTGAAAAAGAGATTTTATTCTGAAAAATAAGAGAAATAAAATCGTTTTATTTCTCTCTGAGAGCATTTCTATTGAAAAAGTGATTTTTTTCCAAAAATTAAAGAAATAAAATCATGTAATATCTCTCAGAGAGCATTTCTCTTGAAAAAGTGATTTTTTTCCAAAAAATAAAAGAAATAAAATCATGTAATTTCTCTCTGAGAGCATTTCTCTTCAAAAAGTGATTTTTTCCAAAAAAAAAAAAAAGAAATAAAATCTTGAAATTTCTCTCAGAGAGCATTTCTCTTGAAAAAGTGATTTTTTCCAAAAAATAAAAGAAATAAAATCATATAATATCTTTTCTGAGAGCATTTCTCTTGAAAAAGTGATTTTTTTTCCAAAAAATAAAAGAAATAAAATCGTGTAATTTTTCCCTGAGAGCATTTCTCTTCAAAAAGTGATTTTTTTTCCAAAAAATAAAAGAAATAAAATCATGTAATTTCTCTCAGAGAGCATTTCTCTTGAAAAAGTGATTTTTTTCCAAAAAATAAAAGAAATAAAATCTTGTAATTTCTCTCAGAGAGCATTTCTCTTGAAAAAGTGATTTTTTACTAAAAAAAAAATAAAAGAAATAAAATCGTGTAATTTTTCCCTGAGAGCATTTCTCTTCAAAAAGTGATTTTTTTTCCAAAAAATAAAAGAAATAAAATCTTGTAATTTCTCTCTGAGAGCATTTCTATTGAAAAAGTGATTTTTTTTCCAAAAAATAAAAGAAATAAAATCATGTAATTTCTCTCAGAGAGCATTTCTCTTGAAAAAGTGATTTTTTTCCAAAAAATAAAAGAAATAAAATCTTGTAATTTCTCTCAGAGAGCATTTCTCTTGAAAAAGTGATTTTTTACTAAAAAAAAAATAAAAGAAATAAAATCGTGTAATTTTTCCCTGAGAGCATTTCTCTTCAAAAAGTGATTTTTTTTCCAAAAAATAAAAGAAATAAAATCTTGTAATTTCTCTCTGAGAGCATTTCTATTGAAAAAGTGATTTTTTTTCCAAAAAATAAAAGAAATAAAATCATGTAATTTCTCTCTGAGAGCATTTCTCTTGAAAAAGTGATTTTTTCCAAAAAATAAAAGAAATAAAATCATATAATATCTTTTCTGAGAGCATTTCTCTTGAAAAAGTGATTTTTTTCCAAAAAATAAAAGAAATAAAATCATGTAATTTCTCTCTGAGAGCATTTCTCTTCAAAAAGTGATTTTTTACTAAAAAAAAAATAAAAGAAATAAAATCGTGTAATTTTTCCCTGAGAGCATTTCTCTTCAAAAAGTGATTTTTTCCAAAAAATAAAAGAAATAAAATCATATAATATCTTTTCTGAGAGCATTTCTCTTGAAAAAGTGATTTTTTACTAAAAAAAAAAAATAAAAGAAATAAAATCGTGTAATTTTTCCCTGAGAGCATTTCTCTTCAAAAAGTGATTTTTTTTCCAAAAAATAAAAGAAATAAAATCATGTAATTTCTCTCAGAGAGCATTTCTCTTGAAAAAGTGATTTTTTACTAAAAAAAAAATAAAAGAAATAAAATCGTGTAATTTTTCCCTGAGAGCATTTCTCTTCAAAAAGTGATTTTTTTTCCAAAAAATAAAAGAAATAAAATCGTTTTATTTCTCTCTGAGAGCATTTCTATTGAAAAAGTGATTTTTTTTCCAAAAAATAAAAGAAATAAAATCATGTAATTTCTCTCTGAGAGCATTTCTCTTGAAAAAGTGATTTTTTCCAAAAAATAAAAGAAATAAAATCATGTAATTTCTCTCAGAGAGCATTTCTCTTGAAAAAGTGATTTTTTACTAAAAAAAAATAAAAGAAATAAAATCGTGTAATTTTTCCCTGAGAGCATTTCTCTTGAAAAAGTGATTTTTTTTCCAAAAAATAAAAGAAATAAAATCATGTAATTTCTCTCAGAGAGCATTTCTCTTGAAAAAGTGATTTTTTACTAAAAAAAAATAAAAGAAATAAAATCGTGTAATTTTTCCCTGAGAGCATTTCTCTTCAAAAAGTGATTTTTTTTCCAAAAAATAAAAGAAATAAAATCTTGTAATTTCTCTCTGAGAGCATTTCTATTGAAAAAGTGATTTTTTTTTCCAAAAAATAAAAGAAATAAAATCATGTAATTTCTCTCTGAGAGCATTTCTCTTGAAAAAGTGATTTTTTCCAAAAAATAAAAGAAATAAAATCATATAATATCTTTTCTGAGAGCATTTCTCTTGAAAAAGTGATTTTTTTCCAAAAAATAAAAGAAATAAAATCATGTAATTTCTCTCTGAGAGCATTTCTCTTCAAAAAGTGATTTTTTACTAAAAAAAAAAAATAAAAGAAATAAAATCGTGTAATTTTTCCCTGAGAGCATTTCTCTTCAAAAAGTGATTTTTTTTCCAAAAAATAAAAGAAATAAAATCATGTAATTTCTCTCTGAGAGCATTTCTCTTCAAAAAGTGATTTTTTCCAAAAAATAAGAGAAATAAAATCGTGTAATTTTTCTCTAAGAGCATTTCTCTTCAAAAAGTGATTTTTTCCAAAAAATAAAAGAAATAAAATCTTGTAATTTTTCTCTGAGAGCATTTCTCTTGAAAAAGTGATTTTTTCCAAAAAATAAAAGAAATAAAATCTTGTAATTTCTCTCAGAGAGCATTTCTCTTGAAAAAGTGATTTTTTACTAAAAAAAAAATAAAAGAAATAAAATCGTGTAATTTTTCCCTGAGAGCATTTCTCTTGAAAAAGTGATTTTTTCCAAAAAAATAAAAGAAATAAAATCGTGTAATTTCTCTTTGAGAGCATTTCTCTTGAAAAAGTGATTTTTTTTCCAAATAATAAAAAAGAAATAAAATCTTGTAATTTTTCTCTGAGAGCATTTCTCTTGAAAAAGTGATTTTTTCCAAAAAATAAAAGAAATAAAATCATATAATATCTTTTCTGAGAGCATTTCTCTTCAAAAAGTGATTTTTTACAAAAAAAAAATAAAAGAAATAAAATCATATAATTTCTCTCTGAGAGAATTTCTCTTCAAAAAGTGATTTTTTCCAAAAAAAAAAAAAGAAATAAAATCATGTAATTTCTCTCAGAGAGCATTTCTCTTGAAAAAGTGATTTTTTTCCAAAAAATAAAAGAAATAAAATCTTGTAATTTCTCTCAGAGAGCATTTCTCTTGAAAAAGTGATTTTTTTCCAAAAAATAAAAGAAATAAAATCATGTAATTTCTCTCTGAGAGCATTTCTCTTCATAAAGTGATTTTTTCCAAAAAAAAAAAAAAAAAGAAATAAAATCATGTAATTTCTCTCTGAGAGCATTTCTCTTCAAAAAGTGATTTTTTACTAAAAAAAAAATAAAAGAAATAAAATCGTGTAATTTTTCCCTGAGAGCATTTCTCTTCAAAAAGTGATTTTTTTTCCAAAAAATAAAAGAAATAAAATCATGTAATTTCTCTCTGAGAGCATTTCTCTTCAAAAAGTGATTTTTTCCAAAAAATAAGAGAAATAAAATCGTGTAATTTTTCTCTGAGAGCATTTCTCTTCAAAAAGTGATTTTTTCCAAAAAATAAAAGAAATAAAATCTTGTAATTTTTCTCTGAGAGCATTTCTCTTGAAAAAGTGATTTTTTCCAAAAAATAAAAGAAATAAAATCTTGTAATTTCTCTCAGAGAGCATTTCTCTTGAAAAAGTGATTTTTTACTAAAAAAAAAATAAAAGAAATAAAATCGTGTAATTTTTCCCTGAGAGCATTTCTCTTGAAAAAGTGATTTTTTCCAAAAAAATAAAAGAAATAAAATCGTGTAATTTCTCTTTGAGAGCATTTCTCTTGAAAAAGTGATTTTTTTTCCAAATAATAAAAAAGAAATAAAATCTTGTAATTTTTCTCTGAGAGCATTTCTCTTGAAAAAGTGATTTTTTCCAAAAAATAAAAGAAATAAAATCATATAATATCTTTTCTGAGAGCATTTCTCTTCAAAAAGTGATTTTTTACTAAAAAAAAAATAAAAGAAATAAAATCATATAATTTCTCTCTGAGAGAATTTCTCTTCAAAAAGTGATTTTTTCCAAAAAAAAAAGAAATAAAATCATGTAATTTCTCTCAGAGAGCATTTCTCTTGAAAAAGTGATTTTTTTCCAAAAAATAAAAGAAATAAAATCTTGTAATTTCTCTCAGAGAGCATTTCTCTTGAAAAAGTGATTTTTTTCCAAAAAATAAAAGAAATAAAATCTTGTAATTTCTCTCAGAGAGCATTTCTCTTGAAAAAGTGATTTTTTACTAAAAAAAAAATAAAAGAAATAAAATCTTGTAATTTTTCTCTGAGAGCATTTCTCTTGAAAAAGTGATTTTTTCCAAAAAATAAAAGAAATAAAATCATATAATATCTTTTCTGAGAGCATTTCTCTTGAAAAAAAGATTTTTTTTGTAAAAAATAATAGAAATAAAATCGTGTATTTTCTTTCTGAGAGTATCTTACTTAAAAAAGAGTTTTTTAAGGCCGTATGCACTTGAGAATACTTTTTTTTATTTTAAAATAATTTAAAAAAAGCAGTTTTAAGGAGATTTTTGAGAAATTTGTTGAAAATAATTAAAAGAATTGAGCTTTTTTGTGTTTTTTTTTAATTAAAATTCTTTATCTCAAATTTTCTATAAAAAAAATAAAAGTTACAGTTTTCGTACCTTCAAGAAAGTTTTAGGAAATTTAATTACCTTTAATTTAAGCCCAAATTTATAACAATCGGACTTGTAGAAGCGGAGATATTCATTATTTTGTAAAGTAGTATATACGATAAATACCATTTTTAGCTCTAATTTTTGAGCATTTAAACGAAATATCAAGTATTTAGGTAAATTTTACAGGAATGTTGTGTACGGGGGACTTTTAGAACTTAATTTCCACTAACTTTTGGAGAAGAGAGCACTAAGATATCTATCATAGTTCCTGAGATATTCAATAATATGTCCAAAAATTCCTAAAAACATGTTATCATTTAGAGGCTCCCGGAGTCTCAGAACCTCAATATTTTGTGAAAAGTTAAACGGTTTTGGAAAAGGCATTAGATTACCGAACTTTTGACGAGTGGTAGAGGTACGAGGGCGAAAAAAGTGTTTTGACGCTACACCCTAATGTAGGTATCTGTTTAAACTACGTCCTTCAATATAATGTAGTTCTTTAAAAGAATTTATGATGGAGAAGATTTTTAAGGCCATTGCATGAATCCCTAAAATTTTTATCATTTAAAAAATCAGTTAAAAAATTTTAAATTATAATAATTACATTTTTCTCTTTTCGCAATAATTTTATTTGTAAGTTTTTTTTACCCCTAATTTGTGACTGAAAAACAATTTTGCTTTCACTACGCCTCAGCAATTTCCAATTTAACTTACCTCAGATTATTATTTTACTCACGCTTTTTTTCAGCCGATACATACTTTTATAATGAGCTTTCCTACGTTTTACATCATAAATCTAGGAATTAGGTAGGTATATTTTGCTCTCTTTTATTCAAACTTGCACCAAAGCCACACCTCCGGATTGAACTTAATTTAAATCAGATCAACAAAATGATTATTAAACGAAATGTAAATGAATAAGAAGAAGACTCTGTGTTTCAAAGAAATGCTTTGATTGGCTGATACATTCGTACAACGCGTTTCCATTGGCTACTGATTACCTGGATCGCCTTAATGGTTCAGCATTAGGCGTGCAAGGTTAATTAGAACAGAGTATAGCTTCTTACGCTTCTTATGTTTGCAAATAAAATTATTTGAAATGAAAAAAATGTTAACATAATCCTCCATTATGATATTACAAAGAATAAAATAAGCTTCAATGAGAAAAATTCATTTGGCTATCTTGAAAAAGTTTGCTAAAAATACATTTTAGTATTTATTTTTTTTGCAGATCACAAACAAATTCAAACACATGCGCAAAATACAAAGAGGAAGAGGAAAACTGGGAAAATTTGTAATACCTCCACTTTTCATTTGGATTCCTTTTTTTTTGTAAAAAATTATCGTTTGTTATTAGCTTTATGATCATTTTGCTTTACTTACTTCCATTGAGCTAAAGGTGATTTCTTTGAACACAGGTGTGATAAAAAATTCCATTTCACTTTAGAAAATATCAGGGAATTTGGCGCACAGATCATTTTACTTAATAATAGTGTCTTTTTTGCGTTTTGACCGAATATTGTCCACACTGAAACTAAAGTGACAAACTGAACGATAAAATCCACGAGTCGTAGTGAATTTCAGCCACATCGTTGTAACTGCGGATAAATTAATGCGTTTTTAATCAATTTTAGAGCATCATTAGACAGAAAAAGAGATTTTTTTCCTACCCTAAATTCTTTTATTTTGTTAATTTCTTTTAAGACACATGTCTGTGAATCACTCGTGGAATGATTTTAATCCTCCAGTGTGAGTAATTTGTCCTTTTTAAGTAAGCTTGTCGAGCTGTGAGAGAGCTGCAAAAGGCCGTCCTATTTGTTCATTTTTGGTAAGATTTATGAGAGGAAATTCTTCCTGTATGATGGGAATTAATTGAGGAATCTAATGGACATCTTTTGCTCAACATCAGTTCGCTCCAGGGCCTTGCAGAAATCCTCAAAGGAGATCGTACCCTGTCCCATTTGATCAGCCTCCACGATTGTTCGCTCTGCAATGGAATTCAACTGATCCTGACTGATGTTGTCACCCACCATCATGTGCAGGATGCTGAGGAGCTCATCGCGAGAGATGGAATCATCATCATCCAGATCGTACATCTTAAATGCAAATCTCAGCTTCTCTGTGCGGCTGTTCAGCTTATTGCGCTTCCCACTGGACTTGGGGGGTCGGAAACGGGCCAGCACTGTCATGAATTGTCGGAAGTTCACCCGGTCATCGCTGCTCTCCACGAAGAAGGCGTGCACAATGCGATCACAGAGGGGATTTATTGCCAACTCTGGAATACGCAGGAAGTCATCTCGTGACAATGTTCCGCAATCGCTGCGATCCAGGGATGTGAATCGCGAGTAGAGGCGCTCAATCTGATTCGGTGTGACTGTGGGTGGAGGGAGAGAAGACAACCCTGTCATCTTTCAGAGCCTCTTTGGGATTACGTAAGCTTCCAGACACAAATGTCACGGCTTGACCTTGGCTCCCGGAGACAAAAGGACGTGACAGACATTTGTCTTGGAGGCTTCCTGCCCTCATTGCATGTGAGTCATCCCCGAATTCCCAAATATCTCAACCAAAAAACAATTCTAGATGGAAAAATAGAAGAGAACTTACATCCAGTTTCATCCTGAATTTGAGCAATTTCCTCCTCTCGCAGGAGTAGTGATGACTTATTGCCCATTTTTTATCTTCTGCACACCTCAAGAAAAGCCAGGAAACTCACAAAAAACGCACTTTGACCCTTTGTCGCGATTTTTTTGATTAAAAATATTGAAATTATTTTGACATGTTTTTTACATCGCAAAAGACAGCATTAGACTGTCCCCAATATGCCTGAATCTATTTTCAGTTAGTTTTTTTTTTAATTTTTCTTTCATATTGCAAATTAATCAAATTAAATTATAAATGAATTTAGAAGAGAAATTGAAAGAAATAATTTGTTTTACTAAAGAAAATTAAGAAAATTATTCTTTGACGAACTATGTGGGACATGAGAAAGTAATTTTCTCTGCAGACTTCTGCGGAAAATCGTCAGTGGGTGCTTTGATGGGATTAGAGTGAGTGAGTGAAATTATTAAATTCCACGAAAAGCTCCCCTTTCTCTGGGTCTCCTGTCTCCTCCTGTGGCATCTTTTTGGTGAAGTGAAACTCCTGCAAGGCAATTCACGATGGCATCGCGAGAAGCAACGCACGCTGGAAGCTGGTACACGGATTCAGGTTTGTGGTACATCCCTCAAAAGTTCGCCCCTCCAAATCAGCTGTTCTTTGTTTCCATTACCAAAATTTATTTCCGCGAACGTAGTCTGCGCCCCTAAAAACAAAATTTCCCTTTGCAAAGTAAAATGGAGAATTCAGAAAGAAAACCCTCTGAGGATTTCCAGGATATTATGGATATTGATTGTGAAGAAAATAATCGGGAAGAGAATAGGAAAGTCCTGGAAAAGTTGTTCGGTATCCTGGATCAGGTCAAAGAGGAGCTCCAGGAAGCCTCCATTGATGCTGAAATTAAGATGGATCTGAATATCAAACTGAAGTTGGAATATGAGGAAACGGATGAGGAAGAGAAAAAGCCCAATTGGGATAAAATCTGGAAGATCATGCAGAACTTCCGGAATAGGGCACAGCATATCAGAGCCACCGAGTCGAAAATCAATCGTCTGGAGATGTCTTTAAGCTCTGAAGACCCCAAAGAAGAAGCTATTGATGAAATGGCGAAAGTTCAGGATGAAATTGAAAAACTTCACGAGAAATTTTTAAAGCCATGAATTCTCAAAGAAATCTGGGAGAGAGCGAGGACAAGGAGGATGAGAATGAAGTTCCAAGATGCTGAAATTTTTGCGATTACTGTACCTGGAAAATTAATTGTTTTAAAGATATTTAATTAAAAAAAAATGATTTAAAAAAAATTTCCTGACCAGGAAAACATTGATGGCTCTCCAGGAAGGTACACTACACACCATTAATCCACCCACTTTGCCGGAATTCTTCTTCAAGCAATATTTTCACACGAAAAACTCGTCTTGTGCAAATAAAATATTTTTCTCTTCAGTCAGCGCGATGTCATCTAAATTATCATTAATTATTCTCCTCTTCACCGACCAATTCTCGTTCTGTGGCCATCACATGAGCGTGGTGCGATGATCCTTAATTATCTTGCTCATTCTACTTTTGCAGAAAGCGAACTGAACCGGCAGCTGGATGGATGGTTAGCTAAGGCAGAGCTCAGCTATGGCCCTGCACGTGCCATCATTGCACCGTAAGTTGGTGGAACTCCATCCGGGAATGAGGAAGAGAATAAAGAAAAAATGTTTTGGGGATCTTTGTAGGCATGCTGGGTACACGTATTGCGGGGAATGTGCTGCATTTGCCTATCGGCAGGTGAGCCCAGCCGTTGTGAAGCGGGTCTTCATTCTCGGGCCATCGCACTATGTTCGCATTAAAGGCTGTGCCTTAACGTCTTGCACCACGTACAAGACACCTTTCTATGATCTCATTGTGGACAGAGCAGGTAAAGATAAGCGTCAGGAAAATCCTTTCTTTTCAAAAATTAACATAAAAATAAATTTCCTGGCTCCAGTGAATGAGGAATTGCAGGAATCGCAGCAATTCCAATGGATGGATCTGAAGACGGATGAGGATGAGCACAGTATAGAGATGCACCTGCCGTATGTGGCCAAAGTGATGGAGGACTTTAAGAATCAATTCACTATTGTGCCAATTCTCGTGGGTTCCCTCACGCCGGCCTGTGAGGCAACTTATGGGGAGATTCTGGCACCCTATCTGGCTGATCCGCAGAATCTCTTTGTGATCTCATCGGATTTCTGCCACTGGGGCCAGCGTTTCCGCTACACCTACTACGAACGCAGCTGCGGGCAGATCTACAAGTCAATCGAGAAGCTCGATAAGAATGGCATGGAGCTCATTGAGAACCTCAACCCACCGGCCTTTACGGAATATCTCAAGAAGTACAATAACACCATATGCGGCAGGCATCCCATTGGGGTGCTCCTGCAGGCGGTGGCGCATCTCAAGAGTAGAGGCTACAGCATGAGCTTTAAATTCCTCAAGTACGCCCAGAGTAGTCAGTGCAAAAGTATGTCGGATTCCAGTGTGAGCTATGCTTCCGGATCATTGATCTTTGAATAGAAATTTTTGTGCTGAATTTTTGCAACAAAAAAATAAATTGAAGCATCTCCCCCCGCCCCTCATTAGCGCACTAAAAGATACCACAAGCGAATAAATTTCATCGTAAATTTTAAGTCTCTAATTATAAGGATTTTTCCTTCTTTTCAAAGACTTTTTCATCCCTTCTCATGCCATAGAAGCAATGCATGAGAATGCATAATGTCCTTTTAAAATGAAAACTTTGCACCATTAGATTGTAAATTGATTTTACAATTACAAAAAAAAAAGAATTAGTTTTGGGTTTTATCTTTTCTTTTTTGTATGATACAAAAATTCATTTTATCTATGAATAAAGATTTTAAACAAGAAATTCCTTTGAGTCGTTTTTTTTTGCAGCTTCTGGAACAAGAAGGAAGCTGCAGAAGTCAGGAAAATTAATTAAATTTTTTGTACAATTACTAGAAGCGATTTGAGAGCTTCCTAGAGATCACAAACACCCCCTCCTGTAATGATAAATTCCGCAGATTCTATGGCAACTTGTGGGGAATGCATGTAGGACATCATCCTGACCACATCGCCACTGCTTGTTGTTCTGTCCGTCCGGGAAAGCTTCAATCTTGTACTCACGAGATTCGACCACGATAGTCCAAGACTAGGGATGATTTCACTCTCCCCCGGCTTTGGGATTGAAGTTGCTTCGTTAACGCACAAAACAGCAAAGTTGTGCTGCTTGGCCAGACTGTTGAGGCACGTAGCGAGGCAACGCATATTCCTGGAACGTTGGATTTTATCCGCTTCATGCCGGAAGATTCCCATTGAGTCCACAATCACAAGTCCAATTTGTTGCTTCTGCAGGAATTCGGGGAATTTATGTTGGACACAGTGAAGCAACCCACAAACTTCCATGTTGCGCTGGATAAAAATGTTACCCATGTAGTTTATCCTCAAGTTTGGATACCGATCCTGAAGAACAAACCAATGAGGCAAAACATTTTGTAAGCCAAACTTCCAGGATTCTTACCTGAAATGTTCGGATGATGCTCATGAGACGATCACTGGGAATATTTCCACCACGAGTCGTAAAGTACACAACCCCCTTGCCGGTACCCCCTCGATCCGGAGGCAATTGTGCTGTAACAGCAAGCTGCATGCAAATCTGAGATTTTCCCGTGCCGGATTCCCCGTAAATCTCTGTAATTCCATTGCATGAAAGTCCTCCGTCTAGCAGTTGATCCAATGCCTGGCATCCAAAGGTAATGGAAGTCCACTTAAAGGGCTTCTCCCCCATAACGTCCTCTAATCTTCTAGGATTTACAGAAACAGCTGAATTCGATGAACCAGGAAGATTGAGCTGATTGCCGGCAAATGACATTCCCAAACTTCCCAAAAAAATTTTGGCGGGAATATTCTCTACGCGTAATTTTGTATTTTTCTACGCGAATTTTCAAGTAACGAATCATGTTCCAAAACCTTTTTTATTTTATTGATTTTATCACAAAAACTGATATTTTGCACAATAAAATTACTAAATTACTTTTCACAGAGCGTCCTGTACCATTGCTTGCTCTCCAGGCACCTCGTATTGACACAGTGGGGGCAGCGGGAGAGGAATTTGGGGGCGACTTTGGGTCCTTTCTTCAGGTGCTGCGCCACAATGTCCGTTAGGGCTTCAATGAAAATCGGATGATCATTGGGAGCTGCTGCACGACCAATTCGTTCAATCTTTAGCTCCTCTGCCAATTCGTGGCAGTATTCAATGTCCAGCTCATGGAGTGTCTCAATGTGCTCATTCACGAAGGCAATGGGAATGAGGATGAAGTTCTTCTTGCCTTGCTTGGAGTACGCTTTGAGGGCGGCATCGGTGAAGGGTTCAAGCCACGGCAGAGGTCCCACCTTGGATTGCCACACGAGAACATGGGGATTGCAGAAGTTGAGCTCCTGCATTACAGCATGAACTGTGGCTCCCACCTCTGAGGGGTAGGAATCCCCACGATTGACCGCCTTGAGGGGAAGGGAATGTGCTGAGAACATGAGGATAACATCCCTTTGTCGCTCTGGGGGAAACTTGGCAATTTCCTCGCGAATACGTTCGGCAAAAGTCTTCGCCAGGAGTGGATGTGTCGGCCAGCGATCAATGACACTCCAGGAGATCCCTTTGGGTGCTTCGTGCTTGCGGTAGTGATCAAAAATTGCATTGAAACTCGATCCTGATGTAGCACAGCTGTACTGGGGATACTGCGAAAAGATAACAACGCGCTCAGGACGATCAGCTTCAATCCTAGCCAAGGCTTCTGCAGTGGTGGGTGTAACATAGCGGAAGGCAACATAGTGCCGATGTGGTGCACTTTCGGGTGCCACCTTATCCAGCTGTTTGCACAGAAGCTCCCCTTGACGATTGGTCCACTTCAAAATGGGAGATCCACCCCCAATCTCCTGATACTTCTTCTGTACCTCTTCAGTGCGCCTCTGGGCAATCCACGGGCCCAGTTTACTCTGCACCGGCAACTGAATCATATCCCGGTCCGTCATAATGCCCAAGAGGTAGTCGTGCACCTGCTGAGTATTCTGTGGACCTCCCATGTTTAGCATGAGAATTGCTGTCTTTGCTTTTTGCTGATTCACATTGGTCGTTGTAAGGAAACGAACCTTTTCCGGTCCCCATCGCCCTGAAATTGCAAGACAATCTCATGAAAATGCCCAAATCATTACCCTCTAGCAATTTGCTCACCAAGTGGGTGGAAAATCTTTGGGAATTTTGTGAAATTCATCATTTTCCGGCAATTACTTTCACCCCACTTTCACAAAAGTAATGTTGGAATTTATTTTTTACGCGATAAAGTGGCTAAAGTGCAATTTATTACACATTTTTATACACACGTGTAGAAAATAAATGAAATGTCATGAGAAGGATCAAAGCAAAGAGACTTTCTGAAGACTAGGAATTGAATTTAGAAATTGAAGTTTTCAATTTAAAGTTTTTTAAAAATGAAGATTTTCAACATTTTAGTACTTCCAATTTTAGTACTTGTAATTTTAGCACTAACATAACTTTCATGATTATCCCATTTATCAACAAGACAATTTCCAAGACAAAGAGAAGAAAAATTGCGAAACACGTTAGTACTAAAATTCGTGTACTAAACTTTTAGTACTAAAATGTTAAAAGTTTTCTTATTGTTAAAAAACTTCACAAATTTGAAATCGGTCAAGCAGTCTAGCTAATATATGTCCGTAAACCAATGATTTCCTATTAGTACTCTACCTGCAGTGTTAGCCAACGAGTTCAGAGCCCGGTACCTTAGCTCTGGAGTAATTTACAGAAGTCAGCCAATCCATCATTAACTTTGTCATAAAGACATTTTGTAGACGCCGTTAGCGCCTCCTCCTCCTCCTCTCCAGGCCTGCCTGTCAGACTTTACGGCTTTTTCTAAGTAGTCTCAAAAATTTTATTCCAATTTAAGGATTTGTGAAGAAATTCTCGTAGAATGGAGTGCGACGAGTGCGAAAATGTTGAGGATGTAATGGAGACTGGTGAGGCAATACGTGAGACAACAATCTTCGATATTCCCGTGCAGGATATAATGGTGGATCGTATTGCCAAGTTCCTGCGCTGGGAGGATTTAGTGAATCTCCGGTGCTGCTCCAGGAGTGCCCAGGAATTAGCTGACAGGCTGTTTGAGGGGTTGTCAAAGCTGCAAATAATCCATTACACCGGCTGCTTGAAAGGCCCCTTCCCATTCATCTTCCGCACATGCAGAAAACTCCGCAAGATTTACCTGTCGAACTTAGCGTGGCTCACAAATGAGCTTCTCGTGGAGCTTTTGTGCAATAATCCAAATTTGGAATTTTTTCACATTAGTCTGTGCCCCAAAATCACAGCTACTGGACTCCTTCCGCTTGCCACGCACAACAAGAAGTTACTCTTCCTGTTCATGCCACACATGAACTTTGACGATGAATTCCTGAATTTGTTCAATCAGCACAACCACCAGCTGCTGCGTGTTGATTTTGCCTGGAACAAGAAGATCACCGGACCCTGTTTGCAGACCTTCTTTGAGAATCAACCCAACTTAACAAAGATACGCCTGACCTACGTGAAAGCGGACATCTCCACTTGCCTCCAGACTATTGCTAAAGTTTGCCGGAAACTCTATTACATGGACATCAGTCACTGCGTTGTGGATGTTGATGATCATGTGATACTGCAAGTTTTCTTGAGATCTCAACTCTGTGGTTAGAAGGGGAGTAAATATCTTCCTTTTTTTATTCCTTTGCAGGGGAATCGCTGACAATTGTCCAGATATCCGCACCATGTTCACCAATATGAATGTCCACTGTGAGACAAAAAAGTATCTCCGCAACAGAGGCATTGACACCGGAGTCCTCGATGGGTGCAAGGAGTTGTGCTGCGAAAGTGAAGAGCATCGTCGAAGGAGATGGGAAAGAGAAGCTCAGGAATTCCGGGAGTTTCGTAGCAGGCGGAAGGACTTCTTTCCAGTCCGTGATATTAGGGAGATACGTGAACTTCGTGAAGCACGGCGGCGACAAAGGGAGAACCGGGAGGTCAGGGAATCACATTAATTCTGCTTCTTTGAGAAAAAAAAAGGATTAAATCACGAACTGGAATATAATTGGATAATCACATTAATTTAATTTAATTATGATGATAAAAATTGTATGATAAGTGCAAGGATAAGAACAAAATTCCTGTACCTTCCTCTATTATTTAATCTATCAAGGTGAATAAAATTTAAAATTGTATTTATAAAGTGCTCTATCATATAAATTAATAAAAATTCAATATAGTGATTCAATCTTAAAGTTTTTTATTTAATTTAGCAGCAAAAAGATTTTTTTTAATCTACTAAAACGTCCTGAAAGCTGGATTAAAATTTTAATAATTACTTTCGCTTTTACTCATTTGTTTTAGTTTTTTTGTGTTCTTTTTTTTATTTTTTTTTATGGTCTTTTTGCTATTGGTTTTATTTAAATCAACAAAGTTTTTCTCTTTATTCATTCTTTATTAAATTCTTAAATTTTAATCAAAAACTTTAAGAATTTATTAGATCAAAAAACAATTTTTAAATTATTTTTTATTTGCAACTTTATGTATTTTGTTTAAAATTTCATAAATTATTTTTTTAGTTTAGTATTCTTTAATTTATTTTATTATTTTTTTTTAACTTTTTCGTATTTTTCAGTAAATTATTTTTATTTTTAATAAGGAAAAGAGAAAACATTTCTTTTAATTTTTTTATTTCATTAATTTCATTATTTTTATTATTTCAATTAACTTCATGTTTCGCCAAGATCTTTTTAACAAAAAGATTTTTTTTTAATTTTCGAATTGAAAAATTTTCTTTCATAATTTTTATTAAAATTCTTAAAGATTTTTCTAAAATCCCTAATTTTTTAAATCTTATAAAATAATTTGAAAATAAAAAACATTATTTAATTTAATTACACTAAACAAAAAACTCGCGTAGAAAACTCAACGTGTATAAATACCTACCCCATGATTTTTTACCTCCGCTGACCAGCCGCATTGATTTTCACAATATCTGGGAATTTTCTCCCTTATCTCACATAAAAAGCATTTTCTCCCATTCTCTCTGCATTCTGTTGCTGAAAGTGCATCAAAATGACGACATACAAAGCCTTGCGGGCACTCCTGGCACCGGGTAAGTCACTCTTTTTGGGGATTTTCCACACAACACCCGCCCGCTGCTTGAGGTTATCCAGAAGATTCCTCTGTCGGCGAGCAAAACAGCAACATTTCTTACATAATTCCGGCTGATTGTGGCCTGGGGCGCTCCAGAATGTTTTCCAAGGAGTGAAGGATTGATGGTTTTGCATGAATTTGGTTGATTTTTTCAGCCTTCCGGGATGCTACGAAAAGAACGTGGATTTCTGGGACGTCTCAGCGTTTCTCCGGCATTATTTATTGTCAAACAAGGGGGTATGCGGCTGAGAAGAAGGTTTTCCAGCGTGTAAAGCCACACTGCAATGTCGGGACAATTGGGCATGTTGATCATGGCAAGACAACCCTCACGGCGGCAATCACGAAAGTTCTCGCGGATCGGGATTTGGCTGAATCACGAAAGTACACAGACATTGATAATGCTCCGGAAGAGAAGGCACGTGGAATTACCATCAATGTAGCTCACATTGAGTATCAAACGGAGACGCGTCACTATGGGCACACTGATTGTCCTGGACATGCGGATTACATTAAGAATATGATCACAGGAACAGCTCAGATGGATGGAGCGATTCTCGTTGTAGCTGCTACGGATGGTGTGATGCCCCAGACGCGTGAACATCTCCTCCTTGCCAAGCAAATTGGCATCAACTACATTGTGGTGTTTATCAACAAAGTCGATGCTGCTGATCAGGAAATGGTTGAACTGGTTGAGATGGAGATTCGTGAGTTGATGACAGAGATGGGATTCGACGGGGATAACGTGCCAGTTGTTAAGGGCAGTGCTTTGGCAGCTCTTGAGGGGAAGGATGCTGAAATTGGAGCTAAACCCGTGCTGCAGCTTCTCGATGAAGTGGACAAATACATCCCTACGCCTCAGCGTGATCTCGATAAGCCCTTCCTGCTGCCCGTTGAGAATGTCTACAGTATCCCTGGGCGAGGAACCGTCGTGACGGGACGTCTCGAGAGAGGGACACTCAAGAAGGGAGCTGAATGCGAATTTGTGGGCTACAACAAAGTTTTCAAGTCCACCGTAACGGGCGTTGAGATGTTCCATCAGATTCTCGAGGAGGCACATGCTGGTGATCAGCTTGGGGCCCTTGTGCGTGGAGTCAAGAGGGATGATGTCAAACGTGGCATGGTGATGGCTAAACCTGGATCTGTTAAAGGGTAAGTAAAGATCCTTTTGCACGACCACCACTGTGCCCTTCCGGAAAGAATTTCCTTTAAATCAAGAATAAATTCTTCCTGAAAATCAGGTACGATCAGTTCGAGAGTCAGGTGTACATCCTCAATAAGGAGGAAGGTGGCCGACAGAAGCCCTTCACTAACTTCATCCAGCTCCAAATGTTCTCCCGGACGTGGGATTGCGCCGCACAGGTGACCATTCCCGGCAAGGACATGGTGATGCCCGGTGAAGACGCCAAGCTCATTATGCGCCTCATCCGACCCATGGTGCTGGAGCAGGGACAACGCTTCACCCTCCGTGATGGTTCCCTCACACTCGGCACCGGCGTCGTGACGAAAGTTCTTCCCGTGCTGACGGACGATGAGCGTCATGCCCTTGTTGAGGGCAAGAAGGCACGCGAGAAGAAAGCCAAGGCCGAGAGTACGGGCAAATAGAGCCCCCGCAGCGTTAGAAAGCTAGAAAAAGCCACACTCTGAATTCACGGAAATGTATTTTGTTTTTAAGGAAGAAACTAAATAAAAAAAGCCAATTAGAGATTACAATTCTTTCTCTCTCTCACTGCTCTCCTCAAACATTTCCATCCAGTTTAAGAAACAAAAAAAAATCGCGCAAAGGTTATTTATCTGGCCTAATAAGAATTCTAACAAATTGAAAAAAAAAAGAAAATACAACAAATTTAATTAATTCACAAATGTATTTCTTTTTATTTTCTCTCATGAATTTCAATCTTTCGCACAATTATGTTTAAACAAAAATGAAAAGTAGAAAGAAAAAAATTAACCCCTTCCCCCCGAGAGCCAGATAAATTAACCTCGCAGGACGTAAAACTGCTGCTATGCTGAATCCCGTATTTTCTCTTATTTTTTTTTCTTTCCAAATGTTCTATTCTTAATTTCTCTTTTATTTTATTTTCTTTGAGTAAATTATGTATGTAATTAGCTGTGAATCGTCGTCCAGTTTCCCGCGTTGTGGTGGGGATGAAGATCGCGACGAAACAGAGAAGAAAAAATAAACGAAGATGGTGCTCTACAGGTCTTCATCGTCCTCGGGCAGAGCCGTAGCCTGTGCCTCCTGCAGATCCTTCTCAATCTGAATCTGCCACGCCTTATCCATCTTCACCTCAGGCGGCAGAAGGGCTGGCATCGCCACAAACTCCAAATTCGGATCACCAACAAGTTTCCGGGCGAGCCAAAGGAAGGGCTTCTCGAAGTTGTAGTTCGACTTGGCTGAGATGTCGTAGTACTACACGGAGGAAGAAAAGAAAATTTCAGAGAAAGTTCTTTAAATAAAAATGCATTTTTTGCATTATTCTTTCAATAGAAAATCGATTTGGTTGCTTTGCAAAAAAAAAAATCTTCTCGCCCACACATGAATTGATTAGCCCCCCTCTTCTCTCACCCAATGCGCAGTTTTGATTTTTTTCCTTGCTTGTGGAACCACAATTTGCAATCAACTCTCTTGGGGATTTGGAACACACAAGGAAGGCATATCAATTGCAGAAAAATATTGGAAAATTCTTAATTATTTGAATGAGATAAAAAGAATTTTTGAAGGACGAAAATTTTATATTTTTTAAAAAAGTTATTGTAATAAGATATTTTTGAAAAAGAAAAATCCCTTTAAATGTCCTTAATTTTGTATAAAGATCAGAAAAGGCGGAAAAAATCATAAAATATAAAGAAGAATTTAATTAAAAAGAAATTATTAAAGAACTTAATCAAAACAAATATAAAAATCTGCCTTCTTTTAACACATAAAAGATCATTATTTGACACCTCATGAGATTAAATGACAGCTATTATTTTACGTGTTACCCGGCTGGCCAACATTGTATAATTTTACAAAGGAATTTTTTCAAGAAAACTTACCAAATAACTTCAAAAAATCGTTTTAAAAAAGAATCATGAAGAAAATTTAGCAAAATAATTTAGCTTCGAGGAATTAAAAAATTAAAAAAAAAAAGATCAACAGAAAGGAAATATAATCTAAAACTTAAGTTTAGAAGAACTAAAATCCGGACTTAATTTTAGTTCCGGAATTATTAAGCTTTTCTGGACTTTTATTCATTAATACTTTCATCATTTAACCTCAAAACTTTAATCTTGATTTTCTCTCAACAGAAAATGTTTTTCCAAGTTTTTTTTTCGGCGAACTTGAAGTAATTGATCTTTCTTATATAAAGATGTCGAATTTATCACGAAATATTAAGTAGATTTTAATTCTGTGGCGTTTGAAAAAAGTCGTATTGGCCACTTTGTCCAGCAAAATCCTCCAGGGTTAAGAGATTTTGTGATTTTGGCTTCTGCAGTTTATTTACTTTTAGCTTGATATTAATCACATTTTTCGAAATTTTCCGTAAAACGATCTTTGACCAGCCGGGTAAAAATCTCCTACATACCGTATTTATTACACGTTGTGTAATAAAATAGAGTATTTTACTGGTTCTTTACAAATTTATTTATTCACGTAAAGAATTTAACTAAAGTATCCAAAAGAATCTTCTAGAAATTTCTTGTTTTTCAATCAAACAAATTATTTATCTGTTTCTGATGGGATATCGATTTCAACTCAAAAGACATTGTTTATAGCAGAATTATAAAAGCATTTAGAATTTTGCTTAGCCAATCAATACTATCTTCTTTCTAAAATATCGTTCCATCTTCTTATTAATTCAAATCTTCAAGAATTTTCCATTTTGTTACGAATTGAAGCCTTTCATGGCGTTAGGAAAGGAAAAACAAATGAAAGCGAAAAGGCAAAAGTTCAAATATTTCCCTTTGATAATGCACACACAATAATGCTTATCTATATAATAAAGAAAGGTCTCTCTAAAATTTCGTTCCTGTTCATCTATGCATTTCCACACCGTTGGTCCGATCGTGATGAAATTTGGTACAGAGACTACTGATACCAGGCGGTTTTTACCAACGGCATTCATTTTCCCCCCAGAGCCCCCCTTCACATAGCCCCCATATAAAATTCATGCTTTTTTGACTACTTTTTGAAATTGGCGCGGTAAAAATTTAGTTCCAAAAGCCACCACTACTATTTTTTGGTACATTTTGTATAAGAGGAAAAGAGACAGTGCACGTCACTGATACTGTCTCCCTCCCACATTCAGTTTTTCGCAGTTTTCTCGCGTTTTCCGCCGAATTTCCCAGCGGAAGTGCGTTTTTTGTGACCAGGAAGCGACGCCGCGTCGTTTGGTACCCCTGGTTCAAAACTCTCAAAATCCGCGCCAGAAAAAGTCGTGCAAATTCCCCAAAAAAATCCGGCGAGTTGCGCCACCAAATTTTTACTGAACGTACTTTGGCCCCTTCTGAGCCACCCGCCAACTTTTGGAGGCCCAAAAATGAGTTTTTCCATGGAAATTTAATTTTTTAAAATTTTTCCGCACAACTACAAACAAACGTCACGCACACTATCACACCTACACAAAATGCCAGAGTGAGAGGAAAGTATTTTTCTCATGCCATCTCGTCAAAATAAAATTTCCCACAGAAGCACTGAAAAAGTGTACTTGAGAGCCCTTTTTGAATGACGAACGTACGAAGACGAAGGAGGCATGCAAAATTTGGATGTACTACAAAATGAAATCTGGGGGCGTCGCTGTGTGACTCACCTGGAGGTTCTTCTTCCTGTGGAAAACAATGCTCTTGGCTTTGACTTTGCGATCCTTGATGTCGACTTTGTTGCCACAGAGCACGATGGGGATGTTCTCGCAGACGCGCACCAAGTCTCGGTGCCAGTTTGGAACGTTCTTGTAGGTGACGCGGGATGTCACATCGAACATGATGATAGCGCACTGACCTTGGATGTAGTAGCCATCACGTAGCCCGCCGAATTTCTCCTGACCAGCCGTATCCCACACATTGAAGCGGATAGCGCCGCGGTTTGTGTGAAAGACGAGGGGGTGCACCTCCACGCCGAGGGTGGCCACGTACCGCTTCTCGAACTCACCCGTCATGTGCCGCTTCACGAAGGTGGTCTTTCCGGTACCGCCATCGCCAACCAGGACGCATTTGAAAGTCGGTATATCCGCATCAGTTGACATCCTCGCGCTTTCTTCTCTTTTTATTCTTTTACCTCAGGTGATCTCTTAGTTTCTTTTCTCAAGAAATCTGCACAAAACACAAAAAAATGGGGGAGATGCTTTGTTTTAGTCACTAAATTCTTACACAAGCGCCTCCTTGGCACCCCACCAGACACACTGGGCACTTCCGAAGGATACTGAGGATGGGTTTTATGATGAAAAATGCAGGACTGCGGGTGGAAATGCAGAGAAATTCGCAGAAATGCGCGGTGATGGTGCTTGCAAATGAAATTCTAGCGCCAACTGCAGGCTGTCAACGGGCGTCCATGACTCAAACATTTCGCCATGCACCCACAAAACACCTCACCAATGCCTTTTCCACGCACATCCACTGCATTTTCACACACTCCCCATCTAGCTGGATACCCCCAGTAGGTCCCCACAGTATCCACGGAAGGTGATTTAGGGGAAAATTACCTGAATTTGCGGGGCAAAGTTGAATTGTAAAACACGAGGACCGGGCACGTCAAATAACACTGGGGTGTCACAGCGTGCAAATTAGTGTTGCCAACATGAGAATGTCGTTTATTTCAAAATGAACATGAAACATGTCGACAAATTCGGCAGATAAATCGGCAGATTGTCTCTTATTCCCCTATTTTTTGCTTATAATTGCCCTCGATTTACACTTTAATCGCAATTTATTTGTAAATAATTGCAAAATCTCATAGAATTAAGGGAAAAAAGTCAATTTTAGCTAAAAATTAGTTTAAAAATTAAAAGTACAAAAATATTGTTTCATTCTCTCAACGATTAATGAAATATAATTCGATGAAGCAACATTGAAACATTTTTCGATGTTTTCCTATTCATACGGAGAACTCTTCATGCGTGTGGGTGTGTTTCAGTGTGTGAATGAGCATGTTTCATGTGTTTCACAGTGGCAAAAGGATTGTGTTTTTGTACGCAGGCGCTGTGCTTGTTGCAGAAGAAAATAAAATATCGATTTTCATGGAGTAGTTTTGGTGTGTGGTATCTGAAATTTTCTCACTTGTGGAAAATAGAGCTGGGTGCTGTGAGAAAAGTGTTGAGTTTGTGCGAAAGGTCGGCACCATCCGCAGAGGCCATCAGAGTCAAATGGATATCTAGTAACAGATCGCCCTGCCCCAAAACACACTTCCACACGAAAATCTTCTCCGTTCTTAACTAACCAAGAGAACCTCCACGAGCTGAGAGTGTGCCGTTTGAGCTTCTTGTTCCGTGTTCCGAGGATACCGTAGTGAAATCACGACAGAAGGCAGCTTGAGCAGTGAATCATGACGAAGGATAGATTAGCAGCACTTGTCGCGGTATGTAATTTCTCTCTCTTTTTGTGTGACTTCCCATCGTCACCCACAAACGACAACCTTCCTTTTTTCTGCCCCTACGCGAGTGCCACAGCCGGAAATGGGAGCGAAACTTCACCTCCAGCTCTTCTCCACAGTGTTGTCCACTCCCTGACCTCAAAAACATTTTCCCGGAGTGATTTTGTGTACCTTCCGGGCATCTGCCGCTACCGCTGTGTGAGTCATTCGGGAGCGCTGTGGATTTTCTCCACTAACTTGCCCCACCCGTTCGTGTACTTTCCAGCCATCCACCCACACGCAAATCACACACACCGCGCGCGATTCACGTCTTAATTGTCCCGCTCGTCTAGACTCTGCGTCTCTCCTTCGATCGTGGCACCCCCCCCCCCCCCTTCGCATGCCACCTTCGTGAGCCCACTCCTCCACCCACTTCTCTTTGGGGGTGGGTAGGCGCCCACACCACCCCCACGCAAAACCCAAAGGAAATTCACGGATGGGCATTTCAATGGGCCATTTTCGGAGATGACCATCAATCAAAGTTCTGGACCATTTCCCAAACCTTTCTGACCTCACAAACCATCCACTTCCCACCCCTCCCGCCCACCAACCAATTTGTCCCTTCTCCACCTTTATATTTCACCCCGTGCTGCCTTTTTATCACTTCCGGCATTAAAAATTGTCCGTTTGAATGAATTTTTAAAAAGAAATCTACGGATTTGGGATTTTCTTTTAATCCTCCATGCGTGGGGTAAATTGTACGCGTACCTACTCAGTGAATGTGACTTTTCCTTGTTTTTATTTGAATGTTTTTATAATTGGGTAGAAAAGTAGAAGGGGTCTCTCGGGATGCACAAGGGGAGGGGTCGTTTTTGCAAATAATGGGTCTTATTCAGCGACCAAGAAACCCTTGAAATCTTTAAATTTTGTACTGAAATTTCAAGATTTCAAGCGAATTTCAAGGGTTTCTTGGTCGCTGAATAAGGCCCAATACTCGATAAATTATGAGGTGATCTTTATCTTTTCAACAAATCCTTAAATTTTCATTAAAATAAATTTACCTTTGAATTAGAGTAAAATAAGATTAAAATTTTTGTAAAGTGTACATGATAGGGGTGTGTCAAAGGGTTAATTTGCCCTCATGAGGTGAAAACAATGGGATAAGAATTTTCTTTAAAATATTTCCTGCCAAAAGATTCATGCGAAAAGCAAGGATTTAGTTGCCTGTTGCCTGTTTGTAAAAGTTTTATTGAAGTTGGCCCCAATTCATCAAGTATCATACCTACATAATAAAGTAAATGTTATGCAAACTATTTTGAATCTCAATGTGGACAGTGAGAGAGAGAGAGAAAGATTAAATATTTAATTACCGCTCTATTGATAATATTTTGCTGTGGGAGTATTGTTTACTGAGGAAACGAAAAAGGGATTGGAAAGCTTGAGAACAGTTCAAAATTTTTGATTGAGCTGCTATTGACTCAAACCTACGACTTTTTGATTAGAGTGGGAGAGTGCTAACCAATTGCAACACGAAAAGGAATAGGAGGGAAATAAAAAGGATTTAATTAATGTATTAATATTGTTTTCTTTTAATATATTAAAAAAAAATCTAAAATCTATAAAAATCTTTTTATTCCTCACATTATATTTTTCTCGATATTTCTGACCTGAAGAAGGAGGTGTTATATACCTCCAAAACGTCAAATAAAAGAGAGATAATAACATTTCATTTTTTTAACTCCGCCCACTATCCAATTCCATATTATTCATTTTTGACAGTTTTGATATTATCTAAGAAATTTTCTTCTAACTTTTCTATTCCTAATCAGTTTTTAATGCCAAAAAGACTAAATTTTAGACGTTGGGATCGATTTTATTAAAATATTTTCTTTTGTCTTACAATTCATTAGTTGTAAGATTTTTGGTACCTATTCTATGAAAAATCTTATAAGATCTGACAGTTTGGTTTTTTTTTCTTCAATCTAATTAAAAAAAACTTTCAAGGTTCTTTAAAGATTTTTCCGACCTTTCCAACTGTTTTCTAGACAAGAAGTTCTTTGTTTTTCTTCTATAGAATAACAAGAAAATGAGTTAAAAGTATCAACTGTCAAAACCTTAACAAAACTTTAAAATTGTAAGAAAAGGAAAGGAAATATTTTCGACAGAATCGACCCCATTATCCTTCTGTTTTAACGTTAACCCTTAATAATAAACTTTAATGTAAAAATACGAAAAGAACACATGAAATTCTCTCAACGTTCACAAACATAAATCAATCACAATAAAACTTTATTCTGAATAAATTTTTAAAGCCGATTTCTAGAAATCGTCCCATTGGCAATTTTATTTAAAAACTACCACAAAAAACTTTTTTTTTTCAATTCATCAATCAATTAAAATTCGTATTCCAATGCAATGAAAAAAAGAAAGATATATACCTAGCAATTTATTTGTAGGTACGCAAATGCTTCACCAAATTTTGGAAATGACGAATTTAATAAAATTGTCTTATTGTCTCATGTTCCAATTATTAATGCAATTTTATCCATGTTGTTTTTAATAATTTTCATATCTTGTCTACACTTCAGCATAAATTGCTGTTGCTTCCCCCTAAAAAAAGAACCGTAATTGGAGCTTTACTTCTGGGTGCTGACTGAGTGGGTGGGTACACCGAAAAAAAAAGTGAAGAAAAAATGAAAACACAAATTAAATATTTTTCTCATTTCACTCGAGGGAAAATATTGCAGTTTTTCTTTTCAATTAGGATACTTCTTTTTTTAGTCCTTGCAACTAGTTGGTATCTATCTCACATAAATTGCAATCTCATTAGAACCATTAGAACCGTATTTATAAAAGTAATTAGTGGTCTTTTTTGATCCTTAATAACTTTCTATAACATCCGTTTGTTCTCTATTTTTCCCCTCGACTGTTAATGGAATACGAATTTTCATAATGATTGCTATTACAAACTTTTTTCAACTCTGTTGCTTTTTATGCTGAAGTTGTATAATTTAATATTCAATATTTCCTCATCTACCGCATAAAGTTCTAGATTTAGTTTCGAGATAGCTGCAGCTGCAGCAGCATGGGAAACCTCCTATGTCTTTTTTTTACCATACAAACAATATATAGTTTCCCGTGAATTGGCAGGGTCGCTATTTAAACTCGTGCGAATTACATTTGATGTGTGTGGGCGGGTTTTTCCTGCTGCTTCTTTTCATTCAAAACTATTTAAAATGCAGTAAATCGCCCATCTGTTATGTACACACATACACACCCTATAAATGGAAGGGTGTTAAACTACAAAACATATATAGCATATTGAAAAATCTGTTGCGCTTCTTTTTACCGTGAGCCGTGTGTGGGTCACGCGCACAAAAGTTAATATACTAAAATGTGCAACTTGCACCGAGAACATTCAACAAATATCCTTCCTGAATCTTATTTTATAACCATCTATCTTCGTCTTGTGTCATTTCCCCGGCTCGTGCCCTCATGCCATCGACTATATGTGCTTTTTGTATAATAGTGGTGGAATGCACAGTGAAAAGGTGGAAATGGAGCGAAAGAGAGAAATTTTCTCAATTGAATTAGTTTCGGAAGGTTTTTCTTGTGCCAAAAAAGATTGAAAGTCATTTAAGGTGGCTAAAATGTAGCAACACTTTGTCATTTAGCACGTGTTGAATGTAGCACTAGATGTCGCCATTGGGTTGGCCCTCTAGTGTGGTAATTTGTATTTGATATTGCGCCATCTTGTGGCTGTTTGTTTCGCAAATTAAAACATCAAACAAACTTTTTTTTACATAAAGAAACAATTTTGAGGACAAGTCTTTTGCACTCAAACAATATTCTCCAGTTCAGGTGGAATGAGTCAATGTTTTGATGATGAATTTTTGAGTGAAAAGTTCATTTGTGAGATTCCACAATAAATCCCCTGCGAGGCATTCATTTCAATTCACCTGTGATAATTGCTTTTTGTTGGGTGTAAGAGGCACAAGAACTGAAAAAAAATAAAAAGAATAATACTACCAAATAACCCCGTGACTCACATTTGGTGATAAATTATATCGCAAACCTCATACTCTTCACACTTCAAGGCCGATATGAGCGACGCAAACTCGAGAGCGCGCATCATTCAGGGCATAGTCATGACACATTTGGAGGGCATACCTCTCTTCGTCTCACTTGGACGTGCTAACCCCCGAATTTGGTGATCCCTGTTCCGGTTCTTTCTGACTGAGAGATGGGGGTGGGTGGCAAACACATATACATACACATGGTGAAGATGGTGGATTAGCTCTCTCTGGATGGTGCGAGGGATGAAAAGAAAAAGAATAAATAAAATCTTTTTCGGTATAATGTGAGGGAGGAAATTCGTGGAAATTTTCAATGTGTACTGCCACAACACGAATTTCAATGAATGAACGATAAAAGTGCACTGACCCTTGGGGGTATAAAGAGCCATGGAAACTGCCTGTATTCCCACAACTGAAATATTTCTCCTACCACATATAGTAGTGACATAAAAGACAAATAAAAGTAGTAGAGAAAATGATGTTGTAAATGAGAAGGAATGGAGAGGCGGAAAAAATTTTTCATTGAGAATCTCTCATAGAATACGCTTGGATGGATGACTCACAGTGTGTGTGTGTTGATTTTCCCTCAATTGTCCGAATGAAAGACATTTTGAAATGCAATGCAGATTATTGCTAAAGGAGTCACACATAGTTGTGGCTTTCTGTACAACATTGTGAGGCATTGAAATTGATTGAAAATGCTCGAATGCGCTTGGAAGTTAAACTTTGAAATATCATTTAGATTTAGCAATAGAAAAGTTTTTTATTTATGTGCTTGAGGTTTTTTCTACACAGATATTTTGGATTTTCTTGTTGTGAAACAAATATTATGTAATTTATTAGAACATTATTAGGAAAAGACAATTAGTGGGATGAGTAAGATAAGATGAGTAAGGCTAGGCGAGAATCTAATCTTCTAGAAATGAAGTCTATTCACTTTAATTGGAGTTATGACATCATTCAAAGAGATAATAAATCTTCTCATTTTCCACTGGAAAAATTAGAGGAAAAATTGGTAAAAAAAAAACGGAAGCCACGCCTCAATTGTATTCTTCTTGGACTTCTAAATGCGTAATCGATTACAGACAGACGTAGCCAGAAATCTATTGAAAGAGGCTGTTTTTTTTTGAATAACAATTCAAATGTAGAGATTTATTAAGTTGAGAGATTACTTAATTATTTTAGCGTATCTTGTATTCGTATTAACTGTTTTAACAATTTGTTTAGATTATTCTAACGTCTAACGTTTCATTTCATCCATTTCGATGTTTCTTTTAAAAGTTTTTTCTAACATTTGACATTATTTTTCAAACATATTATATTTTTTCCTAACGTTTGACGTTTTTCTTTTTAATACCTGAAGTTCTTTTTTAAACATAAAATATCTTTTCTTAACGTTTGATAACGTTTCTGACGTTATTTCCTTCTTGATAATTTTTCTAAAGTTTTATGTTTTTTATAACGTTTAAAAATAGACAGATTAGAACTTACTTTTTATAATTTTTTGTCAGGGAATAATTTTTTAACCCTCTGAATTATGTTCTGATAATAAAAAGGAATGAATATAAACTCCTTTTTTGTTTCACATCACTTTATCAGACTACTTTGTCTAATAAATCTTGCTAGAAATTAAATGCTTAGATTTTTTTATCCAAAAATAAAAACACCTCAAATCTCTTTTTTCAGAGCCTCAAAGTCAGGAACATGGTTGATTTTTCAAACTTTGAACAATTTAAATTGAACAAAACCACAAATGTTCGTTTTACTTTGTATACTAAACTTCTAAAATTTAGCGCCTGTTGATTTATTAAATGAATTTGCATTATATATATACATACATTTTATATACAAAGCTCATCTCATGGAGAATCAAATCAAAAAGTTTTCCGTAAAATATGTTTTGTGGAATTGTTTGAAATTGTAATTTATTTTATTATGCATGTTTCAACACTTGATAGAGCATAAATTTGTCGTTTTCGGGATTTAACGACTGTTGGGACGTTGAAGGATTTTTGAAGGATAATAATCGGTGGCTAATGAATTGGGAAGTGCAATGAAAAAAAATATTTTAAATATTTTAAAGGAAGGAATTTAGAAATAATAATTAGTTGAGAGATTTTAGTCACATTCCAAAATGCAATGAAAGTGAATTCAATTCACTCTTGTGACCTATTTTTTGAAATATTCTGAAAAAAAAATTTACATCTCGGTTTTCTTGTTTAACAAAAAAAACCTTAACAATCAATAAAAGAACATTCTTATCTCACCAGTTTTCAACCAAAATTTCCAACCATTATGAAACTATTATTTGGGTATTTTCCCCCTCAAAAAAAAAAAAAAAACCTATCTCACGGGCATTTCCCCAAAGGCGCCACATTGTTTTATAATTCCACATTTTGTGTATATGGCGGTGTGTCAATAATGCTATGAATTTTAAATGAGCTTCCTGAATTTTTCATAAATAAAACAAAAACTTTCCAAAAGAATTGAAAAAAAAAGCTGCCCCACATCCCGAAAATAGCATACAACCACTATTTTTCGATTAAAATGCGTATCGTATCCTTGTCAGGTGTTAAATAATAGTGGTGGATATGGAAATTGCGTTTGTAAATAGGCTAATACATATATGTATGTACATAAATTGAAAACCACATTAAATCGTCACATTTCGTGTTGTCAAATAGCTTGTGATGTATATTTACATAACGAGCTTTTGAATAGCGAAGCGATTAAAATTAGAAACATATGCATAAATCTGTAAGAGAAGCTGTTGGCTCATGTTCTTTAAATGTATGTATCCTCGTCTAATGCTCGCTGTATCCTTTAACTAAAAGATACAAATTCATGTATTTTCTATCTGCGAGAGCGAATATTTTCACTTAAATTACGGCTTTAAGTGTCTCCACACATAGCAGCACAGTAATTACTGGTAAAGCTAAATTGAAAGTTTAGTTTTGTATCCAATTATGTTGGAGGGTGGTTCAACACCCTTGCATACTAAACGGCTGAAAATATATACAAATCGATTTTTCAAAACAAGCCCTACAATATACCACGTAATTTGGTGAATTTTGCTGAAAGGTCTTAGGAGAAAACATGACAAATGTGTAATTTGGATTAACAAAGTTCCAATGAACGTCCTGCTTTTGTTTATCAACCAAAGGCTTGCAGGATATGAAAAAAATCAAAAAGAGATTTTCAAACGTTAGAAAACATTTTGAACTTTAGAATAAACGTCAAGTGTCCAAGAAAAAAAAAGACAAACGTCATGAAAGGAATGTCAAATGTCAGAATAAATGTCAAACATAAGATAAGAAATGTCAAAAGCCAAAAAGAACATCAAATACAGGTGAACGCCTAAAATACATTTCAAACGTTAGAATTAAACAAATAAATTTTCTAATATTGTCTCTTCGAATAAAACGGTCTTTAATATGGTTTAAAAAATTGAATTTTCATTTAAATTCCAATCCTTAAACATTGTTTAAAAAATACCCTATTTGACAAAATTCTGTCAACGTCCTTGTACTCCATACATTTTCTATGATGTTTCGAATGTTTTATTCCCTCTTCATCAGGTCTATACATAGTGTGTAATTCTGTCTTGATTATATGTTTTTTTTACGTTTAGAAATTTTGTTTTTCACTCGATTTAGCTTTTTTTTATAAATCAAACGCTGTACCTATTTGAAGTGATTTTCTGTGGTTTTGAAAACTTCCATCGATTCGTATGGGGCATATAGTGTTTGTTTAATTAACTAATTATCCTCATTGTTTTGCTGAAACAATTTAATTTACATCTCCTGTTTTGAAAAAAAAAATGTTAATTGATGCCAATTTTTTAATTATTTAAGAGCGAAAATATTGTCACGTTTAATTACAAAATCACTTAATTGTATTAATATGATGGGAATTTATGGAGTGGTTCATAAATATGGTACCAAAAACCAATAAATATCTCTCACCATTATTTTGTAGTTCTATATTGTGTGCAAACTTTTATATATACATAATTGGATGTCGATACTTGACGTAAAATTGATTTTATTGCCCCTCATAACAAGATCCTTAATAATTATTTTTACTGGAGGAATGATTAACTTTTTATTCGTATAAAATTGGTTATTAATAGTTTGTTAAATTACTAAGAATATTTTGCTGATTAATATGCTTTTCTAATATTAGAAGTATTGTCGTTGAGAGAGAAGAGTGGTGAAGGAAAAAGTCATGAATGAAATTAATGAGCATCAATATTAAGCTGTTGACTTAAAGTCAAAGGTCAATAGAATTCTCTACTCTTGTAGACAATAAGACCTCTATTTTGTAAAACAAGAATTAAATTTTGTACACAATTTTGCGGGAAAAGGACTAAAATAAAATAAAATATCTTTAATTAAAATCTTCTACTTTGAAAAAGAAAAAAAGCTGACATTTGATTAATGTTCATAATAAATTTTAATAGACGACGAGAGAATGATAAATCCATTTTACTAAATCCTTTTTAAATGATGAAAATGCTATAAAGGAAAGAATCATACAGCTAAAAGCTTTATGCTTCCTGTGAAATGACATTCTCTCTTTTGCCACAGCAATGACTTTTAAAGTTTTCATGAAATGTATTTTTTTATGATTTAAATACTCAATGGAGGATAGAAATAATAAACAGAAATGGAAGTTTCCTTTTTTGCTAATGGTTTAATTTTGATTTCGTCATCTGCACTCCAGCAGCTTTTCTTGCAGATTAATTCTAAAATTGCTTTATTTAATTTTCCCCAACTGCAAATGGGGTAATTTTATTGCAGTGTGTTTCAAGGTATATATGTTGCGGGGGGTGGGAGAAAGAAACTCTTTTGCTTTTCCTTGAAGGAATAGCGAAGAAACTTCCTCCACGATGATGTCCCACAAGTTGGTTTTGAAAATGGGCAAAGATGGAAATGTAAATTTCCCACTGAAAGTCGATAAAATGCAAATTAGGGCCATTTTTACGGTGTATGTATATTTTAATGCAATAGAGAATTATTTAATTATCGAGTGTGGCTGGAGGTTAAATTTAGACAGAAAATAATTTATTTTTCTGGGCGCCTCCCGCACTATTGAGTTTTATAATGGTTGGCATGCCGTGAAAAATCGACCGAGTCACATAGGAGAGATTACAATGTGATAATTTCTCGTGTGATGCCTCATGGTTATTCACAGTTTTGTTCTGACAGTGTCTACGATGAGCTAAAGTGTTGTTTAGTTACTGGTAAATTGGTGAATGACACAAATTTGAATCACAGCCATATGAATTAGTTATTGGAGCAGGGGGACCCCTTTTGTATATGGGGGTAGGGGTCTAATTCAATTGTGGGGAGGGCAAAATTTGACAGGCTATATAACTAATCAATATTATATTGATAAAGTGAATGCAACATATTCCAATCTCTTCCATTTACAGGCCCAGAGCGACGACGATGACGTGGGGCCGGACGAAGTTGCTGTTAATGTGGAGGGACGGGATGGGTTTATGGATGACTTCTTCAATGAAGTCGAAGAGATACGGGAGATGATAGATAAAATCCAGACAAATGTGGAGGAAGTCAAGAAGAGACACAGTGCAATTCTATCAGCGCCTCAATCTGATGAGAGTAAGTTATTAACTATAGATTCACTCAATATAGTTCTATTACTTTGTAGTTTTTTGTTGTTGTACCAAACTCTTTGATTATATCTCGGGAGAAAGAGAAACCATGGAAATCTGTACCAAATGATTCGAAGCTTTTCCCTGAAATTAAATTTAGAAGCTCATTTTCGAGCACGTAGAAAACATTTAACAAATTAGCGGATGTTCTTATCTATTGTGTTACATATACTTTCTCTGACAGGAAAACTTTATACCTACACTACTGTGTACACAAAAAAATCACTGAGAAAATAGAATTAAAAATCATTTAATTTTAAATTAAATTTTCAATACAATTTATCTTGCTAAATCTGTTTAAACAAAGTAAATAATATTTTTCAATTATTTTTTGCATATGAAAGTCATATGACTAAATTAATCATAAGTGAGGTTAAATAAATCAATTCAATTTTCATCCAAAACTTCCCATTATATGTGCAAATAATTCAAAATTTGCTCATCCAATAAACATTGATTTATGCATTGACATTTAATACAGAATTGTCCATTGCATAAATTGCATAAATAATGTAGGTACGGAGAGGGGAATTGTGTTTTAGGAAGGACATTAACTAAAGATATTTTGGTAATTTTTTGTGCAATAATTTTTTATTAAGAAACATTCTGCATTGTCAAAAAAAAATCAATTTGTCACAAAAAACTCACAAAAAAATTAATATTTGTCTTAAAAAAGTACAGAACGCTTCCTATTCCTATTGGATCTTATACATATTATTTTTAAACGCACGGACCATATGCATCTGTGATTCATTAAACGATATTTTATTTTTTCTATTCTAAATTTCGATTAGACAACAGATACAAATTAATGTTTTATTTTTATTGAGAAAATGAACAAATTAGATACAATAAGAGCTTGTAAAAAAACTAAGAAATACTTGCCCAAAAATATAGAAGCCACACCCCCTATTGTACCTACTTCATTTATATTTTAAATGCATGAATCATATGCTTCTTCAGTTAGTGCTTCTATCGATGATACTTTTTACTGTTTTTTTTTTTAAACTAAATCACTGACTTAATTTTTTTTATGCATTTAGTGGTTAAATAAAGATACAATAAGGGGCGTGGCTTGTACATCATTTGGCTAATATTTTTAAATATTCCCGATGTTTTTCGTTGATATGCTGATAGATTTTTCTTAGACTCTCTACAAGATTTCAATTGATTGGTTTGAATTGTTGAATTATATTATGAAAGTCCTATTAGCGCCTAAAATTGCATAAACTCCTTAAAATATCATTCAAAAAAAATTTTAATTGTTTCTTTTATTGCCTTTGCAGAGACAAAGCAAGAGTTGGAGGATCTTATGGCCGACATAAAGAAAACTGCCAATAGAGTCCGTACTAAGCTAAAGGTAAATTTCAAATGAAAATTTATTTAAAAAAAAAGTAGAATATTTGCATATTGATGATTGGAAAATCTTTTTTTGGGTGTTTTTAGGGCATTGAACAGAACATCGAACAAGAGGAACAGGCAAACAAGTCCAGTGCTGACCTACGAATACGCAAAACACAGCATTCAACTCTCTCGAGGAAATTCGTTGAGGTGATGACGGAATACAATCGGACTCAGACAGACTACAGAGAACGATGCAAAGGGAGGATACAGAGACAGTTAGAAATTAGTAAGTATTCTATTGTAATTATATTATTGCATTTGACTTTTGTCACCATTGTTTGGTGCTATATCCGTTTTCCATGAAATTATGCGAAGAGAAAATATTCTTAATGTACAATAAATTCAATTTTCTCCTCTGCAGCGGGTAGAACTACAACCAATGAGGAGCTGGAGGAGATGTTGGAGCAAGGGAATCCAGCGGTATTCACTCAAGGAGTAAGTGGATTCTAATTGAATTTACGTCAAGTTTTTTTTTGAAAATTATTTTCATTTCATTTAAAATGCGAAATGCATTGAACATTTATTAAAAAAAAAAGGAAAAATGTAATGGAAGTGTGGAGAAAAGGGAAAATTTTTTCTCATCTCTGGCATTTTTCCACATTACAGATTATTATGGAAACGCAACAAGCCAAACAGACTCTGGCAGATATTGAAGCTCGACATGCAGATATTATTAAATTAGAGAATTCAATCAGAGAACTTCACGATATGTTTATGGATATGGCTATGCTAGTCGAGAGTCAGGTGCGTATGTTTTCTCAAATTTTTCATCAAAAGCTCGACTTTTTCTCCATCATTCATCACAATAGAATTTAGCTGAAGCTCCATGTGTGCAAAAAAATAGAACAGGAGAAACCCAGTGTGGGCTATTTAACTTTTCACCATGAGAGATAGATAAAGTTTCAGCAATTTGATAATGACTGATAAAATTGGTGGAACACACTCAATTGAACCCCCTATCGTGGAATTCAATATAAAGTTTGTAAAACACGGGAATTTGGACGCTATATGAAAATGATTTTGTGGGTGTTCATAATTATTTATGGAAATTTTATTTCAAAGTTTTTTTTTTAATTCTAATTTAAACTCCATAAATTGCAGTGGAAAGAAAAAAATAGCAAAAGAATTTGCATAAATTGATTTTTTTTGATAATTAAAAATTTAGTCATAACTTAAATTAAAAAAAAAAAAAAAAAACTTGCATAATGTTTGATCAGTGATGCATGAATGGGGGTTTTCATAATGTATCGGAAAATTTAAAACTCTCTGGAATTTGAAGAGAAAAAATATCAAAGAGATTGAATATTCAATTATTAAATTTTTTGATAAGTTTTTTAGACTTATTTGAAGTGGAAAAATGATAAAAAATATTGAATTTCTTATTCTTGTCACACGTGAATTGTTTCACATATCTAATTCTATGTGCAATTACGGTATGATTTGTAGACTTTAAAGAAAGAGAATAAGGGAAAAAAACCTCTGTGTTTCAGTTTTATTTTTATTGAGAACTTTTTTTATGCTACGTGGTCCAGATTTGAAAAAAAAATGGTTGAGCTGGAGGATTTACATTGATGAGATTTTTTTTGCACAAATGGAGCCAACTCAGCGAATTTATTTATTGAATTTTTATATGTAACTAACCAATTCAAAATATTCAATTTGCAATTCATTTGCAACAAAAAAATCATTGCAATACAGGGTGAGATGATTGATCGTATAGAATATCACGTGGAACATGCCATGGACTATGTCCAGACGGCAACACAAGATACGAAAAAAGCACTGAAATATCAAAGCAAAGCTCGTCGGGTGAGTTTTATAAAAATTGATTATACTAATGTGTTGTTTTTTTTCTTTTTTTTTGTCCTTTCCCCGTCCAACCAACCTCATTTGTACAAAAAAACTATCCTTTTTCCCTCCACGAAAATTTTTATGTTTCTCCTAACACCTTTATGTTTTTTTTCTTAATTAATGTATAATTTCTTTCTAACTTCCTTCAATCATTAACTATCATAAAATATTTTTAAATGAATGTCCTACATTTCGTCTGCATGATTAACAAATTTCTTACAAAAAAATCTTAACGTGTTATGCGCTTCTCTTTTTTAACAAAAAAAATTATAATCTTCTGGGCTTGGTGGCTTGTTATTGCGCTTCAATATGGGTTTAAAAAAAATCTAAAAATAATAAAATAAAAACAACAACTTAAACAATTTTCTTCTCACACTTTTCCGCGGGAAAATGCTCTCTCACAAATTGTCGATAACTTTCACTTTTTCTTGTGACATGAATTTTATTTTATTCTTCTTTTCACAAAAAAAAAAAAACAAATACACTCACAACTAAATAAAATCTATGCGGTGCAAAAATTATAATAAATTCTCTGCTAAAACAAATCCCACACACACATAACTTTCGTATAAACGAAAATCCCCCATCCAAGGTATATTACCGGCGCGTTCATATCTTGCGGCATGTGGATTGTGAATTATAAATGAAAACCAGGGTGATCTTGTGGATAATATTGAGCATCATGTTTCACAAAGTGGAGCGCACGTGGAGGAAGCTCGAGGGGAGCTTACAAAAGCCAGGGAATATCAGTCAAAAGCCAGAAAGGTATATTACATTCACTCAATTATTTATCATCTAAATAACAATCTCTGGTAATAACATGCATTTTTTCTGTATACTTCGGGAAGGTCCTCTTTAAAGCTAATTTTTTTTATCACAATAACTGTCTGCAAATTCCTTCGTTATTATTAAATTTAAAACTTTTATATCGATTATACATGAGAAAGGTAAAAAAAAACTTTGCAAGTTCATGTTGAATTTCCACGAAAACTTTGGCATTTTTGTACACAAACTTAGCCTAAAATCTATGGCGAAAAAGGTAAATCAGAATTTTTGATAAGGCTATGCATTTTTAAGCAAAGCTATTGTTAATTTCAATTGAAGTTCAATTCACAGATAAAAGAAAAAGTTGACAAAATTATTACAATAGTTTTAATAAAAATTTTAAAATGTTTAGCGTTGGTTGGATATTGGCCAATATTCTGGAATAAAGACTTTAAGATCTAGTAAAATAGATTGTTTTCAGATTCATCAAGACCCTAAATAATGATTACGGAATAATTAAGAAGGTATAAAAGAAAATTAATTTTTAAAAAGACTTATAAGATATTTAACGACTTATTATAAGAATATATTCTTTTATGATTTATTAAATAATTAATAATTTTTCTTAAATTTATATTCTTGAAAGTACCTAGTTAAAAGATTAATGATTTTTTTAAATCACCTGTCTTAAAGTTTTATTGGATAGCTTGTCTTAAAATTTTCAATATGTTCTAAATGCAGTTTAAGCATCTGAAATAAGAATCAATAATTTTGTATTAGATAAAATGTCATCTTAATTGTTAGAACATTCCTATTTCTAATTAATTCGAAAGCTAACTTTATCGTAAATCTTTTTATTAACAGGAAGCTAAAATATTTATTAAAAACTTTTTAATTCTGAAGTCTATCAGTTAGAAAATTGCCAAATTCTTCTCGTTCTTATATAGGGAATTAAAAAAAAAACGAAACAATTTATTCGAGGAACTAAGCTTTACAAAATTTATCTAATTTAATAGAAATGTAAATTTCATTTTAATTTTGTTTATTGGATATTAAAGTCAATTTAGTGGAACTTTATAGACAGTTATTGTGAGCATAGAAGAAACTATGTATTGTAAAACTGGCACTATCTACGCAAATAAATGAATATACTACACACTTAAAACTAAAAAAATGACACACTCAACATAAATTTATGTTTCACTCGTGAAACAGGGAGCACTTTTAACTAAATTGTTGGTATAGTTGTTGTTTTTATAACTCAAAAGAGCCTCTGTTAATATCTCTCTCTCTTTTATAGAGTTTGAAATTAAAAAAAAAAATAGAGCAATTTGGGAGAAAATTTTATAGCTTCTGTGGAGTGCATGGGAATGGCAAAATACTTTTTTTTTACAATTTATTTAATTAACACTTACTACTATTTTCGTTTTTTTTATTACAGAAAAAAATTTTGATAATAATTTGCATTGCAGTAACACTAGTGGTTCTTGCTATTGTCTTAGCTGTTTATTTCTCAACAGTTTTTCCTTCCTAACATGGATTTTGTCTGTTAACTTTGGAATGCACAGTAATTTTTAATTTTTAAGTTTAAAAAATAATAATTTACTAAAAAATATTTTATTATTGTTACTTGGCTGTTGACACCTTATGCAGATTATATGATTTTTATATATTTTATTTTATTTTTTTCTCTTTATTTCAGAAAAAAATTTACATAATGATTTGCCTGCTAATTACGTTAGTGATTATAGCAATTATTTTAGCAATACAGCTATCCTAAAAGAAAAATCTTCACACGCGGTATTAATTTATAAAATAATTACAAAAAAAAAACATATAAGTTTGTATGACTTATTGGATAATAGATGAAAAAAATACAAAAAAATATTCGAAAAAATATAAATGGATTAAATGTGACAAAAAAAAACTTTGAAATTTCTTGGAGGATTGACATGAAAATTTGTTTATTTCCCTTTTTGATGCATTCACTGCCATTTGCCCGTTTATTTTTTGAATAAATATTATTTTTTGAAAATTAAAACAAAATGAATTTCTTTTGAAGTTTTAGCATTAGTTAATTAGTGCTACCATTTTTATTATTAAATTGATTCTCAGCTCTTATGCAGAAATAACTTTTACACGTGCATGGAATGTTCTTCAAAATGCGAAAAGAATTTTACAGGTGAAAACTTCTAACGACAGTTGGGTTTTGAATTAACCTGAAACGTGTTTATTT
This sequence comes from Lutzomyia longipalpis, assembly GCF_024334085.1. Lineage (NCBI taxonomy): Eukaryota > Metazoa > Arthropoda > Insecta > Diptera > Psychodidae > Lutzomyia > Lutzomyia longipalpis. The sequence goes on from NC_074707.1 coordinate 35,681,888, forward strand.
GAGTTATTTTGCTTCCTTTTTACTTTTTTTTTATTCTGCAAAAAATGAATTCTAAAGGTTCCATAACTCTCACTGGATTTTTGTTGTTGAAATTTTCAATTTAGGGAAATCTCTGAAGAATCTTTTCAGTTATCGATTTTAGAATACGTATTTATAGCCACTTCTTTTTCCGGTCTATTATTAGAACATTATGCATCTTATTGTAAAGAAAGCTCGAAAGCTCTAAAGGGGAATTTATCTTGTTAAACATTTCATAAAGTGTCTACAAATCCCAAATGAGACGTTTGTAGATCTCAGATAAATGAAATTTTGCAAGTGATTAAGAGATATTTCAATAGATATATGTTTCACTGCACTGTTGTACTCAATTCAGTGCAATTTTGATGCAGTTCTAAAGCTGAATTAATTTCTATAGCTCTGTGCAAAATCTAATCGCAATAAATCTTTAATTGATTAATTTTCGACAAATGAGGTTCTATTTCTCTAAAAATTAAATAGCAAATTAACTACGATTTTATTTTCTCTGACTTGATTCGTGATTTTTGATACTTTCTAACCCGTTAGGGGATGACCTAATTTTGAGCTTTTGCACGCGACTTTAATTTGTTTTTTGATGAATTAAGTTCTGCAGGAACATTTCTGCTTGATAGGAAGAAAATTTTCTTTGAAATCAAATATCTTTTCATGGAAAATCTTGAGGCAAATCAATGTCGTAAAAATTCATTTCTTTCAAAATAAAATATTTGTAGGTCTCTCAGAATACCTTTATAACAATCAAAGGGTTCTACCAATCTCTCTAAATCTTCAGTTCAAATTTAATCTACTATGATACAATGTTTAGTACGTAGTTTAAAATTTAGTATGTACCTACTAAATTGCTAACCGAGCATATTCCATAATGTTCACAGTCCATAAGCTTCCCACGAAATGTAGCTTTAAAAATTAATCAGATTTTCAACGCAGAACTATCTCAAATTTCTATATTGACCAAGAACAACCAACATTTATGAGCAAAATGTGTTTCAGCAATAATTGTTAGTTAGTCAATAAAATGCCACGTTTACCATAATTTTATCCCCAAACAACAACAAATAAGCGCACAATCTGAAAACTATGTGTGCGAGGAAAAATAAAATGATAGTGGAACTTCAAAGTATAATCCTTCATTATTTCACACATTTATTTAATTTTGCGGTTATGATTTAATTATGTAATGCTCAAAAGTATGCAAATTAAAACACTAGTGGGGCAAAAAGGTTTTTTTTTTATTTTAATTATAAATGCTACAAAAGTTTTTTTGTGTGCTCATGTTTCAGGTTAATATTATATTAAGGGAATTTTTTTTCATGACGTCAAAGGGGGTGAAAATAATATAAAAGGGTGAATGGAATTGGTTTAAAGTGCATCAGAATAATTTCAAATTCAATTTGTGTTTTTTCTGAGCTTCAGATTCAGATTCAGATTTTTTGAGGCGACAACGTATATCGTCATCTGACCACTGCGACCAAAAGAGGCCTATTGTGGTACCCTCGTTATCATCACTATCCGAAAGACGGGGCAACCGAAGCATAACCCTCAGCCGCACCCGTCCGTTAACTAACCATTGAGAACCCGATAGCATTACCCTTCGAGGTTTTCAACGGTCATCTAAAGGCCGAAAATCTTCAAACCTTTGATAAATTTAAAGATGTTTTCCGGCTTTAAGGTCCAGGCGTCATATGGATTTAACACATATGCTCCTAGATAATTACGACGCCTATTTGCTAAGGCTTCGCAGTAGCAGATGATGTGAGCGGAGGTTTCGTCATCCATCTCGCAGAACCTGCAAAGAGAATCCCCATATACATTAATATTGTGTAGGTGATATCTTAATTGACAGTGTCCCGTCATTAATTCAGCATAGATCTTCAGTTTCCTTCTACTTAATCGTAAAAGTTCTAAAGATCTGGCCTCGGAAGCACTGACCATGAATTCTTTGGCTTGTCTCAATCCAGGACTTTGCGTCCAGAGAGTTATTGCCTTTTTCACGATACATGAATGAAGCTCTCTCTTAAGGGTAGCTTCTGCAATGCCACAGAAAGGTTCGGGCCCCACAAATGGGGTATTTGAGCCCTCTCTGGCAAGTTCATCGGCCGCCTCGTTGCCCGGTATGCCTCTGTGTCCCGGAACCCACACAAGTGTGACCCTGTTATGAGAGCCAAGACATTCGAGGGCCTCCAGACATCCAAGTACTAGCCTAGACGTAATCTTATCAGAGTTCAAAGCTTGTATTGCAGCCTGACTGTCTGAAAGAATGTATATACGCTGGTTTTTATATTCCCTGCGTAAATTTTCGGATAAACATGCCCAGATAGCAGTGATTTCTGCTTGGAACACTGTAGCATATTTTCCCATAGGTATGGATAGCTTGTACTCAGGCTTTATGCCAAATACCCCAGCACCAGATGAATCACCAATTTTGGATCCATCTGTATACCATACCAAAGCCTGCTTCTCTAGTGATCTCCATTCAGTCCCATCAGAGATTTGAATAGAGAAATGTTTATCAAGATGATAAACTGGTGTCGTTTTATCCGTCACCATAGAGAAGATTTGATTCCCAGATTCAGCGACCAGAGAATCTATGACAGTTCTATCGAATTCTTTGTTATTCGATGTAATTCTTAATACAGAGGCTTTTGCAAGCTCTTCTATATGTAAATGCAATGGCATAAGATTTAAGAGTCTCTCCATTGCCAATGTTGGGACAGTTCCCATGGCACCGGTGATCAATAGACAGGCAAGTCGTTGCAGCTTATTAAGGCTGCTTTTCGCCCAGTCATATTTGGCCACGGGCCACCAAACACAAGCAGCGTATGATATAATGGGTCTTACAATCGCCCCGTATATCCAACGCATCATACTTGGATTAAGGCCCCAAGTTTGTCCAATGTATCTTTTACAAGTCCATAGGGCATTTCGGGCCTTTGCTATAACATTTTCTAAGTGAGATCTCCATTTAAGTTTCCTATCCAGGGTGACCCCCAGATATTTACACTCATCCGAGACCTTAACAGTTTCACCATCCAATGTAGGAGTGCATTCAAATTGCAATTTCCTTTTGTTGGTGAATGGGACTATAATTGTTTTCTTGGGGTTTATCCTTAGTCCTTTGTCCCTGCACCAAACCCGAGCCGAGTTCAGTGACCTGCAGACTAGTTCCATGAGGGTGTTTTCAAACTTACCCCTCACCAGGATAACCACATCATCAGCGTAGCCTTGCGCAAAGGCACCTTGATTATTCAGCATCTCTAGCAGGTCATCCACTACCAGCGTCCAGAGTAGGGGTGATAACACTCCACCCTGTGGGCAACCCCTACTGGTAATGTTTACTACTGCGTTTGAGGCTGATGAGGTTACGATTCTTCTACTTTTCAACATGTTCGATATCCATCGACATGTAATAAAGTTAACGCCCCTGTTATACAGACTGCGTCTAATTGAGTCGTATGATATGTTATCAAACGCCCCTTCAATGTCAATGAATGCGGCGATCGACACATCACCCTGATTCAATCCCCTATTTATTCGGCTGACTAGTTCCGAAAGGGCTGATTCAGTTGATTTACCGGATTGATAGGCATGTTGATTGGGATGCACTGGTTTTAAGGCCAGTACGTGATCCCTAATGTGCCTATCAATGATTTTCTCCATCATTTTAAGAATAAAAGACGTGAGACTAATAGGCCGATACGACTTTGGATTACTCCTTGGTCTTTTACCTGCCTTTGGAATAAAGGTAACTTTAACCATTCTCCATGGCTTGGGAATATACCCCCATGCAAGGCTGGTCCGTATTACCCTCAGAAGAAATGGGGCTAGAATATCTGCCCCATACTTGAGCAAAGCTGGGAAAATTCCATCAATCCCAGGGGCTTTAAAGGGTTTAAAAGAACCCAAGGCCCATTTTACAGTGCTAAATTTTACCATAGCTCTAGAGGTTTTAAAATCTTCCCTCCGCGGCCTAGTATAAGTTTCAGAATTTTCATCTGATTCTGGCGCCACCGAGGAGCCCGGGAAGTGTGTTCTGAGCATTAGCTCAACACTTTCCTCAAGACTCTCAGTATAGCTACCGTCCGGTCTTTCAAGAAGACCGAATTTGGCGGAATTCCCTTTCGCCAAACATTTATGCAATCTGGCACAGGTGGTCGTGTTCTCTATATCGCTACAGAAAGCACGCCATGAATTCCTCTTAGCCTTTCTCAGGGCTTTGTTGTACGCAGTCAGGGCGTTTCTATAAACCTCCCATTCATTGTTACATTTGGCCCGGTTGAAAAGCCTTCGAGCAGCCTTACGTAGTTTAGTAAGTTTATTGTTCCACCAGGGAACCGTGTTACCAGTCCGGGATGGAAGTAAAACATTACTATTAGTGTATGCTTCAGTGATGACCCTATTCAGATCCATTACTGCGCATTCAATATCATCAGGGTTTCGGAAATAATCCCTGATGTTCTGGATTCCAGTAGAGAGGCGCTCTCTATAGGCTATCCAGTCTGTTCTGCGCGGATTTCTCCGCTCTTCATAAATGTGACTAACAGACAGATTGATATCAAATCGAATGTGTCTGTGATCAGACATTGATGGCTCATTAGAGACATGCCAGTCTGTGATTCTACCAAACAAGCGGTTTGAGGTCAAGGTAATGTCCAAGACCTCACAACGCACTCTAGTAATAAACGTCGGTTTGTCACCAACATTGGCTATTTCAAGCCCATACTGTGTAATAAATTCTAAAAGAGACTCACCTCTGCTATTGACATCGGTGCTCCCCCAGATGGTGTGATGGGCATTAGCATCGCATCCAACCACTAATTCGTGTCCTCTTCGCCTACAGTAGTCAATCAATCCCACTAGTTGCGTCGATGGACAGTCTTCATCCCCAGGTAGGTAGGCAGAACACAGAACTACCTGTTTCCTCCCATCTGATTCCTCCTGGCTGATCAACGCCGCCACCAAATCCCGAGAACAATGTTCTGGGATTGGACAAATGTCGGTGTGTCTTCTATATACAATACAAGCTCTGGGAATCTCACAGCTCGTATCGTAAAGTATATCCGCAGCCTTGCTCTTAAGTCCTCGAATGCCACCTAGAGCAACCCAAGGCTCTTGAACAAGGGCGTAATCCAACTGATTTCTTGCAAAACAGTTAACTAGCACAGCAGATGCTGCTTTGGCGTGCTGCAAGTTGATTTGCAGCACCTTCCTTTTTATTGAGATTTCCTTTGGCGGTGTTTGTTGTGAGTCCTTGCGGACTTCCTCCGCCCCCCTTCAGTGCCCCCTCCACGGGAGTGTTCCGGCCCTGAGTTGCGATGTGCTCTTTCTTGCACCGCTTTCCTCGACCTGACAACCGAAGAGGAGTCCACATTGCGCTTCTCCGACCCTCCTCGCTTCGGTGTTTCCGAATGAGTGGCCTTCGTCGCAGGTGTCTCGGGGACTTTGGAGTTGCCTCCGGTTGGGACGACCTCCTTACTAGTGCCTGCGGTGTTCGTCTTCGAGGCACCCTGTACAGTGGTCGTATTTTCTTCGGCCGCGGATTTGGGTTTGGAGTTTTTCTTTCCTCTTCCTTTCCTAGCCTCAATCCTGAATTTGCTCAAGGCATGATGGACGGTCATGCCCATTCCCTTCAGCCTTGAGAAAGATTCCTCGTCAACAGTAAAGATCATTAGGCGTCCTTTGGCCTCGGATTTTACTGTGATGACACGCCATCTGTCAGTCCGCAATTCATTTTGATGACCAACCCGGGATAGTATGGATGTCGGCTCCGCTTTTTCCATCGCCGGGATCCACATAGTGCAGGTCATAGATTTTGGAAGTTTATCTCCCTCAGTCACGACCAAATCGACACCCTCAAGCAGGCGACCGCTGGAGACCACATCGGTAAGCCACAACTTAGTTGGCTCATCAGTACAGTCCACCGCAAGCCACCCCACTCGAGGGTAAGCGCCCTGGAACTTGACTCTAACTCCACCCTGAGAGATCGTGTCATCAATCTCCTTTACCAAGGCAAGCTTGAGCCCCTCCACTTGCTCATCAGTCAGCATACATGTTGGATGGTTCCTATGAATCACAGCCATCCTAGTGCCTCCCTGAAGAATGTCTCTGAAGGACAATGAGCCTTTAGCTTTCTTTGACCTTCCAGAGGTAGGGGGTGTGGTGTTGTCACTCCGCTTCCTCTTTTGCTCAGCTGGATTGGGTGGATTATTACGGGCCTTGGCCCTCTCCGTCCATTCCGCCTCAATTCGGACAAGAGCATCTTCGTAAGAAATTCCTTCGGCAAGTAGCCGGTTCAGGTATCTCTTTTTTGAGTTGCTCAATCTTACCCGACTTTTCTGAATATTTAGACCCGTCAGCTTAGATGCGAGTCCATCTTCTGCTGCAGTGTTAGCGTCCGGCCCGATAGCATGACCCGTCGAGACCATAGCTTCCACCGCAGCTGTTGGTTCATTGCCGCCTGGAGAGGTATGTTCCACCTCCATGGCTGCATCAATCGGCGAAGAAAAATCTTCACGTTCAAGCTCGGACATGTTGACGGAGAGGTTGTCATCATCCGCCGTGTCCAAGAGGGTAGAGTCAGATTCCTCCGACTCTGGGTTATTTCTCAATGGATCCAGTTTTGTTCCCACGAGTATCCTAGAGGGTTGAAGGGTCGATCCCGCCAGAGCTAGGGTAGCAGGACAAGGCTATTATCACCGGAGGGCGCCTGGTATCCGGGCAGGCAGTGCTTAGAACTAAATATCCCTTTAGCCATTCAGCTCTCGGCGCACGCGGACCTTAGCTTGGGTTTTTGGGCTGGTTCGCGGCATAGGTTTGACCATAGATTTATCGTGGACGTGAAGAACACTTCACCAACACGTACTAATAGCTATACCTAACGCTGACTGCGGACGGAATTGACCCAACGCAGCCGTTCCCCTATCCACCACCCGGGGACGCGCTTGGTAGGTGGCCCAACCCCCAAGCATTTTTCTGAGCTTTAAATCTACTTTGCATCGAAGCTCCAGTAATGATTTTAATTTGAGGAATGTTAAACCAATGAACACTCTGTTTGAGTTTTTGAACCAATCAGGGAGAAGTTCGTATTCTTCTTCTTATTTATTGATATTTCAAAAGGAGATTACAGCTGCGATTTGATTGGGTAGTAAAGTGAACTCCACCCATATCCTATCATACTGATAGATTACTGTTTACGAGTTTCTTTGAATCCTTTTACATGATTAGAACCTACCCTATTTGTATTTTTCACCCGATTATAAAAAAAAAACAAATAAAAAAGTTTTGAGTGCTTGTTAAAAAATTCTTTAGCATTTTGATGGATATTTCATTGTGTGAAAGATAACCACGCTTGCGAGTTTTTTTATAGTTCTTTTCTTATATCTCACGTAGTGATGTTGATGAAAGAATTTTGTAGCGTTAGAGGTTATTAAAATAGTAACATTACATTATAAAAATAAATCTAGGATAAATATAATACTAATACCATGCACTTTATATGCACACCCCGCCCATGCAGAAGAAGATCATGATTCTGCTATGTCTCACTGTCCTGGGTATTATTGTGGCCGCCTACGTCAGTAGCTACTTTATGTAAAAGAACATATATAAAGTAAATAGGCATAAAATGAGAATGAAAAAAAGTTGTGAAGTCAGCAAAAATGCTACCACCATTCACCATCGAATGAAAATCATCACCATTATCACCAAAAAAAAATAACAGCAAAACAGAAGCAAAACCCAGCATTTTAAATGAAAAATTCAAAATAATAATAAATAGAAGTGTCCAAAAAATATAAAGCTATCAATAACTGTTGTGTGGATATTATGATTTAAAAGTTTTGTTCTATGTTTTTCTCGTAAAACTCAAACCACTCACCGACACCACCAAATAATTAATCACACACTTCTTATTCGTTTTTTTTTATTTTTAAAAAGAAAAGAAGAGAAGTTTGTAATGTAAACCAATTTATTTGTGTTCCTTTCGACGTTATATTGTGGTTTATATATACCTATACGTTATGTATATTTTGAGTCATTATTCTTTTGAGACGTTTTGCCACCCTATATTTTCTCTCAATGTTTAATGAAGAAAAATAAGAGCAATGAAATAATTGAGCACCAAGACATAAAGTTGAATTCACATTGAAACCCAGAAGTGGCATCAATAATGTTGTTGAAATAGAAAATAATATAAATGAAGGAAATGAGTAAGAAAAGTAAATATACAACAGAAGAAAAAATGTAGGAAATTTCATAGAAAATCACACCAATAATCATCAATCTTTCCTCTCAGGTACATAATATTTCATTAAATAAAATTTCTCTTGTGTTTATTTACCGTACAAACATTTATTTACAACAAAAATATTCCTTTTATCACTCACACATTTTATTATTTTATCAAATTTAGCAACAAAAAAACAAAGTATTGGTAAAAAATTTTTTGAGTAGAAATTGTTAAATTTTTGTGTTTATCAATTCGACAGAAGAAGATCATTATTTTGGTGTGTTTGGGCATCCTTTTGATTATCATTGCCGCAACGATAGCCGGATATTTTGGCTTTTGAATTCATCATCACGCATTGAGATCACAAATTGGATATCTGCATGTTGAACAGAATAAAATATTTTTGAGACAAAAAAGAAAATTCGACATAAAGGAAAATTTTACAAAATTAAGTTTTTTCATTTCTGAGTCCATCCCTCAGTATTTTTTTATGTTTTCATATTAATTTCTATAGAGAAAAGTGATGTTGAGTTTTGAGTTTTAGAAAGGAAGTTTTCTAAAATAATGTTAAAACATGTTAAAATGAATTTTATGTATAAATTCATAATGCGAAGTGCTTTTGATTCTTTTTTTCTCATTTATTCATTATAATTCATATACTATTGTAGCTGATTTTACACATCAAGAAAATTAAAAAAAAAAATGTGTCTGATGTGAGGAAAAAAGGGGAAAAAAGATAAAGGAGGGAAATTGCAGTGGTGGACAAGAAAATAGAGCCCAGTCGTAAAAATCGAGGAGATATGTTTTAATTTCATTTCAGCATTGCAACTAACTAGAATTTGTTTAACAATTTTTTTTGTTAACTTGTTTCAGGTTTTATTAAAATTAATTTTGTAAATTTTCTGATACGATTTCTTTTTAGTTTGATGAATGTTAACCTGCTCAAACGTTAAATTCAATATAATTTTGAATAAATGAAGAATCTCGTAAGTAATAGATTTCTTTTATTAGAGAAATGTACGTAAATATCGGGTGCTAGGGGTGCTAGTAATGCTGAATTGATAAAAGAGAACAAAAAGTTGTTAAAAGGCACAAGATGATAGTTGTGTGCTATGATAGTCGTGAAACGCCTTACGTTTGAAAATTGAGTTTGGCAGATTAAATGGGGTTTGTCAAATATGTTAGAGGAGATATCGTTCGATTTGCTGTGTCTTAACTGCATTTTGAAGGCTTTTTGTGAAAGCATCAAGCCTTTAAATATTCTACAAAAGATTCTCTCACGATCTTTATGGAAAATCATTCAAGCGAATGCATTTGGAAATACTCTTATTTATCAATTTTATTGATTTCTTTAATGACTAAAATTACTTCTCAAAATCTTTTTACAAAGTGGCTCTATTTTCTTGTCCACCACTATGTTCTATGCGTATAAAATTGTTAAAATTCCAGGAAAGAATGGAAAGAGTTGTATGGATTTTTAAGTTACTTTAAAGCTGATATAAGAAAAAAAGAAGAATGAAAAAGCAAGAAAAGTGTTGTGGGCTTGTAGTGATTTTTGATTGAGTAGATGAACCAACAAAATGAAAGAAAAGGAGGAAGAAATTGGAAACAAAACAAAGCAGATGCGTTTTAGCAATAATATTATATATATTTAAATGAAGGAAAGTAATATACATAAAAAAATTGATTAAAAAATATATATAAACGACGTTACACTATTTGTAATTTCGGAAAATTGAGCGCGAAAATGTAAAAAATTTGGTTCTTCTGGAAGCAAAAACAAAAAAAAAAGAATGAAATTATAAAAAGTGTAATTCCTTTTTCTGCCATTGAATGAATTTTGCAATTAAAACATGAATGTCTTTTGCTCTCAAAAAGAATGGTTAAAAAAAATGTGAAAAAATTGAGATAAAAAAAACAATCTTGCAATAGCGCATCAAAGTGAATTAATTATAGGATTCAATTTTCTGGAACTATAAGATAGGGAAGCAGTTCAAGAAGATGTGTGATAACATTTATCTTCAATTTATATTTAAAAAAAGAAAAAAATATATATAGAAGACGGTGGGAGGAGTATAAAAAAATTAGATGATAGAACATTATTTATTATAATATTTAATAAATTTTACATTTTGGGAATATAAATATTGATGAACAGTTCATGTTGGCGATTGAACCAGTGAAAAAAGATGTATATTTCATGGAATGATAAGCAAATGGAAGAAGAAAAAAAAACTCAGAATTTTAGTAAAAACATAAAAAAAGAAACTTTGTTAATATTTTGCAATCATGTAAAAAAGATAATTTTTAGAAATGAACTTCCTTTAGTTGCTGAGAGACACACTATAACATACACGGAAAAAAAGAACTAATAATAAAAAACTAACATGTGAGAAGAAATGAAGAGGAGCAGTAAAAGTGCAGAAAATCAATACATTTTAGGAATACGATAAGGAGTTTCGTATATAATAATATTTTTTCTACATACAATCTCCCATATCTGTGTACATTCTTCGCTATACGGCATTAATCAATGGTGAATTATTGAAAAAAAAAAATAAAAGGAAGAACAGAAAATAGGACTACGGTATTTCATCACGTGATGGAGAAAATGATATATAATATTCTAGTCACACCAAAAGGAAAGCTTAAATAATGTATTGGACAAAAATTTAATTTCACCAAATAACAGAAAAATATCAAATCACAGATGCTAGAAATTACTTATACGATTACATTTCTTGTCTCTCTCTCCCCTTAATGCAATTTTAAATGAAATTGTATATTGCAAAATCCATTTCTTCGAACTTATTGTAGAAAATAAACACCACAACAGAAGATATAAACCATACTAAAACCGAGACTAAAGTGGCAGGAAATACTACAAAAAATAACGAAGAGTTTCCAAAAATGAAGCTGTATTTATTTCTTTTTTTTCCTTACTTAAAAGTCGATATGTTGAAGCGGATGTCACATTTTATTCCCATGAGGAAGTTCTCTAGTTTGTTAACTTTCTGTTTAGATTAAATAAAAAAGACCAGACGAGTATGATTCTTCAGTGTAAATCAGGTCAGATTTTCACAAGCATCGTGATTTTGTGAATTTCTGTCCCTAATTTTTCAATCCATATAAATCAAAAGAGCTTTTCCAAAGCTTTCAAATAATTTCTGTATAAGTTTGATAAACAAATAGAGCTCTCTATCTATTAAGTTGTGACATCTGCTTAACGTTTCTTGAATATTTTTAGTGTATAATGTTAATTATTTCTTTTACTATTTAGCTCTCATAGAGGGTATTAGTTGATGCAGTATATTGCATTGAAATATTAATGAAATACAATCTTTGATTTAAGTAAAATTTAAGGGATGGTTTGATTCTATGAATTTCGTGTTTTAAATGGTTTATTTGATTTTAACAATTTTTAGAAGAATGTTAACATGCTCAAAGGTGAGATTTTTATAAGCTGAATGAAATGAATGAAAATCAGCAAAGAATACCTACATTTCTTTTATTTATTTCAAGTAAATTAAGTAAAGGTTAGGATTTACAAATCGCGTAATTAAAGTCTCAGCAGAATCTCAAAAAAATTCAATACCTGATGAAGTGGAGAAACAAACTCAAAACAACAAATAAACGAATAATAGTCAATGTCAACACAATCATAATAAAATCATCTAAAAAGCGACTTTCAGGAATTAAACCTTCCCTTGAATGTATCGTTATATTAAACTAATTTGTACATACTTAAACAGAACTTCTTATATACATATAGCAAAAGAATTTGCCTAATTTGTTATATATAGAGCAAGAACAAAACTTACATTTTGTAATAAAGGACATTTTCCGCGAGGTATTGTGTAGGAAGAGAAATAAAAGAACCATATCATATATTAATGAAAAGAAAAACTTTAAAAGAAAAATACTTAAAATACAACAACGGACAGCAATATGTATAAAATACATAGAGGACCCTTTTTTTCGGTTATCGAAGATCAATAGCAACAAAAATTTGAGAGAGAACCAAAAACTTCTCGATAAATAACTTCGTCCTAGAATGTGTGTCATGTTACTTCTTCATTTGTGACGTTTATGCTTTTCTTTTTGCCGCTATATAATTCTCTATTTATTCTTTTCTTTCCCTTTTCCTCTTGAAAAAAAAAAGGAAATTTTTATTGCAGACTATTGCGCAGAAATAGAAAAAAAAGAGAAAATAAATTTTTCATATTATATAGAAATTTATACAGAACATAGAAAAAATTGAAAGTTAAACATTTAGAAAATGAATTAAAGAAAAGCGAGAATCTCTTGATGACTTTCTTACCAAAAAAAAAGACACCAATCTTATTGTAAAGATATAAAATGTAAAAAGGAAAATTTAGTTCTAAGTTGAATGTTCTTTTTGTTTTCATTGTGTTTTCATTTTTGCAATTTTTGTCTTCCCTTTTATCGCTAAATTGTGTATAAATTTTGTGAATTATTAATAATCCAAAAAAAAAGTAAAATGCGTTCTTCTGTAGATTTAAAAAAAGAGAGAAAATTTGAAAGATTTTCGTGAGGAGTACCCATAAATTTATGTGTTCAGGTGGGGATAAAGTCCAATAAAAAAAGAACAAAGTTAAGGAACAATTTCCATGAGACATTTTAAAAGGAAAAAATAAATTTTTAATTTTGCATTAAAGTGGCATTTTTCACTGAATACGCAACTTTGCAAAATGAATTTGCTATTGAGCCAATATTGTGATTAAAAAGGCGTATTCAGACTTATTTTTGTGTGGGGAAATTTAGGGCCAATGATAGAATGTTTATCTTTAGGACATTTTAAAACTCAAAAAACATTTTCGAACAAGAATTCTTGTCTCTGCTTTTAAATAAATCGGATAATATAGCTGCGTGTCCAAATAAAATTTGATAAATTTCAATTTTCTTTACGTAATTCCATGAAAAATTTAATCCAAATAGCGATTAATTCACTTTTAAACAAACCATAAAATATTAAATTTGTTAATTCCAAAGAAGACCTTCTCTCTGAGTTAATCGCATTAATTTCACATTTATCTACTTTCAAACAACATTCAACCACATTTTTTAATTTTTTTTCGTTGCAATAATTTAATATGTACAATTTGAAGAAAAAACAATATTAATATTTAGAAAAAAAATGTAGTGTAATATAAACAACTAGTGAAAAAATTTTTAAGCTTTCAAGATGATAAAAAAAAATCTAAGAAAAATATTATATTGAAGACAAAAAAATTAAAAGAAAATTAATAGGATATTAAAATAATTCTAATAAAATAAAAAAAAGTGAGATAGAATCACATGAAGCCCATCGTTAAATAATGTAATTTGAAGCTATATTGTGAGATATATTTAAATAAAATCAGAAATATACTGAAAAAAAAGCATTTAATCTTCAAGTATATAAAAAAGCTTCATATTAAGATAAAAATGAGAAAAAAATACAAAAAACAAAATGATTTATTATTGTCGGTTCTTATCGTTCAAATACTTGCACATGTTTATTAAAAAAAAATGAAAAAATATAAATATATACATAAAACCTATATATAATCTGATGAAATCGTAGGATTTTTATGTTCTCGCAGTGAAATAAAAAAAAATGAAGAAAAAAAATCAAGTGAGACAAACCACGAAAGATCTTGAGGAAAAAAAATTATTAATTAAAAAAATACAAAGTGAAACTTTTGAAAACTTGCAAAACTTACAAAAAAAATTTCTATAATACTTCTACTAAATAAATAAAAAATATGCAGCAAAGTAATTATATATTCATGTCAATTCTTAATTAAAAAATTCTTTACAAAAAAAAAATGTGAGAAAAAAAATTGAAAAAAGAATAATCGTATTGAATTTTCAATACGATATAACGCGCGGGAAGAAATCTTTTACAAGATGAGGTAAGAAGGTGCGCGGCAAAACAATTAAAAGATTAATAAAATAACAGCTAAAAGGAACAAAATAAGATCAACAGAGAATGAGAGAATTAATTTGTTCCAAAGTGGGGAAAGAACAGCCCAAGAAAAAATCTTAAGATCAAGACAAAATGTTAAAAAAAATATACACATTGTAAAAAAAACTCAAAACTAAAAAAAAACTAAACCACTGAACATCATCGATCATGTGAATATTTAAAAGAAAAAAATAAACAAGTAGATGAAGAAAAGGATGAAAAAAAAACATTTAAAGGACACGATCATAGAGGAAAGAAATCTAAATATATATTACTATATATATTTATGAGTATATAAAGCAAGCAAAAAAAAACATTTAACTGCATCTCGTATGCATTAAAGTGAGAATAATAAATCGTATGTGTACTTATTGTGTTTAACATGCCTCTTTCACTTCTCTGTGCTGAAAATCTTCACATAATTGTAACGCTCTGTCCATTTTTGATCTTCTCGATCACCATCATTCTGTGCTCAAAAAAAAAAAATCGCTGACCTTCTGTACTATTTTCTGTGTGTGCTTGCAAGTGCTTGTAATTTGGCGTTCCGTTTGTGTGGAGAATTGGCATTAGTGTCTCTCAGATTTTTGCGGCAAGATCCCCCCGGCATCCAGTCAATGATCACGAACGCAATGTAGCAGCAAGAACGGTCTTTTTCTCGATTTTACCTCGTTGGGCGAACAAATTGCACGGTAATGGATCTAATGAAGTGAAATATATGGGGACCCTCTCTCGCTGGAAGCATTCACAGCATTGTTCTCTTTGCAAATTCATCGCAACATTGTTGCGTAAGGGGTGATCATTGCTCAAAGTCATGAACAATTTGCAAAGAAAGAGCAAAATTGAAAGGTTTTCTACGCTATTTATTTGTACTCAAGATCACAGGTTGGAGTTTGATATTTGAAGTTATTTTGAGAGTTTTTTAGAGTTTAATTTTGATTTTTGATTAACTCTAGAAGTCAATTCTTTCAAAATTCTTTTATTTTTTTTTTAAAGTTGTCGTGTTATAAAAGGGAAAAATATTTTTCCTGAATTACTTTAAGAAGTTTTTATAGAATTGATCGTTTTCAAAAAGATCTGAAAAAGTTTTTTTTTGAAAAACTGACAAGTGTGCTAAATACGGAAAAATTTTAGATTGAGCCTTTTCTCAGTAAGTGATATTCAGGACATAGGTAAGTATTAAAATATTGATATTTTTATAAGAATTTGTGATCAATTCAGTGCACAGAGGAGACTCAAATAGAGCTTAAAGCTCTGGAAGAAAAATGAGGTTTTCCTCTTTGACTTCAAAGATGTTTACTGACGAAACCCGGAAGATCTAAAACTGATATGTATTTCAAATTCATCAAATCTATTTCCTAAAGGATAAATCTCAATAAATCTTTTTTTTTTTACATTTTGTTTAAAACTAATGTTCTCATAATAAATTTTTATTTTGAATTTCCATGAAATGGAGACGCCTGGTCAACTACCAGGCGCCTCCTCTTGAATCTAATTATTTTCTTTTAGCACTAAACTATTTTCAGTGATTGTGGCTTCTACTGGATTTTATTTTGGTGAGTATTTTATTTGTTTCACGTTTTTTTTATCCTGAATTAACCTTCCTCATTCTCTTTTTTATGAGCAAAAGTTTCATAGCTATGTAGTAAATTTGATTTATTTAAAGAACATTACTGAAAAGAGAAAGAAAGAATTAACATGTAAACCTCAAATGCAAGCATATTGTACATTTTTATTGCTGCATGACTGTCCCCTCTTGGGAGTCGCGAGAGAGAAAAGCCAAGAGACCGCGACTGGAAACTTCCAGGCAGCCGCTGCTGATGGTCTCCGCGCGCAGACACCTCTCAGTCAACGAACGACGATCAACGGGCACGCCATGTGCGCGTAAAGAACATTATTCTCCCGTGCACTCTGTCCACACAACTCTGCGCCACAGAGAGCCATCTTGAGCTGCGACAGGTGGAACGCGCCCGCGGAACTGTAAATGTTCTTTTTTTTGCATAACTGTTTGCTATATAGTTTTTCCGATTTGAGAGAAAATAGAATTTTTCGTAGTGCAGCGATCGTTGAAATGCGCGAATGATATCGTCGTATCTTTTGCTGATAAAGTGGAAGGAAAAAAAAACTTTTCACAGAACTCTTGTGAGCGCACTTGTGTGTATACGTTGTCTTATCAGCTGGCTACCACTAATTCATGCTCAAATTGATGATGTGAATATATTGAGTAAAACTTGTGCGAAAAAAAATGAACAGTGTGTGATCGCGAGGTTCCACCGAGTGAAAATACGTGAAGTACGAGCAGTCGCGGCTCACCTATTCGCAAATTAATGTGTATCGTCGATCGGGCTGTGCTGTGGAGATTTAAGAGAAAAAATCAACAAAACTCGGAGGAAGAAATCCCAAAATCAGGTGTACATCACAGGGATACGCGGTGATCGCCTTGTGCCTGTGAAAGGAGAAGAAAATAAGAAAAGAAAATTGTGTGTGGCGGTGCGATCGTGAATATCGGGTGAGAGCTGACGAGGAAAAAGTGTCATATATCGAAAATAGTACCTTGATCGCGAACATGCCGTTATTCCACAAGAAGGCCGTGAAACCGGTCCAGTACCACGAGAATAACAATTCAGTGCATCCATCGCAGCCGCCTAATCACCATCCTCCGTCGGCCAATGGGTCGTCCAACAAGAGTGAGCTGGTGAAGCCACAAGTTCCACCGACCCCGAACAGCCCAGTGCAGCTCATGTTCCACTGCCAGCTGGCCCATGGGAGCCCCACGGGTTTCATAACGGGCTTCTCCAGTGTCAAGGAGCTCTACCAGAAGATTGCAGAGTACTACGACTTCCCAACTGATGAGGTACAAATTTCTTTTCATCTCCTTTTCAAAAAAAAATTTCTCCTTCTCTCCGAAAACATAACGCAACATTGGAAAAAATAAAAATTTATTTGTGCTTCGGTTGTGTGTTAGTGGAAGAACTCCGCATCCACCAAATAGTTCCACTTTTGTGAACTTGAGTTTCGAACTAGTTCAACTGGATTAGTTGCGGATATTGTGTTCAGTTTGATAGGTGAGGACGATTCATTGCGATTTGTGCGAATAGTTTCTTTTTTTCATGTTTCTCTTTGCCATTTTCAATGCAAATTTGCAGAAAAGTTTAGCAAAGATGTCTCTTAAATGTGTGGTGGAGGATCTACAAGTAATGGCGTTTGTAACTGTTTAAATTTAAATATTGATAGGAGTGCAAAAAGTTGATCTTCAAACATTTGTCTTGATTGTGTGTAAATATTCTTTTACGTTTCACAAGGCATCTTGAAAAAGTTGAAAGATTTTTCAATCGATTTAATTTAATTTTATTAAAATTCCATAAATATTTAAAATGTAAAATTAACAGATTCTTCTTTAATAGTATTTTATAGTTATTAATTGAGTTATATGAAAGGCGAAACATCCATCAATACTGATTACGTTAAAACTTTCAAACGATCTTCTGTTCCATGGCATGATTAACAAAATTATGTACACCCAAACCGTGTGAAATTACAAATTAAATTAGAATTTCATGAACGATTTATGAGAAACTTATATGGAGGTCGATTTGTGCTCTCACAGAACAAAATAATCTCTCTCCCACTAAATTGCAATCAATGCTCATATTTCATTGCAGTACAACTAAATTGTTCATGAGCAGTTTAAATTAACTACCGCAAGATTTAATTTACAAGAAAACATCTCTCAAATGAGCTACAAATATCTGTATTTTTTAAATTTATATTCTTTTTTTAACACCTCCTGACTTTCGCTCGCAAAATTCCTCGCTCTTTTAAAACAAATGTGTGGTGGCATGTTGTATGAGTGGAATCTCGCGACGTTGTGCTCTGTGAATTCACGCTTGCAATATTCATAAGAAATGTGCGGGTGGCGATGGGGATGAGTAAGACACAAAAAACAATACTATATAATATTTTTCTGATGCTAATTCAATGGAGATCACGTGTCTCCACGCACGTGAATTTCTCTCTCGATGAAAAGTGTTAAGCAGGTGTTGTGGCAGGCCAAGAACTGATGCGTTATGCTCACAGAGAATTGTCGGAAGATCACCCTGTTTCCACCTACACTGTGTTGTGAGAGGGTAAAGTTGTAAGGTTTTATCTGTGGAACCTGACATTGATAGAGACACCGCACTTTACTATTACCTGGGTGTTCTTAATAGTTCTCTCAGCTGTAGAGCTTCAATGACACCGCGATAAGAAGTAAAACCTTGAGAAAAACTTTCCGTTTAACTCAGAGACATTTTTAAAAGACTAAAAGCATTTTAATAATACAGCGAGGACTCGCAGAATTACTCTAAGACACACATCCTTAAAAAGTCTTAATGCGAAGCAGATTTATTTTATTTTAGGAATTTTTACCTAAGAAAGTAACATTTTAGATTTATTTTTCAAACTAATTTCATATTAAATAATTTCTTTAAAATCTTAATAAAAAAAATTAATAAAGTCTGAAAATAGACAAGATTTTCACATAAAATGATAATGTAAGAATTTTTTAAAAGAAGTTAAGTTTTTATTGTAAAATATTTCTTCAGCAACAGATATTGATAAAATATAAAATCAATTTTGTTTAGTATTTAACGGTGAACGCTATGATAATAAATGTCTATGAACGTCCTCAGCTTAAATTGGTTAATTAAATTAATTCTTGCATTTTGTATTAAAATTAATTTTCCCTTGCTCCTGTAAAAGTCATAAATTGATGAAAAATTAAAGATGAATTCAATAAACACACAAAAGCTCAAAGAAAAGCTATAAGACCACCTTGTGCAGGTATTCCAATAACAAGCAAAATACATTCTTCTCATGCTTCTAAATTGGAACAAATTAATTCGATTCATATTGACGTAATTGAATTTGAAATGTTCAAATTCATGCAATTTCTCGTAGTCTTCTTCACATTTTGTGGCTTTTGTGGAAGGAGTCTCTGTATGAATAGAAAATAGAGAGAAGGCAATTTAATTGTTCACACTCCCTTCGCTCTGTGGCCTTGCTAAAAAATTCTATGCATGCGAAACTGATGATGTTGTAACACTTTGTAGTGGGAGACGCGAAACCAAATATACGGGAGGTTTTTACTTCTAACAAACAACCTAGAAGAGTTAAGCTTTTACGATCTTTAATGGTGTACTGCAAGAGCAATATTCACCTGAAAGAGAAAAGAAGTTAAATGCTCTTGTCTCTGCCGCATCGTAATTCACTTAAATGGTCCATTTTATTAGTGAATTTCCGTGTTCTTCTGCCATTTTTTTTCGGTGACTACGGAAAGATGTTCCAGTTTGTTGGGACGCGAAAACTTTCTCAGCATGAAAAAAATACATACATCGAGTTATGGCATACAAGCTGCTGACGCGATGAGAAAATTTTTGAAACAGTTAGAGTATTTTTGTTAAAACGTATATTTAACAATCACAGAGAGAAAGAAGAAAAAAAAAGAGTTTCACCCATCAACGAACACTTGAGCACTTTTCCGCCTCTGATCCATTTTGTTTGAAATTTGCATCCGAGGAGAGTGAATGAACTGCGAGCTCTACCCGCTCTGCCCCCTTTTGTTTCCATCCACACATTGCGAGAGAAGTGCGAGCTTAAGCATTGAATGTAGGTTGATTCCCGTAAAGCCAATTTGAGGGATTCAATTTAATCTTTATGCGGTTTGGAATTTGTGAGTTGGAGAAATGTTGTGAAATACGTATATGCGTTTCTGTGGGCTTTTTAGCAATTCCATTGAGTCATTATTGATCGTGCTAACGGAGAAAAAATCCCGTGCTCTTATTCATTGAATGCAAATTAATACTAGATGTCGCTAGTTGTTAGTTTAGCGCCATCTGTTTGGGGTATTTTTGCATACTCATTAATTCATCCTGGAATTTAATGTTCCAGAGTAGTCAGAGAACGAGAGCAGCAATGTTCTCTCGTAAAAAAATACGCTGAAGGTCTCATAGAGCTATAAACATATAATAAAGCTTGTAAAAAAAATATAGGTACACCTACGCAAAAATGTAACGAAGAGTACCCACTTGAAAATATTTATTTTCACCCGAAAAAGAAAATCGCGTAATTACCAGAACAATACTCTTCGCAGGAGAATTGAACGAAAGGTGAAGAATTGACTGTGTGAGGTGTATCATTTTGTGGTTAACAAAATCAATTTTCAACAATAAGACACTCATTCGAGCGATAAAATAACTCCCCGCATTGCCAATAGACGGTGTTATCGCATATCTTCTCCTGGAGATAACACACCACACTGATTAAATTGTTAATGTTCCACTTATATTTCCCTTTGCGCGCCCAATGTACAATTTCCTTCTCGAAAATTGCCGTGTTGTGGAGTGAAATTCCTCAAAAAACTCCCAAATGCGTCATTCTTCGTTCCACATAGTGCGCACTATATATAGTTTTAAGCAAAATGCAGCAGAACTTTTTTTTTGTCGTGTTGTAGGTAACTAACGCGGTCGGTGGGTTTTACTCTCGCGCACATGATATTCTAATGTTCTCTCCCTCACTATGTGTTCTTTCTGCAGCAATGTCGTGGTATAATACATAAAATATTCAAAATTACAATTGTTTTTCCTCAGCAACACATGGTTCGCACCGTTGACTAAATACAATAAACACCACCATGTGCTCTTCTAGCACATAGCGCATTAATATGTTCAACATGATTTTTTTCCGCTGAATATTTACATTTCATACACAGGGGCGAAAGTTGGGAGACAATGCGATAAGCATGTTCGCATGTTCTAACAATGAGTCTATAAATTGCTCTAAAATTTTGTATTTTTGAAAACATTTTGGGGATTTTGAGGAAATTTTTCCTGACTGTGTATTTTTTGTGTTGGTGTAATTTTAGCAGGAAACAAGGCGTTTATTTGTTAAATTGCGACATTTCGGTAGTTATTCTGATACATATAAAGGCCCAATCAAGAAAAAAATCAAGAAAAGCTTTCAGTTTAGTCACAGTTCTGATTTTTAATTTTTTTAAGCGTTTGTTAAACATCTAGAATGTTCTTTTAGGAAATGATTCATTGGCGCTATCGCAGAGGAAATGAACCAATTAAAATAATATTAAGCTACTTGGAAGGAAAGTTTTAATTTATTGTTTTATTGTTTTCATTCATTTAAAAAATTAGAAAATTACCTGTTTCTAGGAATTTCCATTTGAACATTCTAGACTTTATTCGAATAAATTCTTTGTAAAGAAAATTTATTATTCTTCCTTCCGTGAAAAGTTGTCTTCCTTATAGAGAAGAATGTTCTAACATTTCTCTGAGATTCTCAAACATTCATCATTTTGATAACAATGACGGTTAGTGGAGGCGCCTGGTCATTGAATCTTTACTTCGTCTACTAAACTTTCTGCAAGTTTCTTTTCAACTTAATGCCTTAGAGACTGCAATAAGTTTCCCAGTTTCCTACATGAAAATTTATTGTTATTCTAACTTTATTTAATACGTAAAATAGGGTGAACAGAATCTTAATTTTAGTATTTAATTTTCCTCCTTCACGACGTTTTAGAAGGAAAATTTTCCATTCATTTTAGATGTAAAAAATTTAATTAATTCATTAAAGCTCTCAACTCATTTAAACTTTAGCTCTGAACTAAATTCTCTACTAAAATAAATCTGTCGCAAAAAGAAACATTTAATGTCTTAAAAAAGAAATCTATCGAGGAAGTTGAGTTTAGATTGTTGGTGATTATCTCTCGGGCCCAATGTGCGTGTTTGAGGAGATTCAAACCATATAAATGTGACTTGAAGAGGCGGGCATTGATAGCAGAGCAGAAAACATGTGCGATGTGACGACAGGTGATTGTGGATTGTTCTCTTGAGAGCTCTGCTTGCTATATAGCTGGAAAAAAGGGAGATCCCGCAAATGCCAATGCGTTAAGTTATTTAGAAAGAAACTTAGAAAGAATAAAAAAAACCACATCCGCGCGGGGAATTTAGAGAGAAAGAAGAGATTTATATTTGTTGTACACACAGCACATGGAAGGCAATTTTATTACCAATTTATTTGTGTGGTTTTTTCATTGAGAATAGAACGGAGAATGGCGGGAGGAGGACAATGGAGGTATATTGTACATAGTATAGGGAAAGAATTCCATCTATTGTTGACGCCGTGTGGAGCATAATGTTGGAGTAAAATGCGATGATTCTTTTGTTAATTCCCTTGTGTGGAACTTTCAGATTCTCTTCTGCACACTGAATTCCCACAAAATCGACATGTCGAAGCTACTGGGTGGACAGATTGGGCTGGATGACTTCATATTTGCACACCGGAAGGGGCGCCCGAAGGAGATTGAAATTGAAAAATCCGAAGATGCCCTGGGGCTAACGATAACGGACAATGGGGCTGGGTATGCTTTTATAAAGAGGATAAAGGAGGGTAGTGTCATCGATCGTATTCCCCACATAAAGATTGGGGATCACATTGAGCGACTCGATGGGGTTAATGTGGTGGGGAAGAGGCATTACGAAGTGGCCAGGATGCTGAAGGATATTACTACAGGGACGACATTTACGTTGCGACTCGTTGAGCCCATGACGAGTGGCTTTCAGGGTATTGGACCACGAGGGGGTGCGGGTAAGACAGGAAAGTCCAAGGGCTATGGAACTGGGAAGGAAACCCTGAGGTTCAAGTCCAACGGAAGTGCTGCCATCGAAGATGAGGTGAGTAAAACATTTTATGGTTCATTCTAAAACTTTTCGTGCTCTCTTTGTTCCCACTGTTGATGTTTTATTTTTTTTTTGTTTCGCCATGAAAATCATTGCCTTTTTTTTGCTTATGAGAACTACAAACTTTTAAATTACCCTGTAGCACAGTGATGGGCATAAAAAGCGCTATATAGCTTTTAGGACGTGTTTGTTTTAATTTATATTTATTTCCTTTACTTTTAAATTAATTTAATTGCTCTATATCGCTGGAAATTATACTGTTTTACGCTTATCTTAAAGCCTTTATAACTTTTGTTGCCCCACTCTTCCCTACTGATATTTATTTCACAGTAAAAATAAATTATCTTCTGTTAGTTAAAGTATAAAAATTTTGATGCAATTTTTATGACCACAATTGTGTATAAAAGCAAATAAATTTGCATTTTCTCAGATAAGAAATTTTCTTATAGAGACCTTCAAGTCTGGTGAACACTGTTTACTTAATTTATTCATTTTTTGCAATATAGAGAGATAAAAGAAGGTAGACCAAATAAATAAAACTGATAAAATTAAATTAATTCAGAGTGAACATCCATCGTTGAACCAAAAAGCTTTTCTTTTCCCCACGTAAATATTCAAATTCATCAATTTTAATTTACATAAAATTATTTTAATCCGTTTGAAAATTGCGTGTGTTTTATTAAAATTTTAATTTGTAAATTAGTAAAATATTAAATGCGTTAATTGTCCATTTTTCATTGTCATAAACCGAGCAAGAGTGAAAAAAAAATGTAAATGAATTGCGGGATAATGGGGTAAAATTACCACAAATGGAGCGATTTTAATGCAATTATGCTACGATAGCACATTGTTGCGAAATATTTTTCTTTAATAATTCATCCAAAATTTTGTATTAAAGCACAACCGCACTCAGCACTTTATCGCTGAGAGAGTGTATTTAAAAAAATTCTCACGAAATTCTTTTACTTCTCTCCTTTGGCAATGAAGCGCGATGAAGCAGCTCAAGCGGGAATTGATGCCATCAACGCACTTCTAGACTCTTTCATGGGGATTAATGATGCAGAACTTGCCTCTCAGGTGAGCTTACATCGTGACATTTTGCGCCTATCCAATTTGTTAATAAATGTTTATTTTTCCCATCACGTTCGTGGTAGATCTGGGACTTGGGGTGCAACAAGACGAACTCAATGGATTTTGCTGAAGCCATCGATGCATCGGATTTGGAGGCATTTGGATTTACGGATGATTTTATAATTGAACTCTGGGGTGCTGTGACAGATGCCAGGCAAGGACGAATGAAAAAGCTATGAGAAACTACGATATATAAGCGTCCCTGTGTACTCCTGCAATGCAAAAAAAATATGAAAATCTTTTTGATAAAAATTTTTACTTTTTGCTCCTTGTATGTATAAAAAAAAGCCTTTCTTGCGTGCGCGATACGGGGGAGAGAAAACCGTTGTAGAGAAAGTACTTTTTTGAATGAATAAAACGCCAAATGTATGCAATATGTGTTTGTTTGAATGCGATCGACGATCGTAACCGTTGGGCGGATATGGAAGATCATATCATAGTGGGATTGGCTGTAAGATTGCTCTTTTGATGCAATTTTTACAACAGACCAAAAGAAGAAGGTATTTATGCAAAAAAAGTCACGATCCATTGAACGATGGATGGTTCATTGTGGTCGTGAATAGCGATAAATATTTCTGTGACAAGGAGGCGGTTTTTTTGCGGCACGATCGTGCGGGATCGTGGTGTGAATTTTGAGAGACTCTCTGCCGCCAAAATGGCAGTGTGTGGCACATTTTGGAATGAGAGAGAATATTACAAAATTAATGGAACAATGAAGCTCAACAAGAAATAAAGTGGCTCTGAACATCCATTTAGATGCCTCAATGGATCGCTGGTATTTTGTGGGCCTTCTCTGTGGCCCAATACGGAGGTAAAGACAAACGGTATTCGCGGTACTCACCGAAATCCATAAAATGAACATGTGCAAAAAATTCCCATACATTAGACTACATACCTATGTACATACTACATGACTCAGGTATATAATCAAACGGCCTTACACTTCCGGTGTTTTTCTTCTTCTCACACAGACCATTTACACAAGAGAGGCACGACTCCGGTAAAGTGGAAGTTGTCCATTATGGTGGAGATATAACTTGATTAACACATGCCGATAAAATTTACAATGTGGAATATTTCTATAAAATAACCATTTAATTTTTAACAAATGACGTGTTTAGGTTGCCACCAGATGCTTGTTTTTTTTTGGTCTCTCTTAACTTTGCAGCCTTGAGGATTGCATAAGATTGTGCGAAGGGGGCTTTCGGTGGCGCCGCCCCGGAGTCCAAAAAATTCCTCAGCACGATCACCCCCACGGCATCTCGCATGCCTTCTTCGCGGTGGCGTCGCGCCTGCATCGCACAGACAACAAAACTTTCACCATGTCGCACATTCTGCACAGCAATGCTCATTAAATACATGTAGCAAATTATGTTTATCTTGCATCGTAATGGTAGGAATAAATTACTGAACGCTGTGTTAATGTTTGTTGGGAAAATGCTATCTTTTCTATTCATATTTTACCGCTAGATGGCGTAAGTTTGCTCTATTTGTGAAGAAATTAACATTAGAGGGCGTTTTATGCTTCATTTAGTGATTATACAGAATTTTTTTTTACGGCTCTTGTTTTTTGGAATAAAAAGTGGTTATAGAGTACATAATGCATGTTAATGTTAAAAATTAAGTTAAATCACTTTAATTTCATGTTTAAAATTTTTTTTAATCCATTTTGCAGTTTATTTCAAATTTTTAATTAATTTCGTATAAAATGTAATGAAACGTACCATGACTCTTCACAGGACAAAACACATTCATACAGAAAGGACTATACCATGACTGCATAATTTCATTCTTACATCCCAAAATAATTTTGCATCCTCTAAAACACCCAAATCATCACAAAATAATCTCGGTGTAAAATAAAGGTGTAGAAAATGATTTGCAGTAATTATCCATTGAGACTCTCGAACGCATTCCATTGCTTCCAGGCCCCGAGACATGCAGCCGTTGGTTGTGATTTACGCGAGAGGAAGTATCTATCAAAGGATTGTATCAGGAGTACAGTTGCAATAAAAATGTCAAGCAGTGAGGACGTGTGCGGGCTTTGCGTCCGGCCGCTACGTGGTCGAGAAAAGGCCTCTAAGTCGATCCAATGCAAAAAGTGCGCTAGAGGGTATCATGCGAAGTGCTGTGGACTAGAATCTAAGAGATTCACTGAGGTAGTGTCTAAGAAAATCGCGTGGTATTGTGTAAAGTGCAAGAGAATGAGCTCCAGCAGAAACAGCATGGGCCGTGCTCACTCTGTCTCGGACGAAGTACTTCATGAAGCAGCGTCTTCTGCCTCTCCAGAGGATCTCCTCCTTGAGGAGCTGGACACGATGGATGGCCGCCTGAGCCAAGTCAAGGAAAAAGCTAAGAAACTTGAGCTTTCTACTGAAAAAGATGTTCATAGCGAGCCAGAAAAGGGGGAGAAATTGAAGATCATCGGCGAAAAAATCAGTGCGTTGGAGAGGGAGATCGAAAACATCAGAGGCATAGTGAGGGAGCAGGAAAAAAGAATTGTGGAAGTGGTCGATGCATTGATCGAGCAGCGCAGTGATAACGTCAAATTGAGAGCTGAAATTGTATCAGTGAAAATATCGCTCGAGTCGGAAAGACAACGGCAAAGAAAGGGAGCGCTTATCATCTGTGGACTTCCCCAAAACAAACCGGTTGATGCGGAGCAAGTGTATAAAAACATCTGCAAAAAACTCAAAATTGATCCCTCATCAGCTTCGGCCCCAACACCAACGTACAAAATCAGCAAGGTGGAGAATAAATCGGTGGGTGAGCAGCGTTTGGAGATGAGCAATTTGGGAATTGAGAGATCGACTCTCATAATGAAAAAATACAGAGAGGAGAGGAAGAAAAAGATTGCACTCACTGCTGCCGATGTGATGGAAGGAGGTGACTCAAAGCCTCTGTACATCAATGAGTCCCTCACCGGTTATTATCAATTGCTGTTTAAAATGGCCCGAGACATGAGGAGGAACGGTCAGCTTAAGTTCGTGTGGACTAGTGGGGGAGTACTGTTCGTAAGAAAGGAGGAAAAAGGCAAAATTTTTCAGGTCAAACATCAAAATGACCTGGAAAGATTCAAATAGAGGATGCCTACATCTTTCCCACATACATATGTCGACACGCTGCGAAAACTGAACATGCTATAAGGAATCACCAGGAATCATGACTTAATAAAATGTTGCAATAATTAAAATAAAGTAAAAAAAAAAATATTATAGAAAATTTTGAAAACAAAAATAATAATTAAAGTAAAATCATTTTTTTTTTTTAAATTCTTTTTTTTTTAAAACTTAAATTCTCACTATTAAAATTTATATACATAAAATGTAATATATAGTCCTATTATAGATAACCATGTATCTCTTGGATATAATAAACCATTATTCATTCATTCATTCATACTATATCTTTGTATTTAATATGTGGTGTCATTTCACCAAATACAGCAAAAAGACATTATTCCAGAGGGGAATTACCTTCTTTATCGCGGCGCGCGCGAATCTGTGGCGAAGACATGCAGTCAGGCAAATGGAAAAAAAATGGCAAAGAGAGCTGAACCACCAACACTGGCTGGTGGCTCCCTCCACGAAGCACACGAAGACAGCCCGGTGGTGGTACTAACGGAGTCTTGGCGCGAGAAAATATTTAGTTGGGCATTGCATACAGGTGAGTAATCACCTGGTTGGACTTCTTGTGCGTCACTTGTTGAATTTTAACGGTGTTTTCGGCTAATCCATCGTGAGTGGGATCACAGAGACAAGAGGCAAGTTAATAGTAAAAAAAGACACTCTCAGAGGTGATACGGCACAGGTGAAGATTATATGTGAGACAGTGGAAGCCAAACAAAGTGTTGCCACTGTTTATCAACGACTCTCCTCTTCATCAATCCTCCGTGTGGATTTTTTTTCAGCAGTGAATTGTGTGTGCAAACCCCCATAAAAACAGCCAAAGTGATCGAATATCGTCTTTGCAAGTGTGGAATTATATAATTTGTGCCATATATAGAGTAAATAGAAGCCAGAGAGTGCAGTTATTAGAGAAATTTACTTTTATTATATTCGGCCACATACCAAACTCAACAATCATAACACAACACTGATTGGACGATCGGGGCAATATTGCAGCACAGAGCGACAACTTTTGCCTAAATGATTGCACGTAAGTTCACGGAGAGCATTTCACCATGGTATAAAAGATGGTGCAAAAAAGATTGGGAGGCCCAAATCGATGTGTATGCACGGTGTATTGGTCCCACATACTACTTTTGCGCTCGTGATTTCTTCATGCGGCGACACTCTTACTACATTTCGCTAATTGCGAATCTAAATAAAAATCTCTCGCTGTTGTGTGTGATTTCTTTGCGATGTCTTACAAGACGAATGGTATATGGATGCAATTTGATTGGTGAAAAGCAGCATCGTCTAAGAAGTGTGTCAATGCAATTTGATTAATTTGTAGATTTATATGACCTGTGTTATGCACCTCAAGTCCTCAATTGCAGTACAAAAATGGTAAAGATGCAATTCTTTGATGCAGATTGGAATGCAATTATATTGGCTTTTGCGATCTAATCCAACACACAATGCACACACCATTCACTTGGTGGTGCACATCAATCGCATGGACGCATTCCAGCTCTCTTTCTCCTTTTTCCACCAATCTTTTGCCACTTGCTCAATTCAAATAGACTTCCTCATTGATCTGGGAGATACCAAAGTATATACATTTACTTACATTCACGGTGAGTGGATGCAAAGAAAAACTGCACTAGCGCATAAACCGCTTCAGAGACGTTTTTCTGCGTGATTGTCACTTTGTATGTCACAAGGAGTTACGGCACGTTGCGCACGAACGTCGCTTTGCTAATTCCTACGTCCTGCGGCATATTTCGCAGGGAGGTTTGCATTTTATGTGTTATTATAAAATTGTTTTAGGAGCAATGAGATCATTAGAGCTGTAAAGAAAGTGATAATGGGAGTGATATGAATGAACCATCGGGGCTATGATCTGGCGTAAGCATATGTAATACGGTCAAAAACACGATGGTGATCATGGTTCAGAAAGCAAGTATTTTGCTTTAAACATATCACCTTCTCAGTTTCTTATGAGCTTCATTTGCATAAAAGAAAAATTGAGGACTTTTACAAATAGCTTAGCTTCGTTGCTTGCGGCTACTGACTTGCCAATGAAATTATGATAAAGAAGCTTTGGAGGAAAAAGTTTAATGAGCTTTAATTATTTTATTAAAAAGATTAAAAATAAGACGGAATGATGTTTTTGGAGAAAACATTTTTAAAATAATTTCAAGATGATTTTAACTAAAATCATTAACTGACCGGTCGTTGATAATGATTCAATCAATTTATTAGAATTAGAGTAGTAATCTTTTTAATTTGAGAAAAAAAACTTTTGATTGTTTCTTATGCATTTTAATCTAAATGAAGGGCATATAAAGTCAAAAATAAGAGTTTTTTTTTACAAAATTAACCCTGAAATAGTGATGCCCTTTTATGATTATTTCCTAATGTATATTTATGATACTTTTTTATGCTTTTTATAGAGTTTAAAGCCCTGTTGAAGGACACAATTTTTATCCCAAATATAAAGCTATAAAATAATTTGAAAGCGAAATAAGCTTTTTTTATGTTCAGTCAACTTCCAATTAAAGAAAAGTTGAAAAAGCTTTTTCTCATATGACGAAAAGTCGATCAGGAAAATTTAATCATTTTCTAGATTCATATAGCAAGTAATTTAGTCTTTGTTATTCCTTAAAATTTCAAGAGAACATCTTTATAAAAATTAATTTAGCGATAAAAGCTCAGAAATAATAAAAAGATATTTTCAAAGTTGAGCATAAAACATTTTTCTTGATCAAATAAGGAATCTCTTCATATAAATTGAGATTTCTGTAAACAATAATGAGTCGTTCTATGAAATTCCAAGAACTTCTTTTGAAAGTTCAGCGTTTTCAAGGATTTCTAGGCCGCAGAATACGATCCAATCATTCCTTTTCTTATTTTTAATTTTTTTTGACAAGAAAAAGCTTCTGAATTATTTAAAAAAAGAATTTTTATTGTGTGTTTGTCTAAAGAATTCTTAATTTCTTAGCTGATTTTAAAAGACTCTTAAACGTTTATCAGTGATTGTTCAAAAAGCTAAGCTAAAATAGAAATTCTGATGTTAAAATAATACAAAAAAAATGTTTTAAGGACCTGATGATGTAAATAATTGAACTCGAAACGTCGTAAGAAGTATAAAAGTCATAATAAAGAAATTGATTCTGCTTATAATTTTCCTTCATAAAAATAAGTAAAATCTCCTTGATTTAGCTTTAGGTAATATGCTAATTCTTAAAGTAACATATCGTTTCTATTCCTTGCTACATGCCAATAAAATACGTACTACACCACATATAAAACATGAAACGCAGCAATTAATAAATAAGGAATTCTAAAAAATCAATAAAACTTGCTAGAATTAATAGGAAATCCAACAAATCAGATTTCTAGAGCTTTTATTTCTTGAATGTTGTACTTTCTCAAAACTAGCCTGTTTGCTCGATATTGGTAGGTATATTTTCATTTTCTTCACGTATTAATTTTCTAGGAAGTGGTGGAGTGAATAAAATCTGATGCAACTATCTGGAAAGGGGGCTATTTTGCCATCGCTTTGAGCAATATCTTGGTGGCACAGACGACACAATTCTACATTCATGATAATCGTGTTAATTGAATGCTTATAGCGAACTCTGCTAATGATTACCCCTGCGTTACATGAGTCAATTATTGGGAAAAATGTCGCAAGGTAGTATAAACACACAACAATTCAACGCGGCGTGCAAACAATATAAAAGACATTTTTATAATACGATTGTGGAGTCACACCTGGAGAGAAAAAAACGAGACGTTGATCTTTTGAAGAATTTTCACCTCTTGACACATTATTTGAGTGCATCATCGTCTAATTAATAAATAATGGATTTCAAAATGAGCACCGCATGTGATTCCCGCGTTATGCCAATGGGGAGGTGATGTACAGAAAAAAGCCATCGCGCCGTGATGTTGAAGAAGACAATTAGATGTTGTATAATCCAGCGCAACAATGGGGTATCCCGTCAATCGAAAAAACGGAAAGAAAACCCACAAAAGTATCAATTTTGATCCCTCTTTTTGTAATACTACGATTGAGATTCCTATCAAATTATAAACTATTTTGTAGAGACATACGCAGCATGTGTACTTAAAGTTATCTCCTCAAGAGTCAACCAAACAGAAATTTTTATATGGAGCCCCTCCAACAAATGGGCATTCTTTATTGTCTATATGCGGCATGGATCATACACGCGGGGAGTTTATGAGGCACATTTATGAAAAAATTTCAACATTTCTTTCGCCAGTGACTTTGGAAGAAAGTTTTTGCGTCCATGTCGCACACAACTCATTCAAATTACACCCATAGACGTAGCAATTTGAATTTTTTTTCACCTCCCTGCCCTCCCTTTCTGCCGCTTTATGCGAAGATATTACATGAATGTGCGTAGTATGGAAATTTATTAAATATATACCTACTCCTATATGAACATCCCAGCGACGTGCATTTGAACCTTTTATTGGGAGTCGCACATTTTCAGCATACAAAAAAACAGACTCACAAGAAGACATTGAAATTATCACCATTTTTTTATGAACCCTCAATTTGTATCTACTCTTCACCAATTTTCTCAAGTTTATTTGTAACTCTTTTAGGTGCAGTGTCTCATAAATTTTATGAATTCATTAAAATAAAGAGAATTATTTTTGTATTTTATGTGTAGTTTGTTTTGGGAGAAAGTGCATTCTTTTTACTTTCCACAGAAAGTCATTTTGCGATCGTTAAAATAGAAAACTTTTAAATTTATAAAGGTTAACCGGCTGTTGAAAAGGACGCCATCAGGACGCCATGTTTGTTTGTTTCCTATTAATGTAATGAAATATTTGAATTATTTCGGTTTTTTTGATTCATTAAGTGACTCCATTGACTCTTTATCACATTTTTTGGGCCTCCTATCTTGTCTTATTTTTTATCTGACCAGAAATAACCTCAAAATATAGTGAAAGAAAGGTATAGAGAAATATGAATTCCATTCACTCGACCTTTCCCGCATTTTTTTCTTCCTTTTTTTCCAGTAGTATTTGAACCAAGATGTGGAAGTACGTGTCTGCTCTATTGACTCTGGGCTTGACGTCTCCTGCGGTGAAGGGTGGCCCTCTGGATCCGTTCAGCTGGGCCAGGGCCGATAAATTAAGCATCGACGTAAATCTACCATGGCTGCCATGTAAGTACACCACGCCATCACGCAAAGCATGCATATTTCTGTGCCAAAGTCACAATTATGCTCCCATTTGAATTCATGTCCTTCATCCAAAAGCACTTGCTGCAAGATTGTTAATGAATTCCATCAATATTGTTTTACAATTGCAACTTGTTCGCCGTCATTCTGCAAGACACCACCGCGCGCTAGAAACTAAGTGGCGGTTCCGAGGCTGAAATTTGAATTTTTTTTGGCAAACGCGCCCACATTGCAGAATAATCTGTGTGCATGATTATTAATTGCACACTTGACACAAATTAATATTAGAAAATCCACCGTGTTTGTGGATGGCTTTGGGGCTTCGTTTGTAATGAAAATTTCTACTAAAATTTGTAATTTCAATAAAATTATAGTTTTAATGTTGTTGCGATTATTTAGCCATGGGGGCTAATTAAGAGTTCAAACTAAATGAAATTTCAGGGTTTACAAAGAAGTGGTTTTATCTCATTTTGCGTTTTATGCAAAATATAAACACAGTTTATTTTTTAGGAGGGTGATTGACCGTGATTTCAAATTCATTGCTAAATCAATAAAATCAATAAATTAATATAGATTCAATGTGAAATTGGATTTATTAGGAAGTTTCCAATGAAACAGGTGTCATTGATTTTGATAAGACATCTTGTGAGTTCAAACCTATTTCTAACGTTCTCTTACAATTTTTATTTCGATAAAACTTTTAAGAAATTTTAGGTTATGTGCGTGGCTTCTTTTTAAAATTTAAATCCGATTTAAACAAATTCGATTTGTAAAGTTTTCTTAACTGTTAGAAAACGATTTTTGCATATTTTTCTTAGAATTAGTTCAGTAGACTTTTTACAATACTTAATCAAACGTTAATTGGAAGAGGATTCAAAAATTTTGACGCCATTTTTCAAAAAAAAATTAAAATCTTTGCATGAGATTTTTCCTGTTTTGCTTTAAACGGACAATAAAAATCGATTTAAATAGATTAATTTCTAAAATTTTAATCAACCGAAGGCAATTTTAACAACTTTTCATTAAAATTTATACGGCAGCAAAAAATGTTTTATTTTTATCAAAATGGCTTCAATTTGCCACCTGTTTAAAAGTCAGTTAAAATTTGAAAACTAAAACTTAAATATTCCAAAAAGAAAAGAAAAATTTGTGCATTCTGAAAATTAAAATAATAATTATTTACATTAAAAATTATCTAATTATTTACAATCAGTCACGCTCTTCAGCAACTGACTGTGTTTGAGTTAAAAGCCGCGAATTCCCCTGAAGATTTCACTCTTCGAGACTTTTCCACTGCACACAAAACACATTTCATTTTTTCCACAAATGAGATTGAAAGCAATTTTGCGAGGAATGCTATATTTTTCTTTTTCTCCAGCTAAAACTATTTTAGAATTCAGCACGACTTTGCAATAATTAAAAAGAAAAAAAACTATAGAAATGGAGAAGCTACTAAATTGAGATTTCTCCGTCTCTTTAAAGGTTTTTTAGTATTAATTTTTTGCACACTATTTGTGCCACATTGTCAGTCTTGAATCTTTGAGGAAAATATCCCGGTAATCATTTGTTCACGACTAATCATTAATCACTTTATATTCATGTTTTGTAGGAGAGCAAATATGGAAGAAAGTATAGTGTTTGCCAACAAAATATTTTCACATTTAATTAGCGAGGTTTTGCAGGGGAGCTCCTTCAAAATCAAGTTCAACTGGAGGTTCATTTCTCATGAGAGAAAAAAATATCAATTTATCCCGCGAATAGCGGCATGTGTCTTTCCCCAATTTAGTGCCCCATAAATGGGAGGTTAATAAAAATATTTGATCGCAATTTTTAATGGCGGCTCATTTGGCGTCCTTCTCTTGTGCGCTTGGCGCGCTGCGTGCAAAAACCACGTGATCGGCTTAACTTTCTCATTAATTGCTCACAGCGCCAAAGCTAAAAAAGACAAGGAGATCGCGCGATGAGGAGCCCCCACAAAAAAGTTTGAAAGATTTTTGTGATGATTTGAAATCTCTTTTAAGTCTTTTGCTCGCCCTTTCCATTTCTTTCTCCTCTGTCTTTTAATTTAAATTTTTCTAGTTGAGAACGAAACAAGGTGCTTCGGAGAAATTGGCTGCCTCAACATCACCCGCGAATGGTACCACCTTATCCACAGACCATTTAATGTGTTCCCACTTCCGAGGAATATCATCAATACACGCTTCTATCTCTACACCCCAAAGAATCCCATCACGTCGCAAAATCTCGTGGCTGAGGATGAGAAAACCATCACTGAGTCGAATTTTAATGCAGATTGGCAGACGAAAATCATCATCCATGGTTTTATCGATACCCCACTATCGAATTGGGTGAGCTTTCTCAAAATTTATTGTTTGAATCTTAATTAGAATAATGTTTTGAGACGCGTTGAACGTCTTTTCCGTTAGACTTTTATATGAATAAATTTAAAAATATATACACATATAAAAGTAAAGTAAAATATATATAAATGCATAGATAAAAATTAAATATAGCATGGATGGAACAGTATAAAGCGAAAGAACGGTAAGTAAAACTTACGGGCTGTGATTCTTTCTTTGTCAGTGAAATGTGAAATTGACTGAAAATTGAGGATGGGCAAATTTTGAGCAGAGACTTAATCGCGAGCCGAATCACAGCCACCGCGCTGAAATTTTGAAGAAAGTCTGAATCGTGGAGGGCGTTGGCTGTGATTCGGCTCACGAGTAAGTCTCTGCTCAAAATTTGCCCATCCTCAATTTTCAGTCAATTTCACATTTCACTGACAAAGAAAGAATCACAGCCCGTAAGTTTTACTTACCGTTCTTTCGCTTTATACTGTTCCATCCATGCTATATTTAATTTTTATCTATGCATTTATATATATTTTACTTTACTTTTATATGTGTATATATAAAACGCCCCGCTTCGCGGGGCGTTGGACTAATGCAACTCAAGATATGACATGTTAACTTTAAAACGCGATATCTCCGGAACGGCTACATAGATTTTCTTCATTTTTGGCATGATGAAAGATATTATAGCCAACTATAACATATCAAAATATGAAGCAATTCTATAAAGCGGTGCTCGAGATATTAATCGAAAACTCATCGAAAATTTTGTTTTCGATTTTAGCGCCACTTGCGGTTATTTTTTGAACTTGAGATGTTCCGAGAAGTTGTAGGGCTCATTAATATCTTTCATTTGAGCCCGGGTTGATCAAAATCGGTCAAGCCGTTCTCGAGTTATGGCCGATTTTCGATGAAAAATTGTGGCGGCCATATTGGCTAAACGGTTTGGCCGATTTTCGAAAATGAGGTATCGTTGAAAAGGTCTTGATGGCCCCTACAACATATCAAAATTTCAGCCCTCTAGCTATAATAGTGACTGAGATATAGCGAAAACAAAATTTGGGGGTTATTCAAAATGGCGGACGGAGGGGTGGGGGATAAAATTTGACATCATAATCGGATGTCTTCCAGTCGATATATGAACTTTGCCGTTGACCGCAAGTCTCTATCTATTACCGTTCTCTTGTAGTTTAGCAAAAGGTTCCGGACGGCCGGACGGACGGCCGGCCGGCCGGACGGAAAGATTTTTGGCGCATACGTTTTTTGGAATGTAGGGACCCTAATTCGTGCTCATCCCAAGTTTGGGCCCGATCTGACGACTTTGCATTTTTGAGTGTACACAGAAGCTGTGCTTCTTTGAAGAAAGAATCACAGCTAAAATGTAGCATTTTTTCGCTGTTAAGACTTTTTCTTAAAAATAAATTTCTAAGACATTAAAATGTTTAGCTAATGATAAATGTAAAGATAGCTATCCTTTGATCCTTATGGTTGTCATTCGATTAGAATTTCCAATTCTTGTTCAAATAACTTCCTAACAGAAATTCTTAACGGTTATTGAAATGTTTAGAAAATTCCCCACGAGGGTGCGTGACGTGCAGATAGGGGTACGCCTTGAAAGCGTCCTTTTTGTAATTATTTGAGCAAATTAAGCGAATGGAGCTAATTAAATCTGCAATTTGCAAAGATAATGCAAAAGGAATGCAAGAATGTGATAGATACATAAGAAAAACTTACGTCTTGGCGCATTGTTTTAAAAAACAACTTGTTTCTTTTGCGAAGAACACACAAAACAACATATTGAATAAACACCAACGAGCACTTTATGCCTTTTTGGACAATACATTAGCGCCTTAATGAATTACATAAAAATTCGAAAAGACGTTCGAGAAAATTTCATGTTGCTCCGGTGCACGCACGTGGGGGGAGGCCCGCGTATTCTGCGAACTCAGAAGGGGGGCGCGTGCGATTTGTCGTATAAATTAGCGATATAAATGTAATGAGGGTTTTGGTGTCAGTGGGACGCGCAATGCCTGTCCCCAAAGGGAGTCGATGATAAACATATGTGCGCACCTTTTACAGGTCTCAGAGCTGCGAGACGAGCTGATTGCGCGAGGGAATCTCAATGTCATCGTGGTGGACTGGGCCGGGGGGTCCCTGCCCCTTTACACCCAGGTGAGTGATGTTGCTGCTGTTGTTGCCCAACACAGCATGTGTCCACTTTCAGCATCGCAATTCTCTCTCACTCAATTGCAGGCCACCGCCAATACGCGTCTCGTTGGCTTGGAGCTGGCTTACCTGTTGCAGAAGCTGCAAGAGATTTCCGGTTTGCGAATGGTATGCTGCTGACGGCAAAAGAGAAATTAATTGACATTTAATTCAACTATTATGTGTACACACAACACACCACTAAACCTCACCAATCTCTGCTACATTTTGCAGGAAGATGTTCATATGATTGGACATTCCTTGGGAGCCCACACAGCAGCTTATGCTGCTGAAAGAATCCCCGGAATTGGCAGGATAACAGGTATGATGTTCCTTCAATTCTTATGCAGCATTTAGAGAATTTTTTCACACCTTAAAAAGTAAATTTTTTAATATTCTCCTCGCAAAACCTCATTCATGATTTTTGTTCTTTATGTTTTTGCAGAAGAGAAAAGAACAATGCATTGCTCAATTTAGCAAACAGATGTTTTGCATTTCATAATTTTAATTTTGCGAATAAATTAAAATTATTCAATTGTGGGAAAGGTCTGTTGGTTTCTGCTCTTTGATTTTTCTCGTGGTTGTGGTTTTCTTTGCATTTTCTTTGTCAGTTTCAAAATAATTTGATTTTCCATTATCAGGAATTTTTGCTCGCTTTTTTTTCTCTAGACAAGTTCTCTGCAATTAAAATAAAATAAATTCAAGAATTTATTCTTCTAAAAGAATTCTTTCAAAAAAAATTCTCTCGAGTCAAAATTTAATCCATTTTTTGGTTACTTTGGTTTGTTACCCTCTCCAGGTCTCGATCCTGCTGAACCGTACTTCCAGGGAATGGGTCCGTCTGTCCGGTTAGACCCCACGGATGCGCAATTTGTGGATGTCATCCACACGGATGGTCGAAGTTTCTTCCTCCTTGAGATTCCTGGGTATGGGATGTCACAGCCGTGTGGGCATTTGGATTTCTATCCCAACAACGGCAAGGAGCAACCTGGATGTGCTCTATCCCAGGAAGGTGGCACCCTGATTCCCCTCACACTCATCAAAGACGGCATTGAGGAAGCCTCGCGGGTCCTTTTAGCCTGCAACCACGTGCGCGCCATTAAGCTCTTCATCGACAGCATCAACGGGAAGTGTCCGTACGTTGCTCATCGTTGTCCTTCGTACCAGCACTTCCTCGCGGGCAGATGCTTCAAGTGCACAGCTGGAAATTGTGCCTACATGGGGTACCATGCTTCAATGCCCGTCATAGGGCATCAGAACTCCTCCGAGAATGACATTGCATCGGATGTGAATGAACCAATGGCGCCACAGCCGGGAAAATACTTCCTGGCCACTGGGAAAGATTTTCCCTTCTGCCAGAGGCACTATCGCTTCACAATTGAGCTGGCCAAGCCGAGAGATGCGGAATCTTGGGTTCAGGGCTACTTAACAGCTGCAATCTTCTCAGATCGTGGAGCCGTACGAGGAGTTGATCTCACACCGCGAGGGACAGCACGCCTGGAGCATGGAACAACGTATCAAGTGGTTGTGACAAATCCTCATGATTTGGGGGATCGTATCCGGAAAGTGAGTAAAAGAAATATTTTTTTAAATCACATTTTTATTTAAAAAAAAATTAAAATTTTATCTTGCTCAATTTTTTCTTAAGAAATCCTTTCGCAATCTCTATCCGACCACGCGCTTCTTGATCTTATGTTCAAGAGAATTTACAAAATGCCCATAAATGTCTCCAGCTTGCCCCGAAGGGCCCTTTTCTCGCATTCAAAAGCCATTTATTTGCTCTTTTTCTGCCATTCAAGGTTGAGCTGAATTGGACGCATGAGATGAACGTGCTCCAGCCACGATCGCTCTGTCTCCTCTTCTGGTGCAATGATCACTTGTACGTGAAATCCATCACCGTGGAGATTATGCAAATGCCATCGAGAGGGTAAGATGAGACTCTTTTGCTACGCCTGTGAATTCTCAAACTTTCTCACGTGATTTTCTCTTGCAATCTTGCAGAAAAAGAAACAGTGGATCCTCCAATAAGCTGTGTGCGCCCAAGAAGGAATACGCGGACATTGCCAATCGTGGGATGTCCATCTTCTACGACAACTGCAAGACATGATGAAGGTCCAACGGTCGCTCCACTTTCCCCTCAAAGTATTACTACCGCGTCATTTGGTATTCCTGAATTTACTACTTCCAAGGATCAGTGAATCTTATGTGATAATTATACATGATGTTAACTAGTGTTTACTTTTGTACCCTGTACAACGTCTATTATTTTTTTTTATAATAAAACAACCCAAAAATGTAAAATTCGCATCGTTACTTTTTTGTAGATTCAAATTTTGGGTGCTTTTGGGGTAGTTTCATTGCAAAACCGCAAAATCGATGTTTTCTCGGCAGATAAATGCCGAATATCGTCAATTGGGTTTTCAATGAAAACCTCGATTGTTTATATTTATTTTTAATCGTATTTTCACGCAGTTAATCAGTGTAAAATGGTTAAATTAACACCGGAACTGATAAATCTGTCCATGCAGTACATGAATCCCTGCAGGGACAGAGAACTCTCCTTAAGGGGTAAGTGGAAAAGTTCTTTCCTCTTTGACCATTACTCATAACCTCACTTTTTAGGCTACAAAATCCCTCAAATTGAGAATTTGGGGGCTACTCTGGATCAGTTTGATGTAATAGATTTCTCCGATAATGATCTAAGGAAGCTTGATGGCTTCCCGCATCTACAGCGTCTGAAATGCCTCCTGCTGAACAACAATAGGATTGTGTGAGTAACTCTAACCTCAAAATTCTTTTTTTCCTCCAAGAAATAGAAAAATAATCTTTTGCGTTCCTTTGCAGGAGAATCAGTGAGAATTTGCACGAATCCCTGCCCAATCTTGAGTCAATAATTCTCACTGGGAACAGTATTCAGGAGCTTGGTGACCTAGAACCACTCACACACCTCCCAAAGTTGGAAACTCTCTGCCTCCTGATGAATCCCGTTTCCACAAAGCCCCACTACCGTGAATACATTGCCTACCGCTTCCCAAATCTACGGCTACTGGATTTCAGAAAAATCAAGCAAAAGGACAAAAAGGCAGCCAATGAATTGTTCAAGAGCAAGAAGGGCAAGGAAATCCACAAAGAAATCACGAAGAGGGCAAAAACCTTCGTTCCGGGAGCTGGACTAGCCGACAAAGCCAAGTGTAAGTTTGAGTTTTTTTGCCTCTTTTGAATTTTTAATAACTTTTCTTATTTTTCCAGTAACTCGAATCCCCAATGCAAATGTACAAGCTATCCGGGAGGCCATCAAGAACGCCACATCGTTGCAGGAAGTTGAGAAACTCACACGAATGCTACAATCTGGGCAGATTCCCGAAGAAGTTTCCAATGGGAATGGAAATGGTGAGAAAAAGCTTTTTTTTTTCATTTTGCAATATGTCATTTATCAAAAAAATAATAATCATCTCCAGGAACCGTTGAAGAAGAAGAGGAAGAAGAGCAGGAGCCAATGGAGCAGGACTGAGCCAGGAGATTTGAGGCATTCGGGTAAATTTTTCCAACACAATAAATTAGTTTATCACATTCCGGGCGTTTCATGTGTAGATCACGCGTGTTCAGGCAAAGATTGTCTCGTAGAAGGGTTTTGTGATGAAGGGGAGGCAGATAATCCCCCCAATGGTGCATCGATCCTCAGCCCGGGGCTGAATCATCATTTTAACAATTACCTGGAAGTGTTTGTCGTAGCCAAGGGCGCGGTATGGGATGGGGGTGAAATCTCCGCTGTGAATTGCGTGAGAGAGTTGATCAATTGTTGAGCCAACAAAGGGAGGATGGAAGGTGCACATTTCATAGAGAACTACCCCCAAGGCCCAAACGTCACTGGAAGAGCTATATGAGCGCATTGTGTAGACCTCCGGGGCCATGTAGATGGGCGTTCCAAAAGCTTCCCCTTGCACGGGCTTCGAAGGATTCTCCGAGATGATGGAAATGCCAAAATCTGCGATTTTAACGCGCATATGTGCGTCCAGGAGAACATTTTCCGGTTTCAGGTCGCAGTGGATGATGTTGCGCATGTGGAGATAGTCAAGACCCATGAGGAGCTCACAGAAGAGACGCAGGATGAGCTTCTCTGCCATTGGGGATGCCTCAAGGCGATGTCGTTCAATTATTCCATGCAATGTGCCCCCACAAGCGTACTCCATCACAATATTTAGCTTCTCAGCAAAGCAATCTTCGAAGCAGGAGAGGAATCTTATGATGCGTGGATGATCCAGCTGCGACATGATGAGAATTTCGTTGGCTACGTCGTCTGGGGAAATGTTGTTCGAGAGGAACTTTATTGTCTTAATCACGGCTTTCTGCCCTGTCCGGATATCACGATAGAGTCTGACGCTCCTGCAATTTCATTGAAAAATCCTCAGTTTGCTGTCTCTTCCCCTTCCGGAAATTCTCTGTTTCAATTCCAGCTCAAAGGACTCACCCAAATGTCCCGTTGCCGAGGCAGCGGATGAATGAATAATTCGTAAAATCGTCGTTGGTCATTTTTTATAAAAAATAATAACAAGAAAATGAAGAAAATACAAGAAAAAGGACAATTTATGCGACAAAACAGAAAAACTATGAGGACAAGGGTCCAACTGGTCCGTTATTTTCGGTTAAGATGGTTTCCGGAACGTTTCAGGAACTTCTCTTGACTTTGCCGAAACTTTTCTGCGTAGATGGCGCTGTGGTAGCTCCATTGACAAAATATTTTTGCAAAAGCAAAATATTTATTTCTCCAAAAATTGGCTGAATTCCCGTGAATTTAGTGATTACTTCCGTGTTCCGGTGAGCAGGGGGAAGTTCTGCCAAGGATGGGGAATCAAGTAGGGTTGTATATCACGAAACCGGATACCACGCCAAATCCCAACAATGATCCCAGTTTTGATCCAAATCTGGGATTTAAGAATGGCCGGAAGGAACGAGGTGAGTCCTCATTGTTTCAGGGATGATTGAGTGTGTTCAGGAGCAATGATCCAGCCATCCTGGAGGGATTGTTTTGAAAGGAATTTTGCGGGATTATGTAACCAATCTCCTCTTGTTGCTTTCAGTGATGGTTGCAACGGCAGCTGAGATGGAATCTGCAAAATTAACAGCAGAGGAGCGAGACTACTGTGCTCATGTTCTACTGAACTATAGAGCCTGTCGCAGGGAAGAATGGCCATGGGTCTACAGGTGCCATCATGAGAAACATGCGTATCTAACCTGCGAATACGAAGAGTAAGGAATTTTCAGGAAAACGGGTTTTTTAAGGATTTAGCATAAAAATCTCATTTCTTTTGCAGCTATGTCCTTAGAATGAAGGAATATGAGCGCGAGAGACGTCTCCTGGAGCGAAAGAAGCGTATTGAGAAGAAGCAAAGCTTGGAATTTGCCTAAAAGCTCCAGGAAAGAGAAGAAAGAGAATTTAGCTAAGAAGTCTTCGTAGAAAAGCCTGCCGGAAGGAGCTTGTAAATAAATTATATCGATGAAAGAATTGTCTTTGTGTCTTGACACCATTCCAGGGGAGACTTCTCGTGAGTTGTTTCCTGTGGGTCAGGAAGAGTCTTTCGGAAGGTAAGAAAAAATTCCCGGAAATCCCAGTCAGTCATCGGAGGAGCCGAATGAATGACAGACCCGGCATTCGGCTAAAGTTCGGCTCCGGAACGCTTGTAATGGCTGCCTGTGAATAAAATTGATTTCTTGGAAAAAAGATGAAATTTCTGTGCAATGTGGGTGTTGAGACTGTAAGTGCGTGTACCAGGGAATGCTCTTGTAGCTTAACTCAAGCGTGTCAGTGAATTTGTGTCCAGGAAGTGAGAGAGGCAGTGAGAAAAGTCAAGGTAAGTGTGGGAGGGTTGATGGAAAAATTCTTCAAAGAATGGCACCTTCCCCTTTGTCTCACAAATGGAGGGCTTTTCCCCGGAGAAAATGCCCTGAGATTCACAAAGAAAGTCTCAGGATGTATTCTGTGATGTGCCAGGAAGCTCCATGAGGGAGCGCTGGAGGATTTTAAGGGGGATTTTGGGGGTGGAAGAAGGTGCGACGGGGGAAGGAGTTCAACACCACCAAGTTACTCAATTATTCATCTCAATACTAAATGAGGGCATTTTGTTTATTCCCACAGAGTACTTGGTTATTAGCACACAATCCCTGTGGCTGAAGTGATGGATCCAGAAGAGAATCCACAGAGCCACGAGGAAGCCCAGCAGGAGAAATCACCCGAAAATTCATCGAATAAACGGAAGCACGAAGAGGATGAGGAGGATGAGATAAAGAGCAAAGCGGGATGTCAGAGAGATGATCCCAGTCCTGACCAACCGGCTGTCTTTGATCCAGGAACCCCAAAGCGATCTCCAACGCCTGAACATTCGGATTTAGCGGAAATTCTCAAGCAGGGAGTGGCTCTCGAGAAGCCAATTAGTCTCGCGGAAATTCTCCCCAATCCACCCATCCCATCCCCGCCACTAGCTCAGGATGAGGAGATTCAGCTTCCTGAGGCCAAACTCACGCCG
The DNA here is from genome assembly GCF_024334085.1 of Lutzomyia longipalpis. Taxonomy (NCBI): domain Eukaryota; kingdom Metazoa; phylum Arthropoda; class Insecta; order Diptera; family Psychodidae; genus Lutzomyia; species Lutzomyia longipalpis. The sequence goes on from NC_074707.1 coordinate 35,725,379, forward strand.
GATTTTGATATTTCGGAAAAGCTGAAGGAAATGGGAGAGATCAGCGTGCAGCCTGTGTCGAAGGGTGACACGAAGAGGGCACAGGATGTTGATAAGGATGAGGTGTCGGTGGAGATCACCAAGAAGGGCAGCAGCAGCAACGATGATTCCGAGGATAAGAGAAAAATAACAAATTTGAGGAAAAATATCCGGGAAGTGATGGATGATAATCAACTGGATGCATCAACGCTGGCTGCCCAGAGGGAGGAATTGGAGCGTCTGGCCCGTGTGCAGGAGCAACAGAAAATCATGCGAGCAGTTCAACGGCAAATCGATGCAGAGAAGCTAAACAGCAAAATGCAATCGAAAGTAATTTCTCTGCTGCAAGGTGAACATTTTTTATTCTTCTGAGAATTTTTCATTGTTTTCCAAACTCGCGAGCTTCTGCTAAATGTCACTGATATTGCAATTTGTGAAAAAGTTGAATCAATTTTATTTAATTATTCTTTTGACTTTTTTTTTTGGTTTTTAATTAAAATACAAAAATTTCATTTTGATGAGGAAGGATTAATTTACAAAATGCCTCCTTTTGTCTTCCAAAGGTCACACATCGTTGCTGAAGTCATCAGCAGGTCAGGCGAGTGTGGCGGGAACAAGTGGGGGCGCTGTTCTCATGAAAGTGCCCACAACGTGTGATTCCAAAGCACGCGTAGCTAATCTCACGCCGTCCGTTAGTATTGCCCCCGTGCGTGGACCACCAGCTGTGGGTTTAGTGCAGAAGGAGGAGGAGGCAGAGGAGGAGCGTGAGATGAAGATTAATGCACAAATTGAAGCGGAGGAAGCAGCTGAGAAGGAGGCCCTGCAGGTTGCTCGACGAGAAGTGGTGACAATTGTTGATAGTAGCTCCGAAGATGACTGCATTGTGCTGTCGGATGATGATGAGGAGGAAGAGGAAGAGACGGATGAGGATCCACACAATAGTGGGATTCACGTGAGGGATGCGTACAACATACCCGATGAACAGGGACGTGTTGTGGTGAATATTGGGCATCCGGAGAATGAGCCAGATGTCTTTGTGGCGCCCCAAATTGCGCGTGTGATGAAACCCCATCAAATTGGCGGTGTGCGGTTCCTCTATGATAACATCATTGAATCACTTGAGCGCTTTGACACGTCCACCGGATTTGGGTGTATCCTGGCCCATTCAATGGGTCTGGGGAAGACCCTTCAGCTAGTTTGTTTCTGTGATATATTTCTAAGGCACACGAGCTCCAAGACTGTGTTATGCATCATGCCCGTTAATACGCTCCAGAATTGGATTGCTGAGTTCAACATGTGGCTGCCGGAGAATGCCGAGAAGAGCCCTCTTTCCGGACATGGGGAGGTAGAGAATTTATCCTTTTGAATATTTAGGAAGAAATTTGAAGTTTGAACGGTTTGATATGTTCCCGGAAAGTGCCCTAAGTGGCTGGAAGTTGTGCAGTGATCCTGCCCATTGCATGAGGAAGTTTCTAAGGGATCTTAGGAATCTCCTTTTCAACACCCGTGTGAACCTTGATTACATTTGGGGGTCAAAATCTGAGTCTATAAAAGTGCTTCACGAAATCTTAAAGGAGACTTCCTAAATGGACAGATTTTAACTGCTAAATGTAATCAAGGATCAGCCGGGTGTTGAAAAGGAGATTCCTAAGATCCCTTAGAAACTTTCTGTTACAATGGGCAGAATGAATACTCAACTTCCGGGCACTTTTGGCACTTTCCGGGAAGAAAAGTGTTACAAACTGCAAGTTGCTTTTCTTGGAAGTTTTTTTTGTAAAATCTTCTGTTGCTTTGTTCCAGGTACGAACGAGAAATTTCAAAATTCACATCCTCAATGATTCCCACAAGAGTCTCTCGGCACGTTCGAAAGTTGTCATGGGATGGGCACGTGACGGTGGGGTCCTAATGATTGGATACGAGATGTTCCGGTTGCTGAGCTTGAAGAAGATGACAAAGAAGCGCAGTAAGAAGGCGGAGAATGATCCAAAGTTGTATGAGGAGCAATCGGAGGCGCACAAGAAGGTTCTCGAGGATATCTATGAGGCACTCGTGAAGCCAGGGCCGGATCTCATTGTATGCGATGAGGGGCATCGCATTAAGAATTCCCACGCAAGCATCTCCATGGCACTCAAGCAGATACGCTCAAAACGACGAATCGTCCTCACGGGGTATCCGTTGCAGAACAATTTGATGGAGTACTGGTGCATGGTGGACTTTGTCCGGCCGAATTATCTCGGAACAAAGACGGAATTTGCAAATATGTTTGAGCGTCCCATTCAGAATGGGCAGTGTATTGATTCCACGCCGAATGATATCAAATTAATGCGCTACCGAGCACATGTTCTGCACTCACTACTCGTGGGGTTTGTCCAACGTAGATCCCACATGGTGCTGCAGTGTAGTTTACCGCAGAAAGAGGAATATGTGCTGCTTGTGCGTATGACAAAGTTCCAACGGGAGCTCTATGAGGTCTTTATGAATGACGTTGTGCGAACAAAGGCAGTCCCAAATCCATTGAAGGCATTTGCAGTTTGTTGCAAAATTTGGAATCATCCAGATGTCCTTTACAACTTCCTCAAGAAGCGTGAGGCGGACTTGGAGCTGGAGATTGAGATGGCGGAAGCAGCAGCAGCAGCGGCGGCAGCTGCAGCAGCTGCAGCTGCTAATGGGGAGGTTAATGTTGCAGGGAAGAAGGGAGTTTCGCCGAAGAAGGCAAAATCCAAGAAGGCCAGCAATACGACTAAAACCATCGATATGGATGGAAAGATGAAGCCTGCAGCAACAATTTTGCCAACAACAAGCTGCAACACTTCAACCTCTACTAGTTTATCCGATGAGAAGGTGGATTCGGAGAGTGCAGGAGGGGAAACATCTGAGAGTTCTGCGTCGAGGAAGACAGAAGGGGAGGGTCAGATAAAGCAGGAGCAAATAAAAGAGGAAACTTCGACTGAATTTAAGTCTGAGGGGCAACAATCTGTGGATCCGAATAAACCAACAATGAATCCCGCTTATCCATATCAATACCCCAATTCTTACGACAACTACGGACAGTATCCTAATCAGTATGGGAACAGTGTACAGCAAACAGGCTACTACCAGAATCCTCCGTACGGTGATGGTTACAACTATGCGGCAAATCCAAACTACAATCAAGGAAGCTACTGGACAAATACGAATGATTACTACCAGACAAATCCACTACCGCAGGCGTACAGCTATGGGAACTATGATAATCAATACAGGGACAATCGATCCTATATGGTAGATCAGGCGACGAATTCAACGCAACAGAGCTCTCTCAACTACCCAAATCAGTTTCCCTACAATCCACCGCAGGAAAATCCTGTCCAGCCGCCATCATCCTGGCCAGCTAAAGAACAAACTGAACAAACGACTGAAAAACCATCCACAACTGATGATCAATCAGCTGCAATTGTCGACATGGACACGAAGGAAATCAAAATGGAAGCCAAGACAGCCCTAGCAGAGCCCGAAGAAGCAAATCCCCCCGAAAAAGAGGAAGAAGCACCAAAAGAAGTAAAAGATGAAGCAACAGAGGAGTTGGAGAAGGACTTTTCAAGACTCCGCGACGATGTAATTCCGTACGATTGGGCTGTTGAGCTGATGAAAGGCTACATCCCGGATTTACTGGAGAATTCACCAAAAATGGAAATTTTCTTTTGTATCTTGGAAGAAAGTCTCAAGCTTGGTGATCGAATTCTCGTCTTTAGTCAGAGTCTTCTCACACTGAATCTCATTGAGAAGTTCCTGCAGGCAACAACAGTGACGGGGAGTGATGTGAAATGGGCAAAGAATACAAACTACTACCGGCTAGATGGGTCAACGAGTGCCCTCGATCGGGAGAAGTTGATCAATGAATTCAATTCCAATCCGAATATTCAAATTTTTCTCGTTTCAACACGTGCTGGGTCGTTGGGAATTAATCTTGTTGGTGCAAATCGTGTGATTGTCTTTGATGCCAGCTGGAATCCGTGTCATGATACTCAGGCTGTTTGCCGGGTATACAGGTATGGGCAGAAGAAGCCATGCTTTGTGTATCGCCTTGTTATGGATAATTGCCTGGAGAAGAAGATCTACGATAGGCAGGTGAATAAGCAGGGTATGTCAGATCGTGTTGTGGATGAATGCAACCCAGATGCACATCTCTCAATTAAGGAAGTCACAAGTTTATGCTGGGATGATGACAGGGAGACGGAAGAACAGGATTTTGCAGAGTCGAAAGATAAATTTATCGATGTGGTCATGCAGAAGATCATTGAGGGGCATTCGAAGTTACTTTCCAAGGAACCATTTCAGCATGAGAGCCTCCTTGTGGACAGGAAGGAGAAGAAGCTGTCGCAGGCGGAGAAGAGACTTGCCCAGCGTGGGTATGAGTTGGAGAAGCAGGCGTCAGCAAAGCCCAATTATGGGTATAATGCCGTTGGGACGCAGTATCGGGCAATTAGGACGCCCGATGGATCCATTGTTCATCGTCCTGTTGCTTCGGTGCGACCAATGCAGTCTGTAATGAATGATCCAACTTACCGGCAAAATATGATGAATCGTCAGACGCGCTGGATTCCAGCGGAAGTGTGGCAGAGGCAGGGAATGACGGCGCAAGAGATGACCCTTCCGCTGGACGTCGTGATCCCAACGAGTTCATCTGAAAAGGCGAATATTGTGCTAAAAGCCGGGCAGAAGGTGATGGTGCTGAAATCCCCGAAAGGGATTTACATGCAGCTGGAAACGGGAAAGATAATTGCCATACGGACGGCCTTTAAGATGAATCACGGCAAAGATGGGAAGCAGGAGTGTGAGGCGGGGAATCGCGATGGGAAGAAATCAATGCCGATTGGAGCGGAGATGAGTGACAATGAGACGCTGGCATTAGCTGGGCAGACGCCAACTGTGTCAGAGGATAGAGTGATTGACCTGGAGAAGGATAGTGGGAGTGAGACGGCGATGGAGGAATTTGGGGCAGCTGGAGGAAATCAATTCCCGGCAAATCAGGCGGAGAAGACAACCCCACCAGTGAGTGGAGGAGGTGGTAATCCCTTTGGCAAATACATTGGACCGAGTTTGGCAAGTCAGGGGAATTTCGCATCAGATCAAGCTACGCTGAGACCCACGGGTGAGGCGGCAATCAATCATACGGGAATTAACCACAATTACCCAGCGTACCACCCACCTGTCGGTCAACAACCAACGGGGAAGATTGATGAGAAAACGAAGGGAAGCAATGGCATGGATGATGATAAAAACAACGATGATATCATTATGCTCTCACCTGAGCCAACGGATGCTGCTGCAGAGGTGCGTAAACGACCCATTCCACCATCGTATGAAGCTCCACCTCCTGCCTATGCGGGGAATCAGAATTACCATCAATACCCACCCTATCAGCAGCCCAGTCAAACACCCTACGGGACTTATGGAGGGAATCACGGACAATCACAGTATTACTCACCACATCACACACAAATGTCTCATCCACCGGGAAATCCCTACAATTCCTCCATGCAAATGCCTCCTCAGGGTGGGAATCCCACAGCTACGCAAACATCCTTCACGGCGGGAGTGCAACAGACGATCCCTGCTCCCGTGGGTGGTGCTCAGAGTCAGGCGATTCCACCAACAATCACAATTGATGACGACACTGAACCCCCGATGAGGCAGAAAGTGGTTTACAAACCAAATCTCGTTGCGAGGAATAAGAAACCTCCGGCAATGCCATCGCACATCCCACCACCACAGCCGTATGGGATGCAGCAGCAGCAGCAGCAAGCAAATCCTCACTATGGAGGTGCGCCATCAAATTCGCCCTTTGGGAGCATTCAACCACCTCCGGGAGGCTCCAAATCCACCTACAGGCACCAGAGAATGCCCCAAAGTCACCCACAAATGCCGCCGTATTACAAACAATCCTCATCCACGTCTTATCGACCTGGTGGTGCCACCTACGACGCTTACAGCTCCACCGGGGAGTACCAACAGAGCAGTTTGAGTTGCCTCGAGCGCACAACGTCGGCAATTGATGAATCAAAGTCAATGTACAAGGCATCACTGTCGAATATAACAAATAGCGCCCCCCTGAGTCCGCCTCCATCGCAAATTTCCACTCATTCTCCAGGGAGTGCGTCAAAGGGTGGCAGCAGCAGCAGCAGCAGTGGGAGCAGTTCTCGTGCCGCAAAGCCGAGAAATCGACGGAAAGCCAACAACAAGAGTCCAGCTTTGCCAGCAGCGGAGAAATCCCCAAAAGGAGCAAATGGGGCGAATGATGGCCCAACGGGAATGTCACAGCAGCAGCACCACATGCCAGGGCAGTACAATCCGAGTCATCCGCCCTACTATACAACACCACTGGATAATTACCAAACACCCCAAATGGATTCATCGCGGTACCCACCACCAAAGGAATCCGGGCACTATGGAGGTAAGAGATATTGGCACTACTGACCAACTTTCTCATTCACAAAATAAATATTTTTTCTATTACAAATTAGAAATTATAACTAATTTAGTTTTGGAAGTTTTTTTTTTAATGAATTTTGATTAGTTTTATTTTTAAATTCAAAAATTGTTGGAAAATGGGAAAGAATTTTTTAAAGGAAACAATTTTTGTGCTTTAAGTAAAATTATGTCCTTTTTTTATAAAATCTTCAATATTTAACACATGCAATACCGGTAAAATACTTTTAAAATATTTTTCTACACGAAGTGTAATAATTAGTCAATAGTGTAGAAAAAGTTTACCCGACTGGACACAGTGTAACAGCACACAAATAGTTAGTCTTGTCAAATAAGATTACCCGGCTGGACCATTTTCTATATTTCTTTAATGAAATAATAAAGAAAAAGCTTTTCAAGCTTCTCAAAGAGATTTTGTTGTGGAAAATAAATTAAATCTCCACAAATACAAAATATTTTAAAAATTACCCAATCCTGAACATTTAAAAACCTGATAAGTTTTTAAAGCTGTACAAAATTTTACCCGGCTGGCACAGGTAACTTTTTAATTTTTCTCTAATAAGAGATGGTCATGTTATTTTGGAAACTCTGCAGGAACAAAATGGGCAAAATGTGAGAATTTCAAAAAATTTTTTTGAGCACAAAAATTTATTTTCTAAATCGAAAGTACTGAATTCTTATCAATATTTGACCATTTAACAAGAGTGGAAGACAGGCTCTGTACACGACTCAATTTTTGTATGGAATTCTTTCGTAAGAAATGAAGTTGGACTGCGCTTTTTTAATGACAGCATCAATCTCAAATCCGTTTGTACCATTAAATTCTACAACTAATAACCTACAAAATGACAGATTCTCAGAGTGCGATCAGTATTCTAAGTGTCAAAAAATTAAAATTTTATTACCAAAGGCGAATAATTCCCATACAAAAAGTGAGCCATTTTCACTCTTTAGCTTCATAAATAAGTGGACCGTGTACAGGGCCTGGTGGAAGACAATTTCTAATTTTTGGTTTCAAAATTGGCTTGAAAATCGCTCTTGAAAGTCGTGACCATCCCTTAGTTAGATATTTCTTTTGTTTCTAGCTCCTTTCCTGATATACCTTTGTAAAGCAGAAAAAAAAACATTTTCTAGGATTTGATTAGTAAAGAATATCAGCTATCTGTGTCAACCGGGTCAATATCAAAAAGTTACATGACAATTTCTTATAGCGTAGAAAAATCATTTTTTTTTATTTTAAAGCGTAAAATAAGTCGCAATGTGTTAATTAAATCTGAATAAGTCTTTAAAAATATGATTCTAATATTATAAATTCCTTACTCAGCATTTTTTTTTGTAAATTCTTTCCATTTTTCCAACACTTTAGAAAAAAAAAGAAAGTCACAAAAAAATCAAAATTCATTAGAAAATTTCATTCTTTAGTAGTCTTTTGTTAAATTATTTTATCACTTTTACTTATATTTTCTAGGTAGTGTTGATGTTGAATCTAATACTATAAATTTTGTTGTAAATAAAAATTCAAATATTTTATGGTTATAATAAAAAAAATCCTTTGAATGCACAATCTATCTTTATTTATTTAGTTGTTGTTATTGTTTTGGTGGTAGAATTTGTAGTTGGAACGTAGAAATTGGAATGCTGAATGTTGATTTTTATTTACTAGTGATTTTTAGCTGTGTTTCTTTCAGACACAGCTTTTGTGTACCGAGCAAAATCGAAAGTCGTCAGATCGGGCTCAAACTTGGGATGAGCACGAATTAGGGTCCCCACATTCCAAAAAACGTATGCGTCAAAAATTTTTTTCCGGCCGGCCGGCCGTCCGTCCGTCCGTCCGGAACCTTTTGCTAAATTACGAGAGAACGGTAATAGATAGAGACTTGCGGTAAACGGCAAAGTTTAAAAGTCGACTGGAAGACGTAAGATTATGACGTCAAATTTTACCCCCCACCCCTCCGTCCGCCATTTTGAATAACCTCAAAATTTTGTTTTCGCTATATCTCAGCCCCTGTAATAGCTAAAAATCTGAAATTTGCATATGTTATAGGGGCCATCAAGACCTTTCCAACGATACCTAATTTTCGAAAATCGGTCAAGCCGTTTAGTCAATATGGCCGCCACAATTTTTCATCGAAAATCGACCATAACTCGAAAACGGCTTGACCGATTTTGATCAACCCGGGGTCAAATGAAAGCTCTCAACAAACCCTACAACTTTCTAGAACATACGAAGTTTCAAAAGTGACCGCTAGGGGGCCAAAAATGAAAAACAAAATTTTCGATGAGTTTTCGATGAATATCTCGAAAACGCCATTATCGATTTGCTTCATTTTTTGATATGTTATAGCTGACCATATTATCTAGCCCCATGCCAAAAATGAAGAAAATCTATGTCTCCGTTCTCGAGATATAGCCTTCCAAAGTTGGCATGTCATATCTCGGGTTCTACAAGTCCGATTTTGATCAACTCAAGCGCAAATGAAAGGTTTCGTGAAACCCTACAAATGTCTAGAACATTGCAACTTCGAGAAATGACCGCGAGAGGCGCTAAAGTCAAAATCAAAAATTTCGAAAATTTCGAACTCGAATATTTCGAAAATGCCATTATCGATTTACTTCATATTTTAATATGTTATAGTTGAGGTTAAGATCTTTCCAACGATAGCTCAAACTTGAAAATCTATGGAGCCGTTCCCGAGATATGGCGTTTTAAAGATTACTTGGGGGATGACTTTTCAACTTTTCTCGACTTTGCGCGTATTTAAATTAATTTACGCTCTAGTTTGCTCTCACAAAATTGGTACACTGAAAGAAACACAGCTCTCGTAAGCTTGGTCAGCTTACCAGTACATTTCTTATGGAAAGTGAAGAAGTATCTTCAAAATATTCCTTTGCAGGTCATTACAGACCATCAGAGACTGTATCACAGGGTCCACCATCAAATACTGAAGCTGCAACAAACTATTCAGCCTCAGCGTCGGCTACTGAGTCAGCACCACCGGCTAATTCAACGTATGCAGCTCCATCGCATGCTCAGCAGCCATCTTATGGTGGAACCTACGATGCACCTCCTGTTTCAGGATCTGCATTCCATCGACCGGAGAATACAGCATCGTATGCAACTCCTGCTGGTAATCCGGACGCGGGGCCACCATCTCAAGCGGAGCACTACAGTGGAGCACAGTACCAATCGTCGTACATTGTAACGCCTCAGCAAAATCCTTCCTACACCTATCATCCACCTCCAAGTGGATACTACCCTCCTGCACCTGCTCCCTATCCCCCAACTGAACATGAATACGATCCGGGGAGGTATCAGCAGGCAGCTTCTGGTGTACCGACACCGCAAGATCCTCAATATCCTAGCTCCTATGCACATTCCCAATACAACTACCCCCCTTATCCAGCCCCACCTGGTCAGGAGCCCCAAAGTAGTGCTCAGTGGCAGTAGAGAATGACTTGAAATCACATCGATGGGCAGTTTAAAGGCGGGATTTGTTTGCATTGAAAGGAGATTTTAGTAAAAATTTTAATTTTCTTTCAAATAAGAAAATCTTTAAATTTTTCTTTGACACGAGCAAGAGTGAATAGACTCCTTTTATAATTAAAAAAATGTTTCTTTAGAATCTTTAGAATCTTACCTCAATTTTCTGGAAGATTTATTTTAATTAATTTATTCAGAGTGTTTCAATGCTCGCCCCAAATTCTCATTTAAATCGCAAAAATAATATTTTTCTAAAAAAAGATTTTCCTTCAACAAGTTGTGAAGAAAAATTGATTCATTTAAATAATTAATTCATTTTCAATGCATTGCTGGGAGTTTCAAGTAAATATGAATGATTGGAAAGCCAATAAAAGAGTATTAGTTTTCGGGGAGATCAAGAAAATCAGACTCTCTTGACACTGAATCGTTGACAAGTTCGCGGTAAGTTGCTCTCACTTTTAATTACTTTTTTTTTCTCTTTATTCAAATCTCGTTTTAATGCATTAAAGACAAACCTGCGAGTGCTGAAGAACTGCAAGTCGATGAATTAATTTGTTTGTAAGACAACAAGTACTGAACACTTAAGAGTTGCAATTAGAATAATTATATAAATGAAAGAAAAAAAAAAGAATGAAAAGATAGCAGTATTCTCATTTTATATTATAAAATTTAATCCATATCATAAACTATCATCATAATTAAATGCTCTCTCTCTCTCTTTCCCTTCTTAAAGGACATCATTAACTTATTCACACAGCCGGATAAAAGAGAAAAAAAATGTTTCAATCCGGAAAGTAAAATTAAATGAAAAAAATAATAACTTATACTAGACACAATAACTATTTGTAAAATGTAAATATATTTGAAGAATTTAGTAGTTTTTATTTAAAAAAAAAAAAAGAAGAAAATACTGAAGAAGAAAGAATCAAATTGTAGTGCAAAGTGTAGACCTCAAAGTTATGTGTAGAGTTGAGATAAAATATTGATTAATAGGCTATTACAGAATGTAGAGGAAGGTCGGGTAGTTTTGTGATTTGTTTCGGCGGGAATTTAATTGTATATTTTTCTTGTTGAATTTTTTTTTCTCTCACTTTTCATTCTCAATAACAATCAATTATAAAGAATTGTTTGACGCACACGGAGAATCATTGGGCACTGAACTATGATCTGATCGTAAAACACTAAATCTCATACGAATTGGAAGGTAGTCAAAATTGAAGAGTTTAAAGGCAAAAAAAGAATGTTGTTTCCCAACGCACGGGAGGGACAAATAAATAAAAAAAGATCTTCGTAAAGTTCGTAAGATGGGTTCAGTGGCATGGCGCAGTAAGAAGACTTCTTGGAAGAGCGCGATGGCCAATTACACGTGTTACAGCTTTCGGTGGTAAACAAAACCTTCGCATGGCGTAGTGCTCGCGTCGCGACCTTTTTTGCCCCGCATCGTTCGTGTGTGCAGGAAAAAAAAAGTCAGTGAGATCAATATCGAAGATTATGTTGTTTTATATTTTGAGCGGCGAAATTCAATTATTAATTGTTAAATTGAAGAAAAAATACATACAAAAGGCAAGAAGTTGAGGCTACTTAGTAGTTGGGTGGCTGTTGGAAAAGTTTGTTGGCTGTTTGAATGTTTTTTCTTGATTATTTCTTTTTGAATTTTATTTTTTATTTATTCATAAAAATCTTGAAAGTTCTTAATTATTTTAGAAAGCTTTCAAAATTACGAATAATTTGATTCAATAATTCAATTTGAAAAACAATTTCAGCGAAATAAATCAAAAATTTAGCAATTGAAGAAAAAATCAGAATCTGCTGAATTTGTAAAATTATCTGAATTCATTTAATTCTTATGTTGAAATGATTTATTTAGATGCTGAATTGAATTATATACAGATGCTGAATTCTTTTTTATTAGAATGCAGGAATTTCATATTTCTGATGCTAAATTGATTTATTCAGATACAGAATTCTTTTATTTTTATGCTGAATTGATTTTTTCAGATTTATTTATTCTTATTCTGAATTGATTTGTTCTTATGCTCAATTTCTAAATTTAGATGCTGAATTTGTTAATTATGATGCTAAATTATTTTATTCACTCTCTGAATTGATTTATTCTTATTCTGAATTGACTTATTCAGATGCTGAATTAATTTATTCAAACGCTGAATTGATTTATTCAAACGCTGAGTTCTTTTTTTTCTAGTTCTGAATTTCTTAATTCTGTTGCTGAATTCTTTTATTCATGCTCTGAAATGATTATATTCTAATGCTGAATTGGCTCTAAATTGATTCATTTCGTTGCTGAATTTATAAATTCTGATATTGAGTTTCTTAATTCTGATGCTAAATTGATTTTTTAAGACGTTGAATTTTTAAATTCTTTTTCTGAATTTTTTTTATTCAGCTGCTGAATTTATTTTGTTCTTTTTTTTTAACTAATGAAAATTTCTCAAAGATATTTTATGAAAGCTTTCAAATGAAAATAAATAGCAGAGATGATCAAAAATATTGCAAAACTTTTTTTTTATTAGCCTCAAGCTTTGATGAGCTTTCATTCAAACAGTTTACGAACTTTTCAAGCTACCCAACTATTTTGGCAATTGCACAACAACAAAATGTCTCGAAGACTGATCACCCATTTACTCGTTTTACCTCAATCACTCTCCCCAAAAGCGATTTAGAAAAATCATGCTGCGATGAAGATTTGCTCGGTGAAGCAATATTTTCGCGCATATAGAAGTTCTATTAATTTTATGTTTCTTTTTTTTTCTATTATTGTTTTTCACACAAAAGTATACATCACTCGGGTGTAGAGATCCCGCATTATTGGCATGAAACAAAAAGGTTCAATCTCCGTGTTAATCATCGTTGCTGTTTTAGGTCTTTTGTTTCATCAACTCGAATGTTATATGGACTTAATTGCACAGCAGCTTTAGCTGAAGAAGAAATTCAAAAAGAGAGAAAAAAAGCACGATTAAGGATGAATTTTTAGGCTGATGAAAGAATATTTGTAAAACAACAACAGGTTGGTTTGTAAACAAGTAAATTATCCGAAAAATGGCAGAAATAAATGATAGGAAGCAATGTTAATTGATTTTATGCGTAATAACAATGGAGAATTCCCCGTCATAATTAATAGGTATGATGTGGTACTCACACGTATTTGCCGTCAGGACTGATTATTCTGTATTTTTTGTCTCTAAAATAATCTACAGCGACTAGGAGGAGGGCTATGCTGCCAAGTGCTAGGCAAACCATACTGCCCACGTACTGAAGAGGTTCCATATACATCACGACGAACGACAAGGCCAAATTGATAAGCGGTGTTAGCTCCAGCATGCACTAAAAAATAAGGAATTGGCAAATAAAATCACTTGATTAGCTGACTGTGAAAGGAAAAATCTCAGGTGGGGTCAATAACTGGGAAATGCAGAGGAGACAATCAAAGCACAGACGGAAGCCTACATTCTCAAGGTTAGTGCATTGATTCGTTGAGAGCTACTTGAACTGAATTTCACGAAACAAGTAAAATGTCTATTTGAGGACTTTTTTGGGTTGAGCTTTTGCAAATATTTACCCACACAAAATGTGCAAAAGATAGAGCAAATTATTTCTTTTAATTAAATTAAGCAACAACTTTTAAACAAAAGAATATAAATATTTTAACTTCAAGTTTGTCATATAATTAAAAAAATGTGTATAAGGACTTTAAAAAAATCTTTCCATTTTCAAATTATTTAATAGACCTGAGGAAGGAGACAAATATTTTCGAAACGTCTTTTAAGGGGGGTCTCTTTTGAGAGCTGGTGAAATTAAATATTTTAATTTTTCTTGGGGTTTTTCTTAAATTCGGTTTTCAAGTGTTGGTGACATTTAAAGACTTATCATTAAAGAGTAAGAAAATCACTTTCCGCCATCTTAGATGCGACGCCATCTTGAGATTTTCCTCAAAACACAAAGGTAGGTTTTTCTCAGGATCTACTGGATGGATTTTGATGGGGTCAAAAGCAAATGAAAGAGGAAATACCAATGCAAATTTTGATGTACCAGAATTTTGAATTTCCACTCTGGGGCTGAGAAAAGTGGAAAAATGTGACTTTTTTCAGATATTTTTGACGTTTTTCCACTTTTCTCAGTCCCAGAATGGAAATTCAAAATTCTGGTACATCAAAATCTGCATTGGTATTTCCTCTTTCATTTGCTTTTTACCCCATCAAAATCCATCCAGTAGATCCTGAGAAAAACCTACCTTTGTGTTTTAGGGCAGTTCTGCGGAAAAGTCGGAAAACCACAAGATGGCGTCGCACCTAAAATGGCGAAAAGTGATTTTCTTACACTTCAATAACTAGGCTACAAATGTAACCATCATCGGATATCCAAGTTTAAGAAAAACCCCAAGAAAATGACAACATTAAAAATGTGTAAATTCTAACAGATTTCCCAAGAGACCCCCCTTAAGAAGATGATATTACAAATTAGTTTTTCGTATTTAAAATTTCATCTTTTCGATCGATCTTAAATGATTATTTTTTGATTTTGTATCACAAAATTTCCTTTTCCTTCAATAAATATTCTTTTAAACAAATTAAAGCCTAAAAAACAAGAAAATTGTACTCACATATTCAAGCCAGATCATTGGAACAACCATTTCGCTAAATCTCATCAAGTCAGGATTGGAGAATCCTGAAAGTTTGCTTACGAAGATGTTGCTTTGTGATCTCGCACATTCCCTCAGAGGAACTCCCGTCAATGGCTCAGCAATGATAAAGCTCCCATGAGCTTCTTCGCTTGGCGTCATTCCTTCGAGCTTTTTGACCCAATCGCCTGTGCGATTGAGGAAGTGTGGCTTGGATATGGCAATGGGGAAGCCGTGATAGCATTTTGAGGCATCACTGAGTCCATCTGGAAACACAGGTTCGCCCTCTCCGCGATAACAGTCTCCTTCAAGAGGATCTGTGCGATCGTACGTACTATCGGGGAGGACGTACTTCTTTCCTGGAATTCCACCCACTGACACATCCTCAGTGTAGTGGAGGTAGCTTGGGCGGCAGATGGTCTTGCGCCAGTACATGAGAACGGATTCATTGGTGAGACGCTGGGGGTAGTAGAGTCCCTCTGTGGAGTTCTCAATTGTGGCAAAGCAATCACCTCGTTCAGGCAGAAAACCCGGAACTGTGGGTCGATCGTTGTAGAGGTTAATCTCGAAGAAGTGCTCATGCCCATGCGCTGTGCCGATCTTCACATTCTGCCGATCCGTGAAGGATTTGTAGATCTGCAAAAAAATTTGCGATCTTTCTTGATCTCTTCGATGCGATCACACCACAATGTTGGCTTCTTACCGTGTGAAGGATGCCGTAGTTGTCCACAGGAACCATAAAGGGCACCAACTTCTCACCCAATCGCATGAGTTGCCCATCCATGTCCCAGAGATATTTGTAGATCGTCGTATTTTGGAAAACTGAGTCATTGGAGCTGCGCAGGAGCATGTTAAAGCCGATCTTCATGAAAAAGGGCGCATCATTCAGTCGCGACGCCATAGCCTGAATCCAGGAAAATGTTTTACAGCCAAGTTTGGGATTTTTTTTTGCGAAAAAACTTACAAGAATTGAAAGATTTGGAACAATGATCGTTCGATTGAGGATTCCAGGTTCATTCTCATCCTCAAGGAACTCCACTGATCGTACCGCTGTGAAGCTCATTGTGTCATTCTCTGAATGAAATGTAATATTCTCATGTCGAAGGTGCTCTCTGTAGACAATTGGACCGATCTCTCGCATCTTCAGCACTTCATCTTCTCCTTTGAGGAATTCTTCATGATTTATCACGTCGAAGATGAAGAGGCGCAACCGCACGATGGGTTGGGGATTTTTCCACCATTGATAGGGCGGCAGGAGGGGACGCATGCGGAGCTTTTCATCCAACATGAGATCTCTAATGGAAATCTTTGTAGCTACAATACCGGCTATGATGAATGTGAGGCCGATTGAAAGGAAAATGATGGTGCCTGCGAAAAGAGTCGGTTACATTTTTTTTCCACCTCAACGATCAAAAGCGCGTGAAGACTTAAAATTTATTGGCCATCAATAAAATTGAAGAACTTGTGAAAGATGACGGATACATGAGTTTACGTTTATTATACTATTAATTACACGTGTTTGGGTATTTTGACTTCTCGATTTCAGCGGAAAAACGCATTATTATATCAATAAAATGACTCAGAGAAAATCAATACAGCTTTTTCTATATCCAAATATTTGCTAATTAATGCGCTAATTCGATTAATTCCATAATTTTCCCAATAAATAAACGTTTCATCACATATTCGTTACTTTTCTCGTGGTTATTTAATAATTTTTTTGATTCATTTTTTTTTTTCTAAATTCTTGCTTAATTTATCTACGTAGCATACATTGTTTATTATATAGCAATTTGTTTTCACAGAGACAGCAGAGAGTTAGAGAGAAAAAAATGTTGGACTTTCACACAACATATGAGTTTAGAGTAGGTACATGGAAAGGATCCTTGAAATTGCAATCAATTACCCAGTTTTGCTTGAGCACCATTCATTTTTGCCAAATTGGAGATGAAATTGAGATAAATATCTCACAACATGAGAGGGGTCATAGAGTATGAGCTTTTTGTAATGATTTTTGCAATATCCACCATCAACGTGAGAGTTCACTGGCATTGATTGGAATTAGTTTTAAATTTTGATTTTGGTGGGAAGATTTTAATTAGAATTATCGGAAATTTATTTAAGGAAAAGTCCAAGAAAAGTGAAAGGAATCTCTAGGAATTTGATGATGAATTTACTTATTTTAAGCATTATAAGTTGAGAATATGTTCTAAAAAGGGATGCACACTGCACAGAATATAGAAAAAGTTCTTAGCGCTAAAATATTAATAGATTTTAATCTTACAAAAGCATCCTGAAAAATTCCAGAAAAGTGGAATATTTTCACTGGAAAATCAGGAAAATATTGTGATATGTATCGCATTTTACAAAATATAAAAAAAAATCAAAAAGTTCACTAAAATAATATATTTGGGATTAATCTTAGAATTTTCAGCATTGTGCTTTGACTTGACAAATAATTTTCTAAAACTCATAGTCGATAGAAATTAAATAAAAGCTTTGCAACTTGGAACTATCAGCAACGTTTATAGAATGAGATTTAATTTATATCAATTAAAAATTACTTTTATTATTCATTGTACTAGTAAATTGAAGACTTTTCCTGGCTTTTGTGTTTGAGTTTATTATGATGAAAGCTCCTCCAAGATAAGATTGATAATTTAATAATGTCTTGAGTATGTAAAAGAGAGAATTAAAAGAATGATAAAAACCTACTTAATGGTAGCTTAAATATTGTAATACGCGACGAACAAAAAATATTAAGCTTTTGCTTGCAGTTATTTTGGAACACTCTGTCAAAAGCTCTTTTGTGCGTCATTGCTCTCAACTCAAACACATACCAATTTCTGCGAAATTCTTCCACTCTTTCCCACCAAAATTTTATAAATTGCATTGTTTTGTTCTTACTTATTAATTGTGCTTTTGCTGGCTTTTGCTTTTGGTGAGGAAAGCTGCAAGAATACAAGAAGTGAACTACTTTTGGCACCCCCACTTTTTGTCCAAAAGAAGGGAAACAAACAATAATACGCCAAACACGCATTCGTTGAACATTTTTGGGCGGCTCAAATCACATTTCCCCGATGGGATTTTTCAATGAAATTCGAAAGCTCAATTAACGACCCAGATAGTCATGCCCCAGAACTTCCGTGAAAACTTTGCAAAAAAATATTCTTCAACAATTCTGGAAGTTCTTCGAGGAGAAATCAAATTTTGCGTGTTAATAAATTAAAAGAAAGTCTTGTATTATTTTATGCATGATTGATTGATTAATTTAAAGGCATTTTTAAAAAGTCAAGGTAGCATTAAAGCTCAATGTTGACTTAAAGCTCTTTCGTAGTGCGTATTGATTCTAAATAATTTTTTTAAGAGAATATTAATATTTTATCAATTTTTTTTGGATATTGTAGCTCGATTCTCGATTCTGTAGCTCGATTCCCACATTCATTGAGAAGTTTTCTGCCTTATTTGCGAGTATTTTAAACATGATTTTTACATCAATGCACTCCAAGAATCTCTTTATTGGTTCAACGGTAATACGCGTGAATTAAAATCTCGGATTTCCACAATATGACATCATGACATCATAGGCAAATATTATTATTTAATAGTACGTCTTTAACTTCTTTTATTTTGGCAGTCATAGTGTATATAGAAAAATAATATGACCTGTCGATCATTTCGTGATTTTTATCACTTTCACCTATGGGCGAGTTTTTTGTGCACTTCCAACGATAAATTCTTCGCGCGTCTGATTGATGTTTTGGGTTGTTTAAAAAGGCAGTTTAGTTAATTTCCTCAATTGCCTGTCATTTGCAATGTTGAGCTTGGATATTTGGAAGTTAATTCGTGACACGGTGAGCTAAGAAATCTTCACACCACGCATTGCATAATTCACTTAATTGCTACCTTGCTGCCCTACATACACGAAAATCGCAAATTCGATGAAGCGATGAGCTTTTTTTGTGGAGCACAACATTTTACTGGTAGGCAATTAAAGTTTTAAGGGAAAATCTTCAAAAAAATATTTCAAAATTTTCCATGAGATTTTTTTTGTGAAATAAATGTTAGAAAACATTTAGAGGAAAAATCCCAGAAAACATTTAGAGGAATTGACTTGAAAAAACATTTATTTTTGAATAAGTTAATGGAAAAATTTATTAATTTAAGTATTTAAGTGTCAGTAAAATGCACATAAAATACCACTAAATGCTGCATCTTAGACGTAACGATCATTGATCATAATGTTTTCACACATTTTTGATGTGCTTTTGATAATAAACTTTGAGAATAAATTTTAATATGTTTTTTTTGTACAATAGTACACAATACATCCTTTTTGCAAGGATTAACCAAAAACGCTCTAAATTCACTTAAAAGATCACAAGAAAATCACAATTTCTTCTCAAAATATCTACACCCAAAAAGGATCCATTAATAAGCTTTTTAAGGATCATGACACTTACGGCGGGAATAAAATTTAAATCCGGATTTTTCTGTGTTATTATTAATCTCCTGTTCATTATTCACTGCAAGAGTTGCACCTAAAAGGGGTTTTCTCACTTTATTTTTCATGTTTTCACTAAAAATTCTTTTTTTGTCCTTTTAAAATATCAATTTTTTATTTAATTAATTTTCTTTATTTCTTTTAATTTATTTGATTCCTTCACTTTGTATAAACTTTTTGTATCACCAATAAATTGCAAACACACTTGTATGCCTTTTTGATCCACTCACTTAGGCATCTAACAGAGAACTGAATCGCATTGAGCGATATTAAGGCTCGAGCCTCAACCGCCACTTTGGAGTGTTTGAAGTTTACTTTTGCAAAAGAATCATATACTGTGGGCTTTTGAGAGCTAATCGAAGCTTCTTTTGCTGTGCTTCGTTTCAAGTGTTCCTGGTGCCTCGTGGAACGCCTTCCTGGATGATCAAAGGCTATCTGTGGGGCGTTTTTGATTCTTTTGTAGAAATATTTCAAATGTCTGGAACTGTCTGTGCATTAAGGGAGTGTTAAGTGGGTGGGTCAAGTTGAGGATAATTTTTAATTTAATTTTTAAAGTTGGTTATTTGCAAAGTTTGTTATTTTTTTGAAATTAATTTTTGGAAGACTTTTATTTAAAATTAATTTAAAGTCAAATATATAAAGTAAAGATTTATTAAATTAAGATAAAAATTCGAGTTTCTTAAGATTCAAAGAATGAAAGCTTCCGTTTTTAAATTTTTGAATATTTGATTAGAAGCAAATCCGATAGTTTGTTAAAAGAAATTAAAAATCAAAGGATATTTCTCACTTGTTTGTGATCTTTTGATTAAAATATTCATAATTTTCTTCATTACAAGGATCACATAACTCCTTATTGACCTATGTTACTTATAAATGCAGCATAAAAACATAAAACAAAAGGATGCACATAAAAGAGCTTCCTGTGCGAATATACAAGCTTAAAAAATGCAAAAAAAAACCACCAAAGCTATTTTCTATCAGAGGAACATTGACTTTGCTCTACTCGCTTTGCCACGCCCTTGTCGCACAGACTGCACGCAAGGTCAGTAAGTGTGTTTTAGTTGGAGAAATTGGGATTTTTCCAATCAAATTGCCTTTTAAAGTAACACAAACTCTGTAGAGAATCTGTATAATTATTCCCCCCGCATGTAGAATAGCACCATGGCTGGTAAGAATGCAATTACGACATGTCGTGGTCAATGTTTGATTTACTTATTGATATTGCAAAATAATAAACACGCTATATCAGTATATTGAGAAGTTTAATAATATTATATATTTGCACAAGACAATCATTGACAATTTCCTCAAAGATTACGCGTTGTTCTTTATCTCTCTCGAGGGTGGCCGCGGCTACACTTATCTGCCCTGTGGAACCATTGTGTAGAGATTCAATCTGTGAAGCTGTCGAAGACCATAGAGGAGCGTCATGATGCCAAAAATGTAGGCAAGGAATGTACCGACAGGTTGTAGGGTAGGCACCCAAACCACCACGAAGATCATGAGGTATTCAATGAGCAGCGGGAGTTCCTCAATACACTGAATGAGGGGAAAAAGAAGTAAACAAGATCAGGAGTTTGGGGGCAAAAAATGAAGACACGTGGAAAATGATTGAGCAGTTTAAGAAGCGTCGCAGCACGAGATCGTATTAAGACAATAAGGAAAAAAAATTGTAAGTTGGGGTGTCACATACCTCCTTGCAAATAAAATGATCCATTGCTCGTGGCAATTTGATGGAGGTTGTAGTCGCAAGTAAACCTCAACAGAACTTCAATGCTTTATCGCAGTGATCTCCAATTCATTGGCTTTTAGCGCGCATGTTTGGAAAACGTGTCGTTTTTTCAATATTATACAACTTTTACCCTTGATTGAAGATCGCAAAGCATTTGTACGATTGAGCAATAAAAAAGAGGAAATAGGCCTCTAAATACCACATAAATAAATTAGCTCGTCTGCACTAGAGACTCTATTGTACTTACTCACCCTACGCATAAAATGCTAAAGCCGGCAGCATAAAGAAGGAATTTTTATTGCATTTAATTATTTAGTCCAATTTTAGCTTCCGTTTCTGGGTCTTTTAATTAAGCTTTAGCTAAACTTTATACGCACCTTTAATTTTAATTATTTTTCCATAGATATATCCTAGCTAGGAGATCTAGGCCGACATTTCTTTAATAATTTTTATATAGGTTTATTTTCTTTTAATTAAATTTCCTGTTTTAAAGAGAATTTTTGCACTAAAATGACAAAAATATTGCAATGATTTCAAATCTCTTCAAATACCTTAAACTCGATAAACAAAAACTCAAAGTATTTTTAACACAGAAAAATCAATCAAAAAAATTCAGCAAACTTTTTCTTATTATTGAAAGATACGCAGGATTAAAAACACCAACGACTTTAATCCACAGACTATGCAAAAAAAATCATCAAAAGTGCAGACACACCTTTATTTTGGTCATTTTATTTTTCACCGCCTCATGCAAGATTTAACAAAAAGCTCAGTTCTCAGAACGTGGAGCTTTTCTTTTTTTAAATATGAAAAATAAATGAATATTAATTACTTCATCAATCGTAAAAACATTACGCAATACAGCACAGGGGGTCCCCCATAATTTTCATCACTTACAACGGCGAGGAGGCGTGTTTTGGGTGTTTTGTTTTAATTCCTAAAGCTCATTAACAAAAAAAAAAAGCTTTACTCACGATATCTCCCCAGAACATCGGAACGACCATTCCACTGAAACGCTGTAGGTCCGGGTTCGAGAAGCCAGATAATTGGTGGATGAAGATGTTGCTTTGTGATCGTGCGCATTCCTTCAAGGGAACCCCCGTGAGGGGCTCAACGATCACATAGCTTCCATGGGCTTCCTCACTGGGCGCTATTCCTTCGAGCTTTTTGACCCAATCGCCTGTGCGATTGAGGAAATGAGGCTTAGAGATGACAATGGGGAAGCCGTGATAGCATTTTGAGGCATCACTGAGTCCATCTGGAAACACAGGTTCGCCCTCTCCGCGGTAGCAGTCTCCTTCGAGAGGATCTGTGCGATCGTACGTACTATCAGGGAGGACGTACTTCTTTCCTGGAATTCCACCCACTGACACATCCTCAGTGTAGTGGAGGTAGCTTGGGCGGCAGATGGTCTTGCGCCAGTACATGAGAACGGATTCATTGGTGAGACGCTGGGGGTAGTAGAGTCCCTCTGTGGAGTTCTCAATTGTGGCAAAGCAATCACCGCGTTCAGGCAGAAAACCCGGAACTGTGGGTCGATCGTTGTAGAGGTTCATCTCGAAGAAGTGCTCATGCCCATGCGCTGTGCCGATCTTCACATTCTGCCGATCCGTGAAGGATTTGTAGATCTGCAAAAAAATTTGCGATCTTTCGTGATCTCTTCGATGCGATCACACCACAATGTTGGCTTCTTACCGTGTGAAGGATGCCGTAGTTGTCCACAGGAACCATAAAGGGCACCAACTTCTCACCCAATCGCATGAGTTGCCCATCCATGTCCCAGAGATATTTGTAGATCGTCGTATTTTGGAAAACTGAGTCATTGGAGCTGCGCAGGAGCATGTTAAAGCCGATCTTCATGAAAAAGGGCGCATCATTCAGTCGCGACGCCATAGCCTGAATCCAGGAAAATGTTTTACAGCCAAGTTTGGGATTTTTTTTTGCGAAAAAACTTACAAGAATTGAAAGATTTGGAACAATGATCGTTCGATTGAGGATCCCAGGTTCATTCTCTTCCTCAAGGAACTCCACTGATCGTACCGCTGTAAAGCTCATTGTGTCATTCTCTGAATGAAATGTAATATTCTCATGCCGAAGATGCTCCCTGTAGACAATTGGACCGATCTCTCGCATCTTCAGCACTTCATCTTCCCCTTTGAGGAATTCTTCATGATTTATCACATCAAAAATTATGATCTTCATTTTTGTTGGGGGTGGATTTTTCCACCATTCGAAGGGTGGCAGTAACGGTCGCATTCGCAATTTTTCTTCAAGTAAAAGATCCAAAACTGAATAAATTGAAGTGAATATTGCGATCCCAATTGAGGCGATTCCTACAAACAGGACGAAGGATATAACTGGAATTTTAATTTAAAGTTAATCACAAATTAAACATTTTTCAACGCCTAAAAAACTTCCCCAAAAATACTAACATATTTTTGATGTTGAAATATTTTTGCCAAAATAATTCTTTATCATTGAAAAAGCCACTCGAACTTTATTAAATTTAATGAGTGAGTCACTACTAATTTCCGGAGACATTATTTGAATTTGTAATTTTTCGCAAAGTTCTAGAGAGGAGCTTTGAGGTCTGGTTCCGTTTGTGGTCAAATATAAACTGCCTCGTGGGTATTTTTGCCAAAAACGACTTGGTTCAAAATACATAATTCATATATGGATGAATTTTCGTAATTTGCATGTGGAAAAAATGGACTATCATCAAAAAAACATAAGAAGTATAATTTTGATAGACGCACACACATTTCATAATTTCTTGCGCCATTCGTACCTGCACGACATCTAAGAATTTGGAGTTTACAACAAAAACAACCCAAACACACCTCCAGACTTTGCGTCCAATGTACTTCCCAGTCTGTCGCGTCCGTGCTTGATCGCCTCAAGATGACGATGATCATTAACTCCGTGAGCTTCTGACCTGCGTTGACGATATTTGCTTTCAGCAATTTTATCGTGCCACTCATTTATTGCTCCTTAAGCGTGGAAGCTTTTTTTACTCCAAAAATAAAGTCTAAAAGAGTAAGAGATTTATTGCTCACATGTGTGGAGCTTAATTTTATGGGGTGCACGCTTATTTAGAGGAAAAATGTTGTGCCCTTTGCTCAGCATCTAATATGTAGGTATATCGTAAGTGAATAAACACGAATTCTTGAGTTGAATGAATGCAGAAAACAATTTGTTTCCCACCAGCGCTTTTACAGAGGGGTCTTGAGAGAGATCGTTGGTATGGATAAGGATCTTTAAGGGTAGCAGGAGGAACAAAATAATCTTTTTTACCATCTAAAAATCCTCTTTAAAATATTCTAATAAATGAAAATGCATTTAGTCACAAAAAGCTGAAAATAAATTATAATTAATCGATCTTCACATAAGAATAAAGATTAATTACGACCAGTCAGTTATTAATTTAAAATGCTTGTAGCGAGAAAACGACGCATTACGGCGCATAAACGGCAAAAAGCGCGCGAAGGAAATTATATATTTTCTTGGTGTTGCAAAAAGAATTATTATTTTTTACAATTTCTGTTGCCCAAAATTCTTCTTATTATTACAAATCACAAAAAAACAACGTGTCCCTTTAAATATCCAATGAAGTGTTACTATATGTGTATTTGGAACAACTGTGAGATAATTTCGCTTTTCTGGGGTTCTTTGGGATACATTATTGGGCAGACGCCGCAGCCACCGCCGTCACCCTGTGCGCCACCCGATAGTCGTCTCATTCGTGGAGCTTTCGGCCCCATCGCTCACTCGTAAGCACTTGGAGAGTGGCCCTTGCCTCAGTTTAGGTTCAGAGGTTGCTTAGTTCGATTGGAACAATTGGTGTGCGCGGAGAAAAGTAACAAGTGTACAGTTTTTTCTCACTACAACCATATATATAAATTATTTAGCTATATAGGAGAGGATTTTTTTCCACAACTATACAGCATTTTGTGCACGAATATCCCTGTTAAATATGCAAAAGAATATTTGATTATTGCTGTGAGCAAATCAATACGACAAATAGAGGAGAGAGAAAAAAAGGAGGAATCTTGTGTATATTCTTTTGCCTATACGAGAAAATTGATTTTACGTTGTCGTGTGATTTAGACGGCAGAAATAATATATATACTCCGCCTGTCGCTTTATACATACAAACTCCGATGACCTTCAAGGAGGAAAAAAAATGTTGACAAGTCCTTAATTGAAAATATTATGTATTAAAGCTCCCCAATATGTGCTCTCGTGAGATGGAAAGTTTTTGTGGGATTTTTTTTCGTTGAATGCGTTTTAGTGTGAAAATTTGAATAATTTTCTTTTGGAAAATTTTTCCAAAGGGATTTATTGGAACACCATGGGAAATGTATTAGGGATTTATAACTGGATGATTTTTTGGTATTTTGTAAGGTGTAAAGTGCAAAGTGCGAAAAGGGGGTGGAGCTTTTAATTTTAATTGCGTTCTTTTGGGACAGGGGAGGCATTAAAGCTTCATCCTCATGTTATTCTAATGCTAATTACAAGTGAGGATTCCTTGGGAAAATTGCCTCTGAATTGCCCGTTTTTATTTTCCTCTTTCGCTCTCTCTCTGACTCTCCTAATTCATCATTCATTTATCATAAAACCCATATATTCAGACACAATGTCAAAGTGAGGTCCCCGCTTTTGTATTTCGCTTTTAGGCGAGGTAGAAAACTCTCTCACACAGTTCATTGCATTAAATATATAAAATATTATAATGAAAGCTTCCGGATTGCCATACACCGCTCTCACTGCCTGGGTATATGGCGGTGGTGGTCCGCCTGGTACATGAGCCCACCATGATAATACAAATAGGGCGTCGTAATGCTCTGGCGGTGATGTATTAATTTTTCAACTTACTTTTTTTTCTCCGCTACAACTCGCACTATCTCCCATATATTAGCCAGTCAGCAGCACACAGAGAGCTGTCTGGGGCCTGGAAAAAATAAGCGTAGATAATCGTAAAAAAGTATTTTATTTTTCTTTTCCTGTCTCCCTCGCAATTGCACTTTACGGCATTATGTGAGAGGGTGTATTTGTATGCGTCTTTTGGTTCGAGATGTCTGCTTAAGCTTTTTGGATGTCTGGTATTATGTACATATATAGATAGTGAATCAAGGTGAAAGAAGAAAAAAAATACAACAACGTACATCGAACTGGGGATCATTATTCGGTGTGAGACACACACTAAACGACGACCGTCTCTTCAACATCCCACCATATTTCTTTCGACCCTACCCCAATCCCTGCGCACATTTTATTTATTTTTCAAATCAATTCAGACGCACATTCTCCCCGAAATTGTATACCCATCGCCCAATTACAAGAAAAGGGAACATTTTGCCAATAACTTATGGGATTCATCTTGGTTTTCAAATCGTTTTCTTTTCTTTTCCTTTATTTTTTTCTTCCACCTTTTGCTCATATCGAGAGGGCTTTAAAAGAAAATCCTTCGGTGTGCTTAAAGATCCTTTTCAAAATGTCTTTAACGCACACACGCACACCATCCCCGGTGTCTCGTACACCACAAAGGGTGTCTCGTTACAATGAGAGCAAATCTAATGCATAATTTATACACCCCACCATTGGAGTCGTGAATGAAGATTTTTTGATAAATTATTCGAAAGAAAATGCCAAGGTGTTTAACACCGGAAGCGGATTTTTGAATCAATTCACCCCCCCCCCCCAAAATCAATAAATGTGATTGCATAACTGGGCAAATATATTCACAGGATTCCTAACCTTCCTCACGTGCTGTTTCCATGTTATTTTCCAGGAATTGCCCGTAGGTACTATGTACTACTGAAGAAAATATTTTATCTTTTATCATACACACAAAAAAAATCCTCTCGTTGCCTACAAAAGTGAGAACAATTGCAAAAAAACTAAACGAAATGTAAGAGATGTGGTGAAGTTTGTTAATTTGCAAACGCCAAGTGTGAACAACGGTGCAAGAGGGCGAGAGTTGTGAAAAGAAAAGAATTTGCTATATACACAAAGTGATTTTCCATTTTGGATATAAAAAGAAAAAAATCCATTTTAATAAATAATTTAAAACATGATTTATCTAATGATAAAATTAAGTGTTCATCTCATTGTGATTTCCATCATACTTCCGTCAGTGTTTGGTATTATCGATAGGCTTGTGGTGCAGACGAGCACAGGGCCAATTAGGGGACGCTCTGTGCACGTACAGAATCGCGAGGTGCACGTTTTCCATGGGATCCCCTATGCAAAGCCACCAGTAGATAATTTGAGATTTCGCAAACCCGTACCCGTGGAGCCATGGCATGGGGTCCTGGATGCAACGCGATTGCCCTACTCCTGCATCCAAGAAAGGTGAGTTTGCCGTCTTTATGGGCAAAACAAAATCTTAAGATAAATTCAATTCTATAACATTAACGTGAACTTTTCTAAAGTCTCTAAATTAAATAATAAGAATTTAAATTTTTCCTTGCTTATATTTGCGAGAAATGTATTAGAGACGTAAAGCGGAATCTCTTTTAATTTTATTTCATTGAAAATCATCTAATCTAATTTGTACACTGTAAGTCAAAATTTCGTTATCATTACTAAAACTGGCACTGACTGGACTTTAGTAAAGAAATTTAGTAAAGAATTTTTACTAAAATTTTTAGTAATTGCCCAAAACGAAAAATTTTAGTTCTCTCAACAGAATATTTAGTTATGACTATTAAAATGTTTTACGTCTGTATACTACTAAAGTTTAGGAATGCCAACATAAATTTTCGTACACATAACTATTTGTCATAAATTCTTGGATTACTAAAATTTAGCTATGCCAACTGGAAATCCAGTTTTTTTACCAAAAATTTAAAAATTTGATTTTCATAAAAAATCGTTTTTTATTTCACTTTAATTCATAGTACATTTTATACAATATTCATAATTAGCTGTAATTCTTTTTTTACATAGGCAGTTATACTTAAATTTTAATTTACATTTAGAAGACATTTTGTTAAAAAAAATGCAGTCCTTTAAACTACATCAATCATATTTTGTGATATAAATAATTGAACTTTTGATAACATAAAACAATTTTTAATAAAATGGATGTCTCTTTTACCCCGTTTTGTTAAAACAAAAAGAGAATGTGTCCAGTGAAGTTGGGCAATTTTTTGAAGTGTCCACATCATTCAGCGTCATTTTCCTCCAAAGTTCCCCTCTTCATAGAATCGAGAAAGTCCTGCTTTTTATGTCAGTTGACGAAATCTGTTAAAAAAGTTACATTAAAATTAATTGTCTGATATAATAAATTTTTAATACATAATTTTATGAACAATGTTTTTACCTTTAAACTTCAATTCTCGCGAATTGATTTCCTCTATCCTATTTTAATCAATATTTGTGATCAGCATGCTTTATCCAGGTACTGATAGAAGGGCTTCAATGAGAATAAGATCCATGTTCCTTTTGTTCATTGTCGTTTGATTAACTAACTGCAAGGTAGTAAAATCATAGAATTAGTTTTGAATAAAAAGTTGATAAATTTATTGGAAACAGATTGGTAAATTAATGATTATAAAT
Organism: Lutzomyia longipalpis; assembly: GCF_024334085.1. Taxonomy (NCBI): domain Eukaryota; kingdom Metazoa; phylum Arthropoda; class Insecta; order Diptera; family Psychodidae; genus Lutzomyia; species Lutzomyia longipalpis. Next base: position 35,753,781 of record NC_074707.1, read on the forward strand.
TATACAAATAATACAGTACCTACCTTTTCTTGTTTATCCTTTTTCTTCAATCGAATTTTTCACAATTCGATTATGGGTTTACAGCGTGTAAGATGGGTTATATGCGCTCATTCGGTGAAATCTGTTAAATATGAACAAGAATTAATATTTCGGATTTTATAAATTTTCGGATCAAATTAATTTTGTAGATAGGTTCGGAAAACTAACAAGGTACAGACTGAATGGCTTCGTTGAGAATAAGATCCATACATCTCTCCTATTTATTGTATGTAGTCTGATTTACTGCAAGATAATAAAATCATATAATTAGTTGATTGAATTTAAAGTTGATAATTTTATTTATTGCAAATCAATTCGTAATATAAAGAATTGTTATTCATTTAAATTATACAATACCTTGTCATGTTTATCCTTTTTTTTAACAATCGGATTTTCCACAATTTTCACTCTAAAAACTACTATAAAAATTGATTAAATTTACTTTTCACATATCTCACTGATTGAAGACAAAATATTTTGCGTACTTTCGATGGAAAATTCCACAAAGAACTGAATATTGTGAAATACTTAAGAGGGTGCTGAGGAGAAAAATTTGTGTGTGGGTAGGAAAGGGTGAGAAAAAATGAGACCTCCGGTATATGTGTTGGATATGTGCCACAAAGAAATCTTCTGTGTGCATTTTTTCGAGACCCCGGCACCCTAATAAAACAATAAAAATAGTTTGAGCTGAAACATCTTGCATTCGAACAAAGATAATATATAAAAGACATTGCGTTGCTAATATTTTCGCAAATTAACTTGATCAGAAATAATTATTATCAAATGATATAGAGGAAATAAAAAAAACCTAATTTTTTGCTAAAAATTTAATTGGTTTAAAAATGTGTCACTTTAGTGATATCAACTAAATTTTTGATTGGCGTGGCGAAACTTTAGTAAACGAAGACAAAATAATTGTAGTCATCAATCCTAAAATTCTAGTTGACATAACTAAAGAATTTTAGTAGTTATGTCTTTACTGGAAACTTTAGTAAAGAATTTGACTAAATTGCCTACAAAACTTTAGTAAAAGGGCAATAAAACTAAAAATTTTAGTTACTTTCACTAAAAAATTCAGTGCCAAATGAAATTTTAGTAAAGATGACAAAAGATTTTAGTGATTCCAGGCAACATAACTAAAATTTTCTGTAATAACTACTAAAATTTTTAGTAATTGTTCCATTACTAAAGACTTTAGTAGCAGTTTACTAAAATTTTGACTTACAGTGTAGATAGGGAAAAATGGGGATTTTTAGAAACTTTTTAAATAAAAATCGTCATCTAGTGTTTTCTTAAAAATGCTAACTGCAAATCCATCAATTTTAGCCAAGAAACAATTTTCTTTAAGATTTCATTTTTGAATTATTTTAGTAAAATATTTATTTAATAATGGTGGGATTATTGCAGGAATAGTATCATCGTAAGAAAAATAAATTTAAAATAAAAGCTTTTTAATATCCTTGAGAGTGAAACTTGCCCCATTTCGCTTTAAGAGTTAATTTTTAAGCTTTAGTTGGATTTCAAATAATCGTATTTGGCACAGAAATCTCCCAGATTCTAAAATAACTTCTATGTACCTACTAAAAATGTAGCAAGTCGTGCCGAGTTTCCCTATATAATTTACTGAAATGAAATATGAAATGGCAATTTACTTGCCATTCGAGCGAACGGGATGATGATATTGCTATGTATACCCACCATTGTACATTATATGCTATTTAAATTGATTTGTGGATTTTCCAACAGTTTATTTAAGAGGAAATTATCTCTATAGCTATAGAAAATTATCGATGAGACCGGAGTCGAATTATTTACAATTATTTTGACAGAATTCAATCCTCTTGCAGTGATTCAGGAAAAAAAACATCCTTTCTGAACTTGTTTTTCCATAAAAGACATTATGAAATATTGAGCTTTGCAAGCTTTTGCTTGTTGAGAAAGACAATAAGGATAATACTGTTTTATAAAATTATTTTCTTATTATAAAATGTTCATAATCAGAAGAATAAACTTTTTAAAATGATGCTAAACTTTGATTTTAACTTTGGCCTAATTATATGTAATGCGAAAAAAATGTCTGAAGCTTTTAACTTTTTTAAATAAAATTTAATATCACCAAGAAAAGAGCTTTAAAGCTCTAAAGCTTTCTTTCTTCTCTGTAAATAATTTCAATCTTAAAACACTACTTTTAGACAGAATTTATGGTGCTATGCAGGAAAAGAATGTCAAGTAAAAATGATCATGACATTTTTTCCTGACATTTTTTTGTCGTTCTATCTCACTCCCACCAATGTATTTTCCTATCTTTCGTCTTTCTCTCACGCATGTTTCCGACATCTTTTTTTTCATGGCATGCTTTTTTTCTTGCGCACAACTGTTTTTATTTCCTTGAATTTTCTCACCAAATCATTTTTTTAAATTCTTTTTATTTCGAACTTTTAATCCAAATTTTCATCATAATTTGCGCAGGTATGAGTACTTTCCTGGATTTCCGGGTGAAGAAATGTGGAATCCCAATACAAACATCTCCGAGGATTGCTTGTACTTGAATGTGTGGGTCCCTGTGAAGGGTCGGGTCCGCCATTCGCACTTCCAGAGTCACGAGACGACATCAACGGAACGCAATGAGCATCATCATCACAATAGTCATCACAACAAATCCGCAGGATTGCCGATGCTCGTGTGGATCTATGGTGGTGGCTACATGAGTGGCACATCCACGCTGGACATCTACAATGCCGAAATCCTTGCGGCAATGGGGAATGTCATTGTGGCCTCTATGCAGTATCGTGTTGGTGCTTTTGGGTTCCTCTACTTGTCTCCGGATGAGTTTCCCTATCCCGATGCCGCACCTGGGAATCAGGGCATGTGGGATCAAGCTCTTGCCATACGATGGCTCAAGGACAATGCCAGAGCTTTTGGTGGGGATCCTGATCTCATTACGCTCTTTGGGGAATCAGCTGGTGGTGGAGCTGTGAGCCTACATCTGCTCTCTCCCGTAACACAGGGCTTGGTGCGTCGTGGAATCCTTCAGTCAGGCACCCTCAATGCCCCCTGGAGTCACATGACGGGGGAACGGGCGACAAAAATTGGAAAAGCTCTCATTGATGACTGCAACTGCAATTCATCGCTACTGCAGGTTTGTACATAAACGTTATGCCTTGATCTATTTCAAGGCACCTCCTCATTTGGTACATAATGAGTTTGAGAGCTATTGAATTATCTGTGTGACCCAATTACCATAGGATTCACCCGTGCTCGTGATGGAGTGCATGCAGAATGTCGACGCTAAAACAATCTCGGTACAGCAATGGAACTCATACTCTGGCATTTTGGGATTTCCGTCTGCGCCCACAATTGATGGTGAATTCATGCCTTACGATCCCGACATTATGCTCCAGCGGGCTGATTTGACGGGAATTGATATTCTTGTTGGGAGCAACAAAGATGAGGGTGAGTCACGGTGATGGAGCAACTCTATTGGTGTAACTGTTGTACATAAGGACCTCCCATGGGGGGTGTTGAGAAAATTTTAATCAAGCCGCATATACTTCTTATTGAAATATTCATTTTCTCTAACACTTCAACAGGCACTTACTTTCTGCTGTATGACTTTATTGATTACTTCTCGAAGGATGTGGCAACGTCACTGCCGCGGGAAAAGTTTCTAGAAATCATGAACACCATCTTCAGCAAGGCATCAGAGGCTGAGAGAGAGGCAATTATTTTTCAGGTGAGAGATTCCAATTTCGACATTTTCCTTTTGTATTGAAAACTAATTAGTAATCTTCGTGGGTACCACCGCGTGGTCATATTATGGAAGTTACAGTGTTGTGTCCTGAAGAGCAATTTATGCTTTAATTGCATTTTCCTTTGTTTTTTTTGTTACCTCGTTTTCCTCTTTTTTCCATCGATTTTTGTGGTTTCCAAGAGAAAGCATTGAACTAGACACGTCTACATAACACTGTGTGGTTTTGAGGTTTCATTTGATTACTGAAGTATACTTTCATTTTCATCTCTTTCCCTTTGAAATTATGTTGTTGCAAATTATGTAGTATTCTATATACGTTGGCTCTATTAGGAAGAGCTTCAGAAGTTTTCCTATAATTTTGCTTATCTTATTTATTATTTCTCATGAGAAATATTCTTTGATTTATTTTCTTATGGTCTGAAAAGTCGTCTTGATAGCCTTTGACTTTTATTCTATTTTTTATTATACGTCTCAATATATAGTTTTCTCGGATTTTCATCTTAATTCTAAATCAATATTTGAAAGAATTTCGCTCTTATAGAACGAAGGGTTCTGAAGATTTTTTTTTACTTTAAAATAAATGTTTTATATAGTTCTAAAGCTTAAAACTAATAATCTTTAAATTTTATGCTTAATTTTTTTGTAGTATACGAGCTGGGACAGCGGCAATGATAATCACAATCAGCAGCAAGTTAGCAAGGCTGTTGGGGATCATTTCTTTATCTGTCCCACAAATGAATACGCCGAAGGTTTTGCTCAACAGGGGGCCTCTGTATATTACTACTACTTCACCCACGTAAGCATAAAGCTTTTCATGTATAGAAAGGGAAAGCCCTTTATACCTTTCTTCACCTGACAAATAAAATATTAAATCTACCCTTTCAGCGCACCAGCACATCACTGTGGGGTGAATGGATGGGGGTTCTGCATGGCGATGAAATAGAATACATCTTTGGGCAGCCACTGAACATATCACTGCAATACCGTGAACGTGAGCGGGCACTCAGTACACAAATGTTGCGAGCTTTCACAGAATTTGCAAGGACGGGGTGAGTTGGGATTTACACATCAAAGGATTTTGATGGAAGTTTAATATTTTAAACTTTTTTGGCAGTGTTCCCGAATTGGAGGGAGAAACATGGCCACTATACAGCAGAAATGATCCCCGATACTACATCTTCAATGCAGAAGGAACTGAGCAGTCAACTGAGAAATTTGGACGCGGCCCAATGGCACCGTCTTGTGCTTTCTGGAATAAATTCCTTCCTAAAGTTCGCAATTGGGCCAGTAAGTATACTGAGTCCCTTAAGAATTGTTAAGTTTTTTTTTAATTGTTTAGTGATTTATTTTTGTAAAGAAATATTCTAAAATGCCATAAAATTGAGATATCTATTCAATAAAGTTTTTGGGGATTTATTGGAAGTGTTGGAAATATCTTACTCAATTACTTTGAGACTTTAACTATAAATTTATATTAAATTGATTTTTCATTTTTAGGTCCACATTTATGTGAGTCACGGGATATAAACGATAACTCCATTTCATCCGCCGGAAGGCCTATCATCTACCTTCTCTACATTATTGTAGGATTAATTGTCTCAACAAGTGAGTATTTGAACAAATTGTAAAGAAAAACGTGAAAGAAAAAAAAAGATTTTACTTAACAACCAAAAATAAAAAGAATTTGTAGGTACTAATATTTGAAAAGGGGGACATACGTATTAATAAAACAAAAAAAAGTGTTTTCAAAAGAGCTATATATTATAAAGAACGTGATTGTGAGGATGATATTTTGCAAATTGGAATGCTCTATAAGGAATTAATGATGCAGTGGAATCTCTATACATATCACAAAGAGACATATCACAAAAAATAAAAAGTATTTTATAGGACAAATTTAGTGAAAGTTAAAAAAGAAAAAGGAAACCAATGCTATTAAAGAGAGTGGAATTATTTTAGATACAATGTACACGCGCACAAGTAGCCAGATGATATAAAACAGAGATTGCACATTTATAATAAAAATTCTAATATACTATATATACAGAATCAGAAAGATAAAACAACTAAAAAAATATTGAATAAAAATAGAGAAAAGAATGCTTTATGTTCCTATAAGAGAAAAAACTATATATAGTAAATATATTTAACAAGAAAAAATGAGAATTTTAGATGCATATTTATATAGTGCGTAAATTTGTATGGGCAAAGTGTATTCTAAAAGATAATAAATTTAAAAAAAAGTTAAGGAAAAAGCATACATTCCCAACGTTGATTATATATACCCTCTCTTTGTTGTGATCTTTTTTTCTGATAAATTTAATTTTTCACAAAAGTAAAAAATTTGCCAAAGTTTAGACGAAGCAAGAGCCTAATGTGAAGAAATTTAAATGTATTGAATGGAGTATTTGCGGGGAGAGTAAACGATCAAACACTATTTTTGTATGCTTGTGGCTTTACATATCATATACATACATATCTATATATTTAATACCTATTTATATGTAGGAAAAGAAGGAAACTCAAAGGAACATTTTTGAAATGGTAGGGGAAGATGGGGTAATTTTGAAGAAAAGAAAATGATGAAATTTTCCAATTGAAGGAAAGGACCCTATGCGCTTGATATGGGAGAAGTACCTAATTGAAGGAAACGCAGAAAACAATTTTAACCTACCCAGTCTTGTAGGGAATCAAAAAAGGATAAAGAATCGCGAAAAATATTCACCTTTTTCCACTGGGGTCACAGAGAAAAAAGACAATAAAGTTTTGTAAAAATTCAAAAAAATTGGCCGCCATTCGCCATTTTGTTCATTTCAATGCATGAAGCATATGTTTCAATGCTTCGTCATGAGCTTGTCGATGACAGTTTGACATTTCATTTATTTTTTTTTTTTGAGAGAAAATAAAAAAAAAATGCGTATTTTTTAGTTTAATTATCGTGGTAAATGTGTTTTACGTGTTGATCGAGAGTGATTTTTATATTTGAATACCGGAAGGATGAATTCCCTCGCAGCTTGTGACCGTCTCAGCGGTCTTGGGAAAGGTGGTGCCAAGAAACATCGTAAGGTTTTGTGTGACAACATCCAGGGAATCACAAAACCAGCAATCCATCGTCTTGTCCGTCGTGGTAGTGTGAAACGCAAAGGATTCCAGCGCAGAGGATCTCTTAATTCGTGAAAAAGTCATCTTCAAGACGATCCACGACCAATGTTTTTGGATTGCTTTGTGTGGTAACGAGAGATGTGCTCGCTGAGACGGTCACAAACTGTGCGGGAATTCATCCTTCAGGTATTCAGATATAAAAATCACTCTTGAACAACACATAAAACACATTTACCACGATAATTAAACTAAAAAATACGCATTTTTTTTATTTTCTCTCAAAAAAAAAATAAATGAAATGTCAAACTGTCATCGACAAGCTCATGACGAAGCATTGAAACATATGCTTCATGCATTGAAATGAACAAAATGGCGAATGGCGGCCAATTTTTTTGAATTTTTACAAAACTTTATTGTCTTTTTTCTCTGTGACCCCAGTGGAAAAAGGTGAATATTTTTCGCGATTCTTTATCCTTTTTTGATTCCCTACAAGACTGGGTAGGTTAAAATTGTTTTCTGCGTTTCCTTCAATTAGGTACTTCTCCCATATCAAGCGCATAGGGTCCTTTGAATATATACAGCGCGAAAAATATTGATAGGGCTTTTTAAAGTTATTGGTAATAAAATCTTTTTAACCCTCTGTACGCCAAGTGGGGTGGTTTACCGGTCCCAGAGTGATGTTTTCTGTTACTGCTCAATAATTCGAGAATTGGGAAATATTCTATGCTAAGTTCTATATCGGACCTTTTGCCAACTTTCGATTCGAACTTCTAATACGATAAAGAGAGAACTTTTTGGGCATAAGTTTCAACAGAGAAAATTGTTCAGAAATTCTACATTGATTCAACCACAAAAAATTCATTTAAAGTATTTTCATATTTTTGCTGTGAAATGGGATGAAATAATGAAAAAACTTTCAAATATTAAACAAGAATTCAATAAAACTTTATTTGACTACATTTTGAATATTCCACGATAAAACGTACAGAGGGTTAACAAAAATGGCGGATAATGCGGCGTCCTTACTGACGCTTGATGAATTTTCCCGGAAATCACTTCTGAGAGTACAGAAATTGCTCTTCTGATTAAAAGAAAATTAAAATTAATAGTAAGAATGCTAGATATTGCTCACCATGTCAATTTTTTGAAAAAAGAAAAACATAAGAAACTGTATAGATTAATATGACCAACCCTAGGCTTTTCAATAGTACAAATTTTTAAAACTACCTCCTATTCCTGTCTCCACGTGGGTACTCTATAGATCGGATCCTATCAGTATTTTTCGCGCTGTAATTCTTCATGAAAAAAAGGATATTTGATAGTCAATTTAAAAATGTGAAATTGTAAAAAAAAAAAACAAAATGGAGTACTACTTTTGAGGGCACCAAGGATATGACGGATATTAATCCAAGTAATTGTTTTTACTATAGAATAAAAATTGTAATAAATTTTGTTAGATAATAGAATCATCACTTTGGTACTAACACTTCTAATGTACTCTTTAAGGAGTCTTTAAGGAGAACGAAACTGCTCAAAAACCGCCATTTTGATTTTTTATTCCTCCAAAAAATTGGCATTTTTACCACCCTTGGAACGCGCGAGCAGTTTCGAACCCCCACCCCCACAGTTTTAATGGTATATTTGTAGGTTTCACATGGCGGAAGGAAACCCTAAGAAAATGTGAATTGTGTGCAGTAGTGAGCAAAACATTTTTACAAAATTTGGCACAAAAAAATCGCTGTACACGTAATAAAGTATTAAAACTCATAATTCAATGTGGAAAAAAAATGTATTTGATGATCAATTTTTGTAATACTTTTTGGAGTCACCATTTCTATACAAGAAAATGAGAAAATTTACCTCTTATGATACTTTTGCATTTTTCTATACCTTAGATTGTAGGGAAAAAGTGCGTATAAAAATGTATTTTGAACAAAAATTGTCCGTATTCACGTGACAAATATAAATATATTTTTTAGTACGATATTTGCGTTTTTGAGTAGAAAAAAATCAAATATTTTAAAAGCTAGGCTATAGGAATTTCCGTTTCATTTTTTTAAAGAGACAAACAATGGGAAATTAACACGTAGCTGAGAATTACATAAACTATTGCAACCAAAAGCATATAAATAAAATTACTATAATAGTGACAAAATAATATTACTAAATAGAACCAAAAATATTCTCTCAGATAACACAATACATATCAAAGAAATATTTATATATAGCATTCAACTATAGTGAAAAAAAGGCGTAATTTGGTGTAAATTTATCAAAGTTAAGAGTGATGAAAAAAATGTTGAAAATAATATTATAAAATAAAAGAATAATTATAAAGTTAGATTATAAAGAAAATGCTATATATATACTTACAAGGTAAGAAGAAATTATCGAATTATATTAAAATGAAAAATAAGAATTATAAATGTATTACAGAAGCCTCAAATTTGTGCTTTAGATGGTGATCTTAAGAAGGAAACCATATTGAAAAAAACTATATTCTCACGAAACGCATTAACTAGAAGTTCTGCAGAAGCACAGACAATCTAAAGTAAAACAAGAGAAAATAATGAAAAGTTATTGAACACAGTTAAGAACTAATTTTACATTAAAAAAAAACTAAAGCATTTCTAATTTAGCGAAAATGCCCACAAATAGAGATGGTCTTCGCGAGTTCAATTCAATTTTGGTTCCATTGACTTGAGTCGCGAATTACCTCGCACTTGCACTCTATTTCGTAGCCATTTTCCAAAAAGAAAGCCCATTGCAAAATTTGCAATGGCGGAAAGCGTCGCAAAATAAACAAAAAAAAACTCACTTTGTGTGAATTGCATTAGAAGGGTTCTTTTTAGATGAAAATGCATAAATTATTACCTTGTCCATGTTGTGCAACAAAAAACATATCAGAGTTTAATAAAAATATGACAGTTAAATAAAGTCAAAAAGTGCTGCATAATTTTTTTGTTCTTTCTTCCGCCATTTTGCCAATATGGCTGTCTGAATGTTTCATCAAAAGCCGACAATATATATAGTTCGATTGGCTTGAATTTGAAGAAAATTGAGGTAAAATAGCTTCAAATGAAAGGTCTACAAGCTTCAAAGAACATAAAAAAAACTTCGAAAAAAGACCACAAGATGCGCAAGATCAGTGTTGGCAAAGCCATGCATAAAACTCATTCGGGAAAAAGCCGAAGGTACAGCGCCACGGGTGGCGAGTTTTGGAAGTGCTTCCAGAAAAATTCCAGTGAAAACGTAAACAAAGTGTCCGCGAGTGAAAACAGCAAATTGGCGATGAAAATCATGTTTTCCATTGATTTTCCTCGCTAATTATGCTGGAAAAGTGCCGCAAAATGTGTTAAATCGCGTGTGGGTGTATTTTGTGCAAAAAATTTTCCGCAAAAAAGGAAAATTTGCACAAAAACGGCGGTGAAAAAAAAACAGGTAAGCAAATTCAACATTTTAGAGACAATTTTCATGAAAATTGTCTGTTTTTCTTATCTAAAATGTATTTTATACTTTCAGGAACCAATTTACAAACATCCTGCGCAGCAAAATTCGCGAAATTGCACAAAATTCCGCGTGAAAAGCTACCTTCGAGGCGTTTCTGGCGACTTGGGAAGATTGCTTTTCCGGCTTCTCCGTATTTAAGGTAAGTTACGCATATTTCATGGGCAATTTTGTGAAAAATCACCTGGGGCTGAATTCTCTAAGGCGGGAAACTGTCCTGAAAAACTCCCGGACGCGTTATCGCTTTAAAAACAACGCGAAAACTGTTCCGGGAGTTTATCATTGGGCGCATTCTCGCCTGTTTGTCTTCCTCCCGTTGAAAGCTCTCGAGAGTTTTTCTTTTTTAGAGAATTCAACCCCTGAAATTGTGTCTGAGATACAGTAGAGCCTCGAGAAACGAATTTTCTCATTAAAGTTTTTAGTAATTTTCCCACCTAATGGGATTTGCATTGAAAAATTCATTTTGAGGCTCTCAAGGGGAGTGAAAGATTTAACTAATTTTTCTTGTCTCATTTCTAGGTACATCGAGAAATGATGTCTCGCGTACTCTACAGAAGAGGGAAAGATGAGACACAGAAGGACGAGATGAATGAGCGGATCTTGCCACTACGGTTTCCCCAGCATCGCGTCAACATAGTCCCCGAGATCAGGATCGGACAGATGAGGATGATCCGGTGGATGTGGAGAAGAGCAAGAAGGTGGACACAAATGATGCAATCGGTATGTAAATTATTTTATTTTATAGTAATTTACGTAGATTCAGTGGACCTTCTTTTGGGGAGCCACCTGAAATTGAGTGAAAGACACAGAAGAGCCTCAAGATGACGCGTTAATTGCCTAATTTTTTTTTTGAATCTTCTCATTTAATGGGATTTGGATTGAAAAGTTCATCTTGAGGCTTTTCAGGGTAGTTAGAGATTAAATTAATTAGTTTTTTGTTTCATTTATAGGTACGTCGGGAAATGCCTCACGTGCCCCGCAGGTGAAAAGATGGTGCACAGAGAGACGCGGAATCAACGAATCTTGCTGGTACGGATTGCCCAGCATCACGTCAAAAATGTCCCCGGATCGGACAGATGAGGAAGATCTCGCCTGTCCGCCCAAAATTCTCTTCACTAAATGTTTGAATGAGACAATCGGTAAGTAATTTATTTTAATTCAATATACCTAATTTATATAAATACGTCCTTTTGGGAAGCCACCTGGAATTGCGTACAGGTACAGAAGGGTCTCAAAATGACAAATTAATTTACACGGTTTTAAATTATTCTCACAAATAATGAGAATTGCATCAAATTGTTAATTTTAAGACTTTTTCGAGGAGTAAGACTTACTTAGAATGAGAATTTTTATTTATTAAATATTCAAAGGAGGATATTCTCCTTATCAGGACTAAAGAAAGTCAATCATAACGCGTCCAGTTATAAGAGTTGGTGTCCCACAACGTATAGAAGTTTGTTTATGCGTTGTAATACTATTTGTGAGCAGAATTAGTAGGCAAATTTAATTTTTTTTTTGTAAAATTCGGCAATTTGATGGATAAAAATGGTCATATCTTTGGTTCTATAAGGCCTACAGAAATTTCTTGACTAGTTATGGAAAGGTATTGAAATAAGCTATAATCTGACATATGTTTCGATACATTTCAAGGTGACCTCTAGAACACAAAATGGCGGATTTTTGTTTCACCAAAACAGTTTTTGGCATTTTTTGTCTCGAAGGAATGGTTCTAGAGGTTTCTGATGTTCTAGAAAGTTGTAGAGAATTGCAAAACATTTAATTTGATACTAAGATGAGCAAAATCGGACAAGCCGTTCAGGAGATATGGCTCTTAGAACTTTTCAAATTCAAGAATTTTTCAAATGGCTATATCTTCTAAACGGCGACATAGAATTTCTTCATTTTTGGACTGGTACAAGATTATTAGTCCTGCTACAACATATCAAAATTTAAAAGATTTGCCTAATGGGGATTCGGAGATATTGCCCCTTAAAGTTAGGCAATTTTTGTTTTTGATTTTAGCGCCTCTTGCGGATGTTTTTGGAACTTGGAATGTTCTAGACAGTTGTAGGGCTTCGCAATACCTTTCATTTGATACCAAGATGATCAAAATCGGTCAAGCCGTTCTCGAGTTATATAGAAAAAACACTTTTTGCTTTAGGCCGCCATATTTGCTAAACCGCTTGACCGATTTTCAAGTTTGAATTGTTGATGAAAAAGTCTCACTGAGCTCTACAGCATACTAAAATTTCAGACCTCTAGCTATAAGGAAAGTGGTTGGCGATGTTACAAAATGGCGGACGGCGGCCATCTTGGATTTTGAAAATGCGAAAAAATGAAATTTTACACCCACATTTCTATAGAAAACTTCAAACCGGAAGTTTCTATCTCTTGCCGTTCGTAAGTTATAAGGCAAAGTTTAGGCGACCGGCCGGCAGGCCGGCCGGCAGGCCGGCCGGATCAAAAATTTTCCACCACCATTTTCGTAATGTGGGATGTCTAAAACGTGCTCATACCAAGTTTGAGCCCGATCTGAGGTGGTCGGAAAATCCGACGATTACAATACTTGGTGTTGGCCACGAAGTGGAACACCAACTAATTGCTACAATTGTGTAAAAAAATCTATTATTTTTTAAAATAAACGGTAATTTTGGTATTCAGCGTAAAAGTCTACTCTTCAATATATTATAAAAGTCTCCAAAAATAGAAATAAAATAAAATTCGTATTCTGGGTAAAAGTTTTGATCAATTTTTGTCTTTTAAAATGACTTTATGAGGTCATCTAATGAGCATCTTTAGACATTTTTTATGTTGTTTAAATATTTCAAAAACTATTAAATCTGTTAGAAATTGATCTTCTACGTCTTATACTAAAACTTTTAAAGCAAAATCTTTTTTTTATCCACTCAGTTTTTGCTAATTATAAACTGTTCAATTTATTTTTTTAATATTAGGTACCTCCTTATTAGGAGTATTCGTTAAATAATTTGGTAAAATACCCGAAGGGTTGTTTTTAATACTCTGAACTCTAAAAAAAATCTTTTTATAAAAAATCAGTATTCTGAGTAAAGTTTTTTATTTGATAAAAAATTATTTTGACGACTTTTGCGATAAAAATTCATAAGATAAAAATATAAGATTTTTTTCCGCTGATTATTGCCCCAATTCTAGAACTTTTTCTTTTAATTATACGACATTTAAATTTTTAAATTCCTATGGTAGATTATTATAATATTTAATTAACGTATGTATATCTAATTGATTTTGGTTGCATTTGATGATAAACTTTTCATTTCATCCTTTTTTTCTTATTTTATAATTTATCATAATGTTGTATTCACTTTGGATCTGAATTCTTTCATTTTTAGCTAATCAGTTTTTTGTTTTCATATCTTTTTTAGGTACCTACATCATCGATTGGACTCCATGGTTGTAGTTGGCCGTCTATGAATCCAGAAGAGAATCCCCCATGATAGAAGATGCCCTTAGCTCCTGATGCAGCGTGGATAATGTTATTTATTAAGATAAATTTTGTATAATGCAGCCTCATATTTTATTTGTTTTTGTAATCTTAGGTCTATTTTAAACCACTTTCTTTTGTTAGTTTTAATGTAAGTTAGTCATTATAACTAAAAATAAAAACTTAAAAAAGACGAAATATATTTTCTTTTACTCTAAATATAAATTCAAATTCTAAGGTTTTAGGAAGTCTTTGGTTTGGTTTATTTTTTGATCCTTCTTATTAAAGGTAAGTTATTGCTTCAGTTCTGGCAAGCAATTATTAAAATTTACAGAATAAGCATAATTGACGAAAATTAGTTTAACTCCTACCCTATGCATTTTCCTGAGAAGAAATGGGGAATACTTTCATCTCTTTCATATCATTTACTTATTTCCTTCATTAAAAAAAACTTTAATACCTAAAAATTAATGTTCACAAAAAATAAAGACGCGTTTAAAGAATAAAAGCCTTGCTTAAAGCCTTTTATAATACATTTTGAAGACTTGACACCTTTATTAATTTTTTTAACAAAATGAATTAATTTAAAGCCCATAAGGTGTTTCCAAAAATTTAGAACTACTGTTTTTAAATTATTTTTTAATTAAACAAATTATTTTCGAGACCACAGGGCTTCCCAAAAACCTAAAACTACTTTAATTTTTTTTTATAATTAAACAAATTATTTTCGAGACCACAGGGCTTCCCAAAAATCTAGAACTACTTTTACTTTTTTTAAATTTAATAAATTATTTTCGAGCCTACAGGACTTTCTCAAAAATCTAGAATTATTTTTATTTATTATTTTTAATTAAATAATTAAACCAAAACTACTTTTATATATTATTTTTTTAACAAATAATTTTTTTTCAAACCCTCAGGGCCTTCCAAAAAATCTAGAACTAATTTTATTTATTGCTTTTTAATTAAATAAATTATTCTCAAACCCACAGGGCCTTCCCTAAAGCTCTGAATTACTTTTTTTTAATTAATTTTTTAATTAAATAAATTATTTTCAATACCACATGGTCTTTCTAAAGTTCTGAACTATACTTCAATTAAATAATTTTTTAATCATATAAATTGTTTTCAAGCCCAAAAGGGGTTCCCTAAAGTCTTATACAATTTATTTTTTTATTTTTTTAATAAACAAGTAATTTTTAATCTCACAGGGCCTTCCGTAAGGTCCTAAACTATTTTTGTTTATTCTTTTTTTTAATAAATAAATTATTTTCAAGCCAACAGGGCCTTCTCTAAAGCTCTGAACTACTTTTTAAATTAATTTTTTATTTAAATAAATTATTTTCAAGTCTACAGGACCTGCCCTAAAGTCCTGAACTATTTTTATTAAATAAAAGTAGTTCTGGATTTTTAGGAAAACCCTGTGGGCTCAAAAATAATTTATTAATTAAAAAATATTAATAAAAGTGGTTTATATTTTTGGGAAGGCCCTGTGGGCTCAAAAAAACTTTATTATATTAAAAAAAAAATTAAATAAAAGTAGTTCTGGATTTTTAGGAAGATCCTGTGCACTTAAAAATAATTTGTTTTAAAAAAATTAATAAAAATAATTCATATTTTTAGGAAGACCCTGTGGGCTCGAAAATAATTTATTTAATTACAAGAATAATAAATAAAAGTAGTTTTGGATTTTTGGGCAAGCCCTGTGGTCTCAAAACTAATTTATTTAAATAAAAATAATAAATAAAAGTAGTTTTAGATTTTTGGGCAAGCTCTGTAGTCTCAAGACTAATTTATTAATTAAAAAAATAATAAATAAAAGTAGTTTTAGATTTTTTGGAAGGCCCTGTGGCCTCGAAAATATTATTTTATTAAAAACTATTAAATAAAAGTATTTCAGGACTTTTGGAAGGCCCTGTGGTCTAAGAAAAAAATATTTAATTAAAAAAATAATAAATAAAAGTAGTTTTGTATTTTTGGGAAGGCCCTGTGGACTCGAAAATAATTTACTTAATTAAAAACTAATAAATAAAAATCGTTAAAGCCCTGTGGGCTTTAAAATATTTTATTTTGTTAAAAAAATAATTTATAAAGGTATCAAGTCTTCAAAATGTATTAGAAAAGGCTTTAGGTAAGGCCCTAATTCTTAAATGATCTCGTGATTTTTTTGTGAACATTAATTTTTTGGTATTAGGGTCTTTTTTAATGAAAGAAATGAGTAAATGGGATGAAATGAATGAAACTATTCCCCATTTTTTCTCTGGATAATGTATAGGATAAGAGTTTAACTAATTTTCGTCAATTATTTTCTGTAAAAATTGCTTGCCAGAAATAAATCAATAACTTACCTTAAATAAGATAAATAAGAAAAAAGTCAAACGAACCAAGGACTCAGTCAGTACAATCTTCAATAGAGAAAAAGTAAATTTTTTTTGTCTTTTCTTAAATTTTTATTTCCATTAACTAACTTAACATTAACATTAAAATTAACAAGAATGTGTTTCAAAATAGACATAAGACTACAACAAAATATGAGGCTACATTATAAAAAATCTATCTTAATAAATAAATGTCCACATTATCCAGCATGGATGACGAGCTAAGGACACTTTCCATCATGGGAGATTCTATTCTGGATCCTAAGACGACCAATTACAACAACCATGGTGTCGGATTGATGATGTTCCTAAAAAGATATGAAAACAAAAAAGAATGATCAGCTAAAACTGAAAGAATTCAGAATTCAGATATAAAATTAATACAACATTAAGATAAATTACAAAATAAAAAATAATGATGAAATGAAAAATTTTGTATCAAATACAACCAAATACGGTACAAAATCAATTAGTACGTTAATTAAAGATTATAATAATCTACCACAAGAATCTAAAAATTTGAATGTCGTACAATCTAAAGAAAAAGTACTAGAATTAGGGCAAGATTCAGCATAAAAATCTTTTTTTTTTATTATTTTATGAATTTTTATTGTAAAATCAAAATAATTTTTTATCACATAAAAAAGTTTACTCAGAATACTGATTTTTTATAAAAAGCTTTTTTTTTTTAAAATCTTAGGGTATTAAAAACACCCCATCATCGGTTGTTTTTAACAAATTATTTAACGACGATCGCAGCTTCGCGGGGATATTTTGCGCTTTGCGCAAATTTTAAAGAAAAAAATTGTGATGATTTATAAGTAGATTGGGGTAGATTTATAAATTGATTGGGAAATCAATTTCATACAACATTTCAGGCGCCAAATTCAAAAATTCTCAAAAAATGCATGACTTTTATATGGGAGCTACCTGAAGGGGGGCTTTCGGGGGAAAATGAATACGACCATCTGAAACCGCCTGTTATAAGGAGCATCTGTACCAAATTTCATCGTGATCGGTCAAACAGTGTAGATTTGTATAGAAAAGAAGGAACGACGATTACCAACAAACAGACCTTTCTTTATTATATAGATAGATTATTCCTAATAAGGAGGTACCTAATATTAAAAAAATAAATTGAACAGTTTATAATTAGCAAAAACTGAGTGGATAAAAAAAAGATTTTGCTTTAAAAGTTTTAGTATAAGACATAGAAGATCAATTTCTAACAGATTTAATAGTTTTTGAAATATTTAAACAACATAAAAAATGTCTAAAGATGCTCATTAGATGACCTCATAAAGTCATTTTAAAAGACAAAAATTGATCAAAACTTTTACCCAGAATACGAATTTTATTTTATTTCTATTTTTGGAGACTTTTATAATATATTGAAGAGTAGACTTTTACGCTGAATACCAAAATTACCGTTTATTTTAAAAAATAATAGATTTTTTTACACAATTGTAGCAATTTCTTTAGTCCTGATAAGGAGAATATCCTCCTTTGAATATTTAATAAATAAAAATTCTCATTCTAAGTAAGTCTTACTCCTCGAAAAAGTCTTAAAATTAACAATTTGATGCAATTCTCATTATTTGTGAGAATAATTTAAAACCGTGTAAATTAATTTGTCATTTTGAGACCCTTCTGTACCTGTACGCAATTCCAGGTGGCTTCCCAAAAGGACGTATTTATATAAATTAGGTATATTGAATTAAAATAAATTACTTACCGATTGTCTCATTCAAACATTTAGTGAAGAGAATTTTGGGCGGACAGGCGAGATCTTCCTCATCTGTCCGATCCGGGGACATTTTTGACGTGATGCTGGGCAATCCGTACCAGCAAGATTCGTTGATTCCGCGTCTCTCTGTGCACCATCTTTTCACCTGCGGGGCACGTGAGGCATTTCCCGACGTACCTATAAATGAAACAAAAAACTAATTAATTTAATCTCTAACTACCCTGAAAAGCCTCAAGATGAACTTTTCAATCCAAATCCCATTAAATGAGAAGATTCAAAAAAAAAATTAGGCAATTAACGCGTCATCTTGAGGCTCTTCTGTGTCTTTCACTCAATTTCAGGTGGCTCCCCAAAAGAAGGTCCACTGAATCTACGTAAATTACTATAAAATAAAATAATTTACATACCGATTGCATCATTTGTGTCCACCTTCTTGCTCTTCTCCACATCCACCGGATCATCCTCATCTGTCCGATCCTGATCTCGGGGACTATGTTGACGCGATGCTGGGGAAACCGTAGTGGCAAGATCCGCTCATTCATCTCGTCCTTCTGTGTCTCATCTTTCCCTCTTCTGTAGAGTACGCGAGACATCATTTCTCGATGTACCTAGAAATGAGACAAGAAAAATTAGTTAAATCTTTCACTCCCCTTGAGAGCCTCAAAATGAATTTTTCAATGCAAATCCCATTAGGTGGGAAAATTACTAAAAACTTTAATGAGAAAATTCGTTTCTCGAGGCTCTACTGTATCTCAGACACAATTTCAGGGGTTGAATTCTCTAAAAAAGAAAAACTCTCGAGAGCTTTCAACGGGAGGAAGACAAACAGGCGAGAATGCGCCCAATGATAAACTCCCGGAACAGTTTTCGCGTTGTTTTTAAAGCGATAACGCGTCCGGGAGTTTTTCAGGACAGTTTCCCGCCTTAGAGAATTCAGCCCCAGGTGATTTTTCACAAAATTGCCCATGAAATATGCGTAACTTACCTTAAATACGGAGAAGCCGGAAAAGCAATCTTCCCAAGTCGCCAGAAACGCCTCGAAGGTAGCTTTTCACGCGGAATTTTGTGCAATTTCGCGAATTTTGCTGCGCAGGATGTTTGTAAATTGGTTCCTGAAAGTATAAAATACATTTTAGATAAGAAAAACAGACAATTTTCATGAAAATTGTCTCTAAAATGTTGAATTTGCTTACCTGTTTTTTTTTCACCGCCGTTTTTGTGCAAATTTTCCTTTTTTGCGGAAAATTTTTTGCACAAAATACACCCACACGCGATTTAACACATTTTGCG
Source organism: Lutzomyia longipalpis (assembly GCF_024334085.1). Lineage (NCBI taxonomy): Eukaryota > Metazoa > Arthropoda > Insecta > Diptera > Psychodidae > Lutzomyia > Lutzomyia longipalpis. The sequence continues at coordinate 35,773,055 of NC_074707.1, forward strand.
GCACTTTTCCAGCATAATTAGCGAGGAAAATCAATGGAAAACATGATTTTCATCGCCAATTTGCTGTTTTCACTCGCGGACACTTTGTTTACGTTTTCACTGGAATTTTTCTGGAAGCACTTCCAAAACTCGCCACCCGTGGCGCTGTACCTTCGGCTTTTTCCCGAATGAGTTTTATGCATGGCTTTGCCAACACTGCGCAAGATGCACTGGAGGCGAAAATAAAACTGAGTTATGACTTCGTAGATGTTGGTCAATTATTTCCTCTATTATGCCTTATCGGGCTTATCGGCTTTCCTTGGGCCTTTTTTGGAGCCTTGCTTTTCTGAACAGAAATTGAAAGCCTTGAGAGCATTATGATTTTTTTGAATTAAAATCTGTATTTTACGCTATTCTTACTAAAAAAAAAACTCACCTTAAAGCCCTTGAAGCGTCCTTTTTCCTCCATTTTTTTCGAGAGAAAATTGTGATTTTTCGTCTTTTTTTCTGCCATTTATTGATTCTCTCCTCCATACACTTGTCTGCAACAGGGAAAAACTATTATTTATTGATTATCCTTTGCCTTTCCTGGCAAAAAATGCGCTTTTCAGACTTTTCTTCAAGATTTTCTCGTTAGATTTCATGGCAGTTGAATTTTCAATTTTCATTGCCTACATTTTGGCGCAAACGATTTCAAATATTCAATCGCCAAGAAGAGAAAGAAGAAGAAAGGAAAGAAGAAGAAAAAGAAGAAGAGGACGGTGTTTTTTTTAATGTTGGTAAGTGTTTTTTCTTATGAAATTTCCTGGAAAACGCCACAATTTTGCCCCCAAACTGGATAAAAAGTAAAAGAAAACCCTCCGGGAGTGTCACGGAAGCACTAAGTGTTGACGCGTTGAGGTTTTCTTCTGTATTTTTCTCACATTTTTCCAAAATATTTTCACCAAATTCTAACCTCACTTTCTGATGTCAAGTGTGTGTGAGAAAATGTGAAATTGTGAAGAATTTTTTTGCAGTTCTCGTGAAAAACGAAGAAAAAGCCCCATTGTTTGGTGAAATTGGATTATTTTTGCTTTTGCTCCCCATCAAAAAGAGGTAGTTTCTCGATTGGAGGGTGGTGCAGGTGAAAAAAGGCGTGCCTGATTGTGTGAAAACCCTTTGATCTACTTTTCCGTGGCTCATTAGCTGCGGCATCGCAACATTCCGGGAATTGCAGACCCTCTATTGCCCCCAGTTCTGCAGGGGCAATAAAAGAGAGCATTCTAGTGGATGTTTTGTTCTTTTTCGGAGGTTTTTCAACCAATATTTCCGGTTGTTTTTGCTCTGCGCGTGAACTGAGAACGAGAGAGGTAATTTGGGGATTTTTTCGCATCACATAAATTGCTAATTTCTCTGCGTTTTTTTACCGCTCACGCGACTTTTGGCACCTGTGCGGCTTGCAAGGTAGCAAACGGGACCACTGGGGGGTAATTTGGGGGCATTTCCGTGAAATCCAGGTGTATTTTTCTTGGGGGCAGAATTGTGTGTGTTTTTCGTGTGGCCTCGGAGTGCATCCATGTGACTCGCCGGGCCCATATGCAACGTATAATGGCTTCCCCGTCCGTGTATTGATTGGTGCGGTGTGCCTATATCCCCCCATTTATTTGCAGAATTGAAAGTGGCGCAGAGAGCTTACAAATAAATCGAGAGACAGAAAATGATCAATGCAACGGATTTGCACGCTTTCTTGGGCAAAATCGACGGTGGGAGCGTTGCGGTGGACCTCCTGAAGATCGTTCCTGCTGCAAATGGGAAAAAGCAGAAGAGCAATAATGGGAAACTTCGCCTGGCGCTGGACATGGAGGATTGTTTAGATCGATTCTACGGAGGCTACTACTCGGGTAAGTACATACAAAACACACACCATGCTTTGTTTACATTATCAATTGAAGAAATTGGAATATTTTCTCCCTCTTCTCGAGCTATTTTTGCCCACAAACATTCAACAATCCTCACGAATTGCTCGCTCATTTTTACGGAATTCTCTTTGAGATTTTGCCACAGCTATTGCAAATGACTATTTTTCATGTTTTTTGTGTGAAATTAAGAATATTTTTTTACTTGGAAACTTTTATCTTTCACACAAATTGGGGTTTATTAAATAAAACAAGAGTGTGTGACTAATTAACAAAAAAATACGAGCAGTTTTATCTGGAGAGTTGGAGACTACATTAACAAGCACAGTGACTAACTTTACTTACTACATTCCAGCGAATACTGGATGAAATTATTTTCATTTATTTATTTTTTTACAACTTTCTTTTCCTTTGAGTTTTCTTTGTTATTAAAGAAAAATTGTTTTCCTTTGTGGAATTATTTTATCTCCCTTTTCCACATTTAATAAAAAATATCAAGGAATTGGCAGAGAACGCTTTTGTGTGTTTTTTAAAAATTGTTATTTGCTCTATCATAAAAAATCTTAATCTGTGGTTGATTCTGATTAAAATCTTTTATTTTCTTTCCTAATAATTTAAAAGTTATTGTAAGATTTTGACAGTTGATGTTTTTAAATCGTTCTGGTGTCGTTCTATATGAGAAAAATAAAGAATTTGTAATTCCAGAAGAGTAAGAAAGATTTTTAAAGAGCCTTGGATAAGTAATTTACCTTCAAAACATCGATGTCAAAATGCCGAAACGCGGAAATGTCAAAATTTTAAAGATTTTTCTCAGAATACCAAAAATCTTATAACTAACAAATTGTAAAGAAAGTTTTTTTTTAATCAGAATCTACCCCCTACTATAATTTTAAATTACCTACTTAAAATTTTCTGAAGGAAAATTTAGGAAAAGGTTTACTTTTTAAGGGAAAATTAATGTAAAAATTTAAGGTTTAATGAAGGAAATTTTTTGGAAAATTAACTTTTCTCCCGATCAGGTTAAACCACTCGGTCCTTAACCCTTTAAGGTTTTTTGGATCATACGCTGACCCAAACGTGAAACATTTTATTTTTTCAATTATGAATGTAATTGTTTTTCCATGTTACAAATGCATCAAATTCACACATAAGGGGTCAAAGAAGACGTTCTGAGTGAGAAAAGTCCTGTAAAAAAATTCATAGAATAAAAATCGCGATAAAAGAGCGCATGTTTCAATGTTTTTATGTATCACGTTGGACGTTAAAAGGTTAGTGTGCCTAAACGTATAAAAACTCGATGTAAAGTTGATTTGAATTTGCGGAATTTGCGTTTTGTTTGTTTTAAAATCTGAGAAAAAAATTAAGAACCTGGCATTTTTTTTTCCTTTTTTTTGTTTATTATTCCTTCTCACTTAGCTTCTCGTAGTTACTATTTTCTCTCCTTTTCTTTTGCATATTTATGACATATTTTTCATTTCGTGCCTTCTCGTTAAGACTTGTTAATTTCCGATCTTTTGTCCTTCTCTTACACCTCGTAAACGAGCGGTAGCCAATAAAAACGTTTTGACCGATTTTATCAGCCAATGAGAGAGCTCTTCTTGCAATCATTGATTCTTCTTCTTATTCATTTGCTTTTCACTTACAAATTATTATTTTGATGTGATTTTTTAATAACATTCTGAAGGTTGGGCTTCACTGCAAGCTTAATATAAATATTTCTAAGATTTTAGAATTTTTACAACACAGAAAAATGACTTTCAACGCAGGAATCTCTATTTTCATACCTCATGCTTGACTTTACTCTGATTTGTGAAGAAGTATTCCAAACATTGTGCATTGACGAAGCAGATTAGCACGAAAAGCTTTTCAGTCAAACACACACACAGTCATACCCCAGTGGGGAAAGGCTCGGCATGTGAGATTGAAAGCCGAGATTTTCGGCACAATACGGCAAGAGTTTTAATTCAAAAGCATCCGCGTAGTGGCGCATAGTGCTTTGTCGTGATTCTCGGCATATTTTCGGCATTGTAGTGTTTTTGACATGCTCGGTGAAAATAGTGGCGTGGGTTCACGAAAAACCCATTTTCAGTAATTTTCCGCAGTTTTCCGGCAATCTATTCGGTAAGAAATTAATCCTAAAGTGAATAGTGCTATGAAGAAAATGGAAGATTTTGTCTAAAGAGCCTAAAAATGTGTATTTTCTTTGTTTTCTTTAGCGTTGCTGTGTTGAAAGATTTTGTTTGGACTTCTGAAGGACACCGTGCACATCCGGAGCTAAAATTTCATCCTGTGTTGTACACTTGAAGAATAGGTGAGATTAGTTTATGAAATTATTTGCATTTCAATTGCTATGAACGTTTTGAAGTCTAAATGTAGCGGAATCTCATCTTAATTCATCTAAACAGGGAAGTCGACATGGAAAAGTATTCTTGGAGCGAAAGAGTCGACATAGAAGCGTAAGAATTTTATTGAAAATTATTTTTAGTTCTTTGGCTGACAAAAGTTAATTTTAGGTACCAAGTGAGCAAGGTGGGAAACTACAAACAAGTCCATCATCAGGCCATTTTTCTACTAGAGACTCCACAGAGCCTACAAGGAGCTTCTGAAAAGGCAAAAATGAGCAATCAGGATAAGCGGGATATCTGGAATTTCGTACATTTTCACTACGACCGGGAGCCCGATTCAATAGTTTCTCTTAGGACAATACAAAATAGTAAGAATATCTTTCGATACTAAAATTTTTGTTTTTAGCTGTGTTTCTTTCAGACACAGCTTTTGTGTACCGAGCAAAATCGAAAGTCGTCAGATCGGGCTCAAACTTGGGATGAGCACGAATTAGGGTCCCCACATTCCAAAAAACGTATGCGCCAAAAAATTTTTTCCGGCCGGCCGGCCGGCCGGCCGGCCGTCCGTCCGTCCGTCCGTCCGGAACCTTTTGCTAAATTACGAGAGAACGGTAATAGATAGAGACTTGCGGTAAACGGCAAAGTTTAAAAGTCGACTGGAAGACGTAAGATTATGACGTCAAATTTTACCCCCCACCCCTCCGTCCGCCATTTTGAATAACCTCAAAATTTTGTTTTCGCTATATCTCAGCCCCTGTAATAGCTAAAAATCTGAAATTTTGATATGTTGTAGGGGCCATTAAGAGCTTTCCAACGATACCTCATTTTCGAAAATCGGTCAAGCCGTTTTGTCAATATGGCCGCCACAATTTTTCATCGAAAATCGACCATAACTCGAAAACGGCTTGACCGATTTTGATCAACCCGAGCTCAAATGAAAGCTTTCAACAAACCCTACAACTCTCTAGAACATACGAAGTTTCAAAAGTGACCGCTAGGGGGCCAAAAATGAAAAACAAAATTTTCGATGAGTTTTCGATGAATATCTCGAAAACGCCATTATCGATTTGCTTCATTTTTTTGATATGTTATACCTGACTATATTATCTAGCTCCATGCCAAAAATGAAGAAAATCTATGTCTCCGTTCTCGAGATATAGCTTTCCAAAGTTGGCATGTCATATCTCGGGTTCTACAAGTCCGATTTTGATCAACTCAAGCGCAAATGAAAGGTTTCGAGAAACCCTACAAATGTCTAGAACATTGCAACTTCGAGAAATGACCGCGAGAGGCGCTAAAGTCAAAATCAAAATTTTCGAAAATTTCGAACTCGAATATTTCGAAAATGCCATTATCGATTTACTTCATATTTTAATATGTTATATTTGAGGTTAAGACCTTTCCAACGATAGCTCAAACTCGAAAATCTATGGAGCCGTTCCCGAGATATGGCGTTTTAAAGATTTCTTGGGGGATGACTTTGCAACTTTTCCCGACTTTGCGCGTATTTAAATTAATTTACGCTCTAGTTTGCTCTCACAAAATTGGTACACTGAAAGAAACACAGCTCTCGTAAGCTTGGTCAGCTTACCAGTACATTTTGTCTTATTGGAATTCATTTTAGGAACAATGCAGGATGAAAGCTTCGAAGGTGACTGACTGTATTACACCGGATATTCCGATCATTGTCAGTCTTTATTTCCCGTAGTACACCATCAACGGATAGTACATCCAATTTCTACTAATGAAGCTCTGATTTAGAGTGAGTATCCTTCTCAACAAGTTCTCCTATACCTTTCATTTATGATTCTTTCAAAGACAAGAAGAAATATTGGTCATTCTTTCATTTCTATTTTTTATGTCTTAATGTTCAATGATTTTGTAGTAGTTAAATTGTGTAATTTTATAATTTAAAAGTAATACTTTATGATTTTTTTACCTTTATATAAACCAGAACATAAATAACAATTAATATTTCATTGAAGTTTTGGAACTGATTTAAAAAAAAAAACGTGATAATTTTTTGCCAAAAAGAATATTTTAATGTCTTGATAAATCTTTCAAAGATTTATCACTTTATCACTTCTTTGCTATTTCATAAAGATTAGTTCTTTTTTGATTAAAAAAAATACGCTAATATTTTGTCTTCAAATTCCAGAGTTACGTGAAAAAGATAGTGAAGAGAAAATCTTATCAAAATTGCAAATTCATTGAGTTAATAATATTTTTACATAAAAGTAAAAGAGAAAAAAAAAGTATTTTCCTTCATTAAAAAATTTCGTTTTTTTAATTGTCTAATTGTATATAAATAAAAAAAAACATGTTAAAATTTCCTTATTCACTTTTAAGTTTAAATTGACAAGACTTTTGCAAAAATTTCATGTTTGACTTCAAATGAATATAAAATTGTCTTTTGATAAAACATTTTAATAAAATGGTAAAATAGGCTCAAAAACTAGACAAAATATTACAAAAAATAATTTTCGAGTAAATATTACATTTTATTATATTTTATTTTTAAAAATTCTTTATAAACGTTGGGAAACTCATTTCAAATTAGTTAGATTTTAATTTTAATTGAATATAAAAATCTAATGAATCGGTATTAATAAAAAAAATTAACAAATCAATTTTAGAATACAGAACATTTAGTTAATTTTATTCAGTGATTGATAACGAATCATGCAATGAGTAAATACTCAATTTTTTTTTACGAAGAAACTTAATTTAAACTCTTATAAAAAAAATTTCTGTGCGAGACGTTTAGAAATCAACAATTTTATTTGCTGAAATTTTTTATTAAAATCGCCCTTAGAAACCACCAAAAATATTCTTTTTTCTAAATTTTGTAACCATTTCCTAAATAAAAAAAAATTTATATTTCTTTTCAGGTTTGAGTTGTTAAGGACATCTCCAGTAAAGCAGCAAAGGAAAACTAGGCGAAGAACAGCATGTGGAATGGTGAGAAATTAATTGTAAATAAAAATAGAATATTTTCTAATAAAAAATAAATGAAAATAAAAGAAATTCGAGTTTTTTCAATTTTCGGTTACAAAACGGTCGGAATATAATTTTAAATAGTTGCCGAGAACATGCCGTGATTCTCGTGCATTGGACGTGCGCGATTGATGCCGAGAATACATCGGGCGTATGCCGAGACCAATGCCGAGATTTCATATAAAAATTTGTCCCACGCATATTCCATTCAATTATTGAAACTCGGCAAGATCTCGGCATTGGTGGATTTGCCGAGATGCCAAGATTTACGTGCCGAAATCTTGCCGAGAATCCCCACTGGGACAAAACTGACCAAATTGGCTAACCCTCAGAGAGTTGTGCTGAAATATTTGATTTTTCCTCCCTCATCATCTCCCGCGTAGATTGGGCATGCGGTGGACAATGGAACCGGGCGTATCAGTTTGTTCAGCTACTTGCAAATGCATTTAGTTCAGCTCAAATTGAGATAATTGCTTTCTTCGATGGGACACTCAGAGAGAATAAGAGACTTGACGGTGAACGCAGTGACTTTCGCCAGAAGACAATCTCAGTGCTGAAGCACATCCGCATGATTGGGACGCCACCGCCGAAAATTTGGTGGCTCCCACCGTCGGGGCTGCGAACGTGCCTCCGGAATGCAATGCGCAACATTAACATTCAGGTCGTACAGACAATTCAGGATCACACAATGGAGGTCATTGAGTACTTCCATGAGCATCGTCTCGACGGCATTCTCGGCGTTCATCCGGATTACATTGTTGCCAATTGCAGCAGGTATTTCAGCAGTCACGACATTCGATTATCCTACAAGGGTTCCCTTGAGACGAAGGAGTACCACGTGTCGAAACTTCTGTCCACACTTAGCCTCACAGCGGACCATTTGCCCTTTGTTGCTGTCCTCCTTGGGGGCTATGTTGCCATCGATGAGACTCAACTCAAGGCAATCTATGGGAAGCTAAGTGTGGAGGCTGGTGGGGACTTTGAGGCACGCATCCGGAAGATTGCTGAGATTGTACGGAATTCCCCGACAAATGATACGAATGAATTTATAAAGCATCTCAAGCTGGAGGATCATGCAGCTGCCATTACGGAATCCGTCGAGTACTACCAGCGCAAAGGGAAGTTCTTGGTACGAAAGTATTTGGGCAATAAGAAGAAGATCTCATTTGAGGTGAGGGCTGCCGATGGGGATCCCGTACCGATGGCGTCGGAAACGAGTGAAAATGACGAAGTTGCAAAGAAGATTCTAAGCGATGTCAACAATTTGGTGGATGAAAGCGGTGAGTTTTCTATTCAAACCAAAAGTTTTCTTTTCATTAGATGGAAAAAAATTGTTTTTCTTCATACAGAAAACTATGCAAATGGAAAGGAATCTTCTGGTACAAATGCAAGCGGTACGAAGGAGAAAACTTCCACTGGGGGCCATTTTATTTACACCCTACCGGGCGAGGTGCTAAAAACTTCACTAAATCGCCATCAGCGTGGCATGATGGATTCCAGGATTTATCAACTTCTCACGAAGAAGTCCATTGTGTTGCCACAGGTATGTGAATTTTGAATCCTCTTTACGAAGAAATTTTGTCTGAAGAAACCCGTAAAAATGAGTCCTGGAATTGTGGGATAAATTACTTTGCTGCAAGCTCTCTTGCTTAGTCTAAAACTACCTGAATGTGCAAAAGAAAATAATCTGCAGCAAAGAGAGATCATTTAGCATGCAAATTTATGGCGACAACAACGTCCGCAGCCGCACAGCTTAAATGACTCTAAATGCAGAAAAAAAAATCCATTGTTAAATCACAATCTGACCACATGAGAGCGTCTTGGAAGAAAGCCTTGAGATTAAAGACAGTTTATCGTGAATTTATCACAAACATCAGGAAGGTTATCGCATTTCAAATGAAGATTTGGTTTCGCAAGAAATCTCATTTAAAGTTTTTTTTTTGTTCTCATTATAAGATTTATTCAAGGGGTGTTTATCTGAATGAAAATATTCGGAGGATTCGCCAGGGAAATCAAAATATCAACAAAGGAATATTTTTTTAGTCTTAAATTGGTAGAGATTGAGAGCTAAAAGCCTAAAGAGTACTAAATTGTAGTCAAAGAAGTGAAATTCAATTTAGTACTTTATAGGAGGCTTAAATTTAGTACTTTTTCTCATTGTATTTTGCATACTTTTTCAGCTAGAATTTACTATGTTTTTGGCTAGAATTAAGTAGGTATGTTTTCTGATAGAATTTAGTACTATTAACTATTGAATTTAGCACTTATTCGGCTTGAATTTATTACTTCGATTAGAATTTAGTACTTTTTAAAATTCAATCTTTAGAATAAATTTATGCCGAAAAAGTACTAAATTCTAGTCAAAAATATACTAAATTCTAGCCAAATATATAGTAAATTCGAACTGAAAAAGTTCTGAATTCAATTGTAAAAAGTACTAAATTAAGGGCAAATAAGTACTAAATTCAACCCGAGAAATTAAATTCAAGCCGAAGAAGTACTAAATTTTAACTGAAAATGAGAAAATTCAGATCTTTGGAAATATTGTAATTCTTCGCTACCTACTTTATATGATTAAATTTAGTACTTTTTCTCATTGTATTCAGTATAAGATTTCAGCTAGAATTTAGTACTTTTTAAAATACAATATTAATAAGTAAATTCAGTAATTAAAAGTTACTAAATTTTAGTCGAAAACATATTAAATTCTAGCCAAAAATATAGCAATTCTAACTGAAAAAGTTCTGAATACAATGAGAAAAATTACTAAATTAAGGGCGAATAAGTACTAAATTCAATCCTGAAAAACACTTAAGATGCAGTAAATTCAACCTGAGAAAGTAATATGTAAATTCAAGCTGAAGAAGTATTAAATTTTAGCTGAAAATGAGAATATTCAGATCTTTGAAAATATTGCTATTATTCACTACTCTCTGGATTATTTGCAAAAACAGTCAAAATATTCGGCAGATAAACACCCCTTGGATTTATTTTTCTCTTATATTGATAAGCCTGTAGTTGTGTTTGTGTTGGATTAATCTAAGGAAATGGAAATGTGGGTGTCACATTGTTTTGTCATTAATTTAAATCTTAAACTGACTAAAGAGAGAGAGCGAAGAGTATATTGAGTTTATTCTTTTGGATGAATTTGTAAGAAAAATTTGACCAAAGATTTGGGCTTAATTTTGACGGAAAAACAAGAAGAAAAATTCGATAAATTTCATTTCCAAACATTTTTCTCAATTTTCATGAATAAGAGGACAAAATTAAATTCTTTTAGTAGTAGCTGCTGATACGATAAAAAAAGTCCCTCAATGTGCTTTTATTATTGACTTTGGTATAAAAATGAATGAAAGGAAGCAGTAATGTGTGAGCTCTTTGCGAAAGAATCTTTCACCATCATCATTCATTTTATCACTCTCTTGAAGCACGCAGAGGTAGTAAAATGAGCCCATTTACAGCTTTCTTGGCTGACTGATTCGACGCGTTGTTATTTGGGTGCCTCTTGATGTGCTCTACACAATAAACAATCTCAATTACCAATTTATCTGTTGATGGTGGCGTAGAGCATCAGGCAGAAATGTTTATTAAGTGTGTTGTCTTCTCTCCTCCCGGGAATTGTAGGTGCTAGAAGATGAACAGAGTCGTGATGTTCCGTCTGTCCACTTGTTCTATCGTCCTGCTCGTCAAATGATCTACGCCATTCTCTTCAACTTATACCACCAAAGATATCTGTGTTCAAAGTCAAATAAGAATCAGACGAATGCCTCGAGCGCCCCGAAGCCCGATGTTGTTGTATCTGAGTGGATTTGGTCGCCGCAAAATGAATACAAGAAGCCTGACATGGTGAAGGCGACACAGCTTTCGTGGGCCGTGCCAACGGTGCAGCGTTTGTGGTTCGGGATGGCATTTGAGGATAAGCAACGTCGCATGAAGGCTTTCCTCACGATTATGCGATCGGATTCGTTGCTTATGCTAAACAGGGGGTACGTGCCACAGCATATGCTTGTCATGGCGTGCGTTTTGCGTTACATGATTACAGATCCGGATCGGAGTATGCTGACGCGGCAGGAACTCGATGCATTCCTTGCCACAGCATTCTCGCATCAATTGCTCAATGTTGAGTACACCCAAGAGTTGGTGGTGAGTTGATTTGGAGCTCAAATCTTTCCCTCTTCAGACTTCTTTACAGAAAAATGTTCTTTTGCAGCTCCCATGCGTTCATCTCCGTGGCGTCTACCTTGCCACACTCTTTATGCAGGGTGTGGAGACGGCTTCATTGGCCAATGATGCCTGTGGCATTCCCCTCCCGTGGCTCATGGTGAATCCGTGGCTATTCTTCGATGGGAAACTCTTCCATCTCAAGCTGAAGATGTCCACCTATGTGCAGAGTCTCCGTGAGCTGTGTGATGATCAAATTGAGATTGTTTTGAAGATTGAGCGCTTCCGGAAGGCCATTCTCGAGGATGTTGAGCACTACCTCCTGCCCACACACATTGATCACACAATGTACCGTCCGGGCTTCCTGCCACAGCCACAAGCTCCCAATCTCCCTCAGCACTTTGGCAAGGGGCAACTCCATCAGATGGCCAACATTCCGCAGGCACCAGCGGATCATAGCGGTGCTTACTACAGCTCACAAGTGGCAGCTGCAAGTGCCTCCTACTATGGGGCACCAATAACATCGCGTGTCCTGCCTGGGGCTGGAGTTGATGCAGCAGCTGGATGTGTTCCAATGCGTGGACGTGGAGCTGGTGGGATGTACCCACAACAGCGTGCCGGCGGTGTTCCAGCAGCACGCAATGGCAGCCAGAAGGGGTATCAACTGAAAGTTGGAGGTAAGTCCCAAATGGGCTTTCAATCACCACAATTCACTTCACTTCACTGCTCCCCCCCAATACGTCAATTATCTCCCCAATTATGGCCTCATATCACCACATTTTATCACCAATCAGTCAATCATAATTTATTCGGTACTAACATGGACACTACACGCAATTTTATGTTGTATTTATGATTTATGACGTTGTATTATCATCATTGTATTGATTTATGTTTAGAAGTTTTGATTTATTAATGAGAGAAACAACAATATCAAATTACTCGCAAAGAATTGTCTTTTATTATTGTTTGAAGACAAAAAAAAGAAACAAAGTTTTATGAAAATCTAATTGATGCCTGATTAGGAAACTTGGTAACTCGAATGTGGTTGCTGAGTGCTGACATCACAGGCAAAAGTAAATTGCATAGTTATAAACGTGGCGAAATGATGACTTTTATGGTCTTTTCGTCTCAAACTTATGCTACACTAACACCGTTCTTTTAGATTTTAATTATTTATTTCACTGAACTTCTTATCTTCCTTAATCCGTTATCGTCTATTAAAATTGTTAACGTTTTTAAGAACTTCCAAGATGAACTGATAATGGAGCTGATTTTGAAGAATTTCTTTTCAAAATTACTGGAGAAGCCAATTTAGGAAGTTTGTTTAATAAAATTTCGATTTTACAATGCAGCCCTCGAATTGCTACGTTTAAACCCAATTAACCTAACCGGTGAACTGATTTTGATAAATAGATAAAGTATTGCTTAGGAATATTTTCTGTCTCTCTTATAAACTGCAAAGTTTTTAAAAATCAGCAAAGATGTTTTGTTTTGGCAGCTATTTTATGAACACATTTTTACTTCAACTGCTTGCAAAACTGTATGAGAATAGATCGATTTTGATTATTCTTTCTTTAAAGATAATTTGTTCTGTCTTCTAAACATGATAAGTTTATCTAAATTGGTAATTTTTATTTATTGTTTATTAAAATTACAGTTAAAAATGAACTACTTGTTTAATTTTTACAAAAACAATTTTGAAAAGTCAATTTATCAAAATCGGATCTGTATACTGTCCGATTAAATAAATAGCAAATACACAATTTTTTTTTTCAAAATTGGTTTGCATTTTGACATGTAAGAAAAGTAAAACGATAGAAAATGTCTGTACTTTGGTAAATTTTTTGTAACAATATTTCCTCGCTAATTTTTTTGCCTGAAGAAAAGGGTAAATCAAGCCCTCGAAACGTCGCTGTAAATAAATATTACCAATATTACCTACACTTTTGCCAAAATTACCGCTTTTTTTTTGTCCAAAATAACCGACACTTTTACCAAAATTACCGACAAAAAGAATTATTACATTTATTAACACTTCAATATTTGTTTGATTTTTTTACTGTTAAACTTCATGACCATAACATTCTCTACAATTCCACATATATTTCTCTTTTTGCACTCTTAAGATTAATTCTTCTTCTTCTACACATATTGCTTTTTCAATATGTGTGAAGAATAATTTTTTGATAGACCTCGGCAAAAGAGAATTAAGTTTCCTCGCCGGGTCCACGATTAAATTTTTTTTTCTATTTTATTTTTTTTATTTTAAAAGTCTTTGTTCCATTATTCTCCTTCATTTTTACTTCAAACATAGAGGAATTTCATTAAACAAAAACATTCAACAAAGAAAAGCCCGAAGATTTTTTTCGCCAATTCAAGTGTTGGTCGTCTAAATAATAAATTATAGCTTCTTACACTCTTCCTGCAGGAGTTGTCGTTGGGTCATGGGCTGCCGGTGGGAGTGGCGCTCAAATGCGTGCAGCCATGGGTGGCGTTCAGAATGCTGGCAATGGCAATGCAGGGCGTGCTATGCGTTTGGCTGGTCGTGCTGGGAATGCAGTGGCGCGCTTTGGGGTGACAGGACGTGGGAGCAAGGGAACAGCTGGAAATCGTCTCCATCGTGGTCAGGTGGGTGCACAGGGTAGTCGTGGGGCTGCGGGCTATGCATACGGCGGGAAAACGGTGCGCACAAAGAATCGCAAGGGGAAGAAAGAGAAGAAATCTACAAAGGCAAAGGCAGAAGCAACAGCCGGGACCAGCAATGGCAAGGAGACTACTGATGATGTGACCGAGGTGACTGAGAATTTGAACAAAGTCTCCCTGGAGTCGTCCACTGTGGAGCTGCAGAATGGGTGAGTTCAAAGCTCTCTCTCTCTTTGTTCTTTGATGTGAAAATGAAGGGAAATTTGTGATTTTAGGACCACCGTGTTGGCGTCCGATTTAGCCAATTCGATGTGTGATGAAATCCTCAAAGAGGAAGAGAGTGAGCAACAAAAGAAGAAGGCTGATGCAAAGGCAGACACAGCAGATGAGGCAGCAGGTGCGAGTACATCAGCTGTGGCGGAAAATGAGGTAATGCATGCTAATAAGAATGGTGTGAGTGGGAGGAATGATTCACAAAATGCCCTTTCTGTGAAGTCCGCCCCGGAAACGGACACGGCCAAGTTGAAGATGAAAGCGGGGACTGTTGATAAGAAGACCGAGGAAAATGGTTCCGGAAGCAATGCTGTGAGTGGGCAAGAAGGACAAGATGTGCCTGTTAACAATTGAGACCGTTAACACTTTCAGAATTTTTTTTACAACACAAAATCGTGCATCTAAAAAAATGTTTTTAAAGCTACATGTTTAAGAATGTCAATGTGTATTTTAGAAGAAATGAAACCTTTTTTTTTTCGATAGAACTTTACACAAACTATTAATGGATTTAAAGTAGATTATTTTTTCTTTTTCATTTTCCTTATTTTTGTTTTTTTTTTGATAAAAAAAAGCATCATAGCATAGATTTAAGATTTTAAAAAATTTGATTATAAATGAAGCTTGAAGATTTAGAGAGAGAGGCTTCATTTTTTTTTGGCTAAAATTACGTTTTCTTTTTGCTATATATTATAGGCCGTTAAGCATATTCATGAAGAAAAAAAAACAAAATATTTTATGTTCCCTAACGTAATCGAAATGTAATAATTTTTGCTATAACTTACTACTATGTAATGAAAATGTTTCATTTGTTTTATGAAAAGTAAATAGACGATGTTTTATGGATTTTTTTTAAATAAGCAAAAAATCTTTGTGCGTAGAGCAAGTAAATCTACAATGGGATGTAGGTTCCACAACACAGAGCGTTCAAGTGAGAAGAAAATGTTTAACGTGCTGTGACATTTTGTTTCTTCTCCACAGTTGAGCCATTTTTGGAGTTTTTTTCTGAATATTTTTGGAGAATTTATTATATTTTTATTTTTCTTCCATTGTTTTCTCATGCGTAACACTGTGAGGAAAATTAGCTAAATTCTAGCGATCTATGGGTCAATAATTGATCTCTGAAAGGAAATTTTGAATCAATAAAATGGGATTGCAGTAAAAGAATAAAATTTTTGGTACTTGTCTATTCTAATTTATTGCGTGGTTTTATTTTTGATTAAAAAAAATATTTTTTAGGAACTAACTCACAGTTTTTCGTGCAATGGTTAATTTAGCTTTTGACGACTCCTTTGGACGCTTTAACCCTTTAAGGATCGGTCGACGTAAGACGTCAAACTGACTTTTTAAATCCAATGAGGAAAAAACTGCTAGAATTTTTCAGTCCTCAAACTTTAACTTCAACGTTTTAACATTGTGAAAACCACTGAATGTCTTACGAAGGAATTAAAAGTTTTACTATAAAAACTACAAGAATTCTGCGGAAAGAAATTTAAAACTGGTTAAAACGTTCCAGAACTGCAAATTCTAGCAGTTTTTTTTTCTTATAGGATTTTAGTTTGAAGAATCAATCAGTTGTCTTAACCTGTTGAAGACCTCTCAATGTCCTACGGTGTTAATTTAGAAGATCTGCAGAAATAAACTGCTAGAACTTGTCGTCTAGTTAGTCTAAAACTGGGTAAAACGTTCCCGAACGACATTCTAGTAGGTTTTTCTTAAATAGTTTTTTCATATTACCTCCAAACGCTTGAGGAGTCTCAGAGACAGTTCCTCAATGGAAAATCCAATAAGAAAATTAATCTGCTAGAATTGACTGATCTGTAACGTGCTATGGCGTCCAGTGGTCCCAGTTTGAATGTCTCAAACTAAATTATTGCAGTTTTTTTAGTAGTGACATCTCTGTAGGGAAAAAATCTATTTTTTGCCGGAAATATCTTTAAAAAAAATTTAATTCAAATATTCGTTAAAATTTTACAATGAAAATTAGCTAAAACTGCAATTTGGTTCTATTTTCCGCTTTTAATATAATCGGGATCAAATAACCATAAGACGGCTAAACGGTTTAAAATAATTAAGAATTATCCTTAAATTTTCAAAATTATCAAACCATTTTTTTTTAGAAAAAAAAATTTTTTTTAATAATAAAAATATAAAAATTACCAAAATATTAAAGAAAAAATGAAGAAATGGCTCAAAGTGTTGAACGCAAAGTGCAAAAGAAGCTAAATTGTTAATTTTGCATTCTCTAATGGCTTTTTAGCCCTTTAAAAATAAAAATTAACCTACATCCACAATTTAATCCCGAATTCTTTTAACGAGAACTTTATCATTCACCCGATTTTGACTAAAAAGAAATGCAAACATAAAAAAAACTAAAAGAATACACAGGACACACTGTTGAGAACAGAGAGACAAGGAAAGGTCTCTTTTCTTTGCGTAAAAAAATGGATGCAGGGTAGGTTGCCAGGATGACTAAAGTATTAACACAACAACAAGAAAGAAAAAAATAAGATTGATTAATGAAAGGAAAGATGCGATCTAATGGACAGGGTGCTGTGCTCACATGAAAGCATAACCCGCAGTGTAAGAAAATGAAAAGAAGTTTACACATGCCTGAGGTTTATTTATATAAACTCTATTGTAAATAAATAAGAAACAAAGTGAAATAACCTACACGTAAGACGATGGAGAGGAGAATAATCAAAAGTAATTGAGAAAAATGGAAAAGTGTTGTAAACAAGAGAATTAAAAATGATCTTACACCGTAGATGGCGCACTGAAAGAGAATTTTTTTTGTGAGAAAAGAAGAGAAATGCGCGCTGAACGTGAGGCGGGAGAGAGAAGCATTTTAAGACGTGATAGAATATTAATGATAAATAAAAAAAATACCGACTGTTAGTTTTTTAAATATTACTATATGTACAATACAATAGTATTTAAAAAATATTGTCAGGGTTTTAAATATACCGACATAATATAGGAACAAGATGCGTTGGGTGTTGTTGGAAGGCGGTGGCGCGGGGGCAGAGGGGGAGAGATGAAATGAGCTGTACGAGAAAAGGGATTTAAACAAAAAAAAAAAAACGGATAAAGTGTTATTTAAAACCCTCAGAATTATACAGTCAGGTCTGTGATGTGCACTATGAATATATTTTTATATATTTGTTACAATTGTTATCACAAATTGGTGAAAATATTACATAAAATGTACACCGAGTTGCGAGAGAAGTATATTAGTTGACATTATATACTTACACATGAAAAATAAATAAATAAAACAATATTACGTGGGTGGGGGGTGCTTCAAAATAATCCCAAAAGTGCGTGGATTTATTATGTGCAACGTGTGTGGGGATTTTCAGGGGGAATCTCTCTGATTTTGGCTAAAAGAATGATTTTTTAAAGGCAAGAAAAAATCGTCAACAATCCTCACAAAAACTTTTTAAATAAATTCTCTTTTGAGAATATTTTAAAGCCCCTCGTGATCACGTAAAATGCGAAAGCGAACTCGCCAATATGTGCAAATTGTTGCCATTTTCTTCTCATTTACAAGGAGAAAAATAATAAATTATTAAAAGAATTTATTAAAGGTGACAATTGCATTTTTATGATGAAAAATAGGAAGAGGGAGAAGAGAGAAAAATGCATTGATGCATTAACTATTTTTACATTAAATTGGTGTACAAAATAGATACGCAAAGACAACATTTTGCGTGAAGATCGTGAGAAAAGAAGTATAAAATATTCCATCTAGATTTTATACTGGAGAATAAATAAAAATAACATCTGCCCAAATATACTGAAATGAATTTACCGGAAGAATAAAAAAAAAAAATTACACACAACCCGAAAAAAAGAAAAGAAAAATTTCACCTGCTTTTGACTACAAAACATTTAAAGAAAAGTTTTGTCTGCAAGAATTTTTTTGCTCTAAACTTTTGAGGATGTTTTTCCACGGAGAAAAACGTTCTCATTCCAATGTGACGTCGTGCGTAATAAAAAAGACTTTAGATGTCACATTGAATGAAAGAAAAATAAATAAATAAAAAGAAGTAAAAATAAAGTAAAGAAGAAAAGGATAAATCGAGGCTTAGACCACGAAAGAATAAAAAAAAATATTGAGAAAATAAAAAGAAATGGTATTGAAGAATGCCTAATGAGGAGATAATTTCTGCTGAAGATGAAAATATTAAAAAAAAGAAAAGTTTCATATAAGAAATATTTAACAAAATGAAAAAGAAAAAATGGAAAATACGATGAAAAGATGAAGTGAGAGAATCAATGATTTTTTAAATAATATATTTTCTTCACCTATTTTTTTTTCTCAAATAAATAAACAAACATTTTTTTTCTTAAACTATAATATTTTTAGTATGTGTTTTTTGTGTAATGATTTCAATTTTTTATTTTTTAAAATAATTATTACCCAATTTATAAAATATTAATCTCTAAAGAATAAAGGAAATGAAAGGAAATTTGATAATGAAAAAAATACATATTCAGATGAATTTTGAAAAGATAATTAAAAAAAAATATGATGCGAAAAAAAGTGAAAAGTAGAATATTTAGCGATGAAAAAAAACCTTTGCATATGAATTATAATATTAAACAAAAAAAGGAATACTACAAAAAAAATTAAGAAAAAAACCTGCAATATAACAAAAAATCCACAATTTTGTGCTAATATTGCAACAAAAAAATTAGTTTTTAACAATTTATTGAAATAAAAAAAACAAATATTTGTTCAAGTAAAAGAAATCAATAAAAAATGGCCACTTTCAGTTGGTTCAACTTTTCTTGAAAATAAACTAACTTTTTAAATGGATGGAGAACTTCACAATAGTAGTTTCTAGTAATTATTAATGAACAAAAAAAAACATGGAAAAAGTGAAAAAGCACGATAAAAATAAGTGAAGGATGAATTAAAAATAAAATTTCATGTTATTCCCGAAAAAAATAAAGAAAAAAAAACCTAAAAATAACTTTAAAACAAATAAGAAAGCAAAACAATTTTAATCAATTTTGAAAATATAAAACAAAACAAGAAAACTTTTCCGTAAATGGGTATAGAAGTGAAGGAAAGGCAATGAAAATGGTAAGAGAAAAAATTATGTGAAAAAAAAACGTAAAATAATGTTAAGCAGAATTAAAACAAAAAAATGATGTTTTGAAACAGTGACAAAAAAATCATTCGCTTCAATATTTGTATAATTAATTATTCACAAATGGAAAGAAAAATGGAAAATTTTATGTAATCTTAAAAATTATAATCTTTGCAAGCGGCAGAAAGGTGAGAAAGGAAGAGAAGAAAAAATTTAAAGAATATTGAAATTAACTACTAAATAAAAATAATGGAAGAAAAAAAAAACGTATAATCAACTAATCAAGAAATTAAATATTAATCGATTGAAGAAAACATTTCATCTGAAGAATTAGATCCTATGTAATAATAACAATAAAAATAAATAAATACATATATGGGCAGAAAAAAACTTAGTTTTGTTTTCACTTAACCTATTTCTTCCGGCTCCTAGAAGTTTTTTTTTTAAATTGGAATAAATCTTCCAGGAGCTTGATTGCAGCAAAAAAAAACATTTTCTCAATTTATTTTTTTCTTCGAAGATGATTAACATAAATTTTTATTAAAATCGGTTTAGTGGATTTCTTACAATAAAAGACAATGCGAGTTTAATCGGTTTAAAATAGTTTAGAAAAAATCTCTTAGAAAAAATGGCGTCATTTTTTTTATAAAGGTAAGTATTCATTTCAATCACTTCCAAAAAATATTTTTAATGAATCTTTACAAATTATTTCTGAATTTTTTTTTTATTATTAATTTGAAGATTTTCATAATTTTCTTAGAAATCGATTTTGTAGATTTAATTAATGCCAGAGTTAATTGCAAAACAATCGTTGAAATTCATGTTTTACATTTGATAGGTTAAAGAAACCTGAAAGAAACATTTGATAAGTTTTTTCTACCTTTATTCGTTTATTTTGAATTATTTGTGGTATAGCGCATGTACGACGTTAGCTGTTCTGCTAACTTCATGATTGTTTGTAGTTTGCGACTTTTGCCATGTATTATTTAGAGAAAATCACTTTTAATTAAATAATGGCAAAAGGAAGCAAGTAGGTGCATTAAAATGTTTTCACGAGCAACCTATATTAGGTTTTTTAGTATATGTGTTGTAGTTTGTTTTATTATTAGTTGTTTTATCAGTGTTATTCCTATTTCTCTAGGTGAGTACTTATGTCCAAAGAGCGCCCCCTTATCACCAACTAATTTAATCCTTTGAGGCTTTGATTGAAATTTATAATGGTTGAATTTTCATTCCAGAGTCATGCAATTGTGATAACTTCAGTGACAAATCCAGCTTCCTCCACACTTTGGACGCTGCTTCGAGTGTGGAGGATGAAGGGGTGTCAGGGCGTAAGAGACTGGCGGTGTTGGTGCCATTTAGGGATCGGTTTGAGGAACTCCTGCAGTTTGCGCCGTACATGACGGAATTCCTCAATCGTCAGAAGGTCCTTCATAAAATCTTTGTGCTTAATCAAGTAGATAGGTTTCGCTTCAATCGTGCCTCCCTCATCAACGTGGGATTCTTGTATACAAAAACCCTCTTTGACTACATCGCCATGCACGATGTGGATTTACTTCCGAATAATGGGAATCTCAGCTATGCATTCCCCGAGAAGGGACCCTTTCACGTGGCCTCACCGCAGCTACATCCCAAGTACCACTATCCCACTTTCGTTGGAGGGATTCTCCTCGTTCGGCGGGAACACTTTGAAGCCACCCGTGGGATGTCTAATCGCTACTGGGGCTGGGGCTTGGAGGACGATGAATTCTACACGCGTATCCTCGATGCAGGCCTGCAGGTGTTTCGTCCGGAGAACATCACGACAGGCATTGAGAATACCTTCAAGCACATCCACGATCGTGCTCATCGGAAACGTGATACGGCCAAGTGCTTCAATCAGCGTGAGATTACGCGAAAGCGTGACCGAGAGACAGGGCTGCACACGCTGAAATATGACATTACGTCGGTGAATGAATTGCAAATTGACGGAGCAAGAGTCACTGTACTCAACATCGCTCTCCACTGTGACCGAAGTAAGACTCCATGGTGCGATTGCGATGGTGAATTGGAGAATGGGAAGAGCTCAACTAAGCCCAAGAAGCACTAAAATTGGGACCTTCATTGAACTTCTCTTTCATAGGGCAAAGAATTCTTTCTCCTGTTTGCCTCTCTGGATGCGAGCCAAATTGGAAATTGATTAAATCCAAATTATTTAATGAAAATCATCCAAGAACTGCTGATGAAGATGTAATGAGTATCAAAAGCTCTGAAATCATTCATGCTTCAATTTTCCTTCAGGATTGAATACAAATGACGAATATATTTCGACACGCCCGAAGATTGTGAACTATACTTTATCTTATAACACAACAGGAGTATGGTTCATAATCTTCGGGGGTGTTGATATGAGGAATTCCCAAAAGACCCAGAAAGGCTGAAAGACAGCCAGGATCATTCGAATATCACACATCAAGCAGTTGAGAGGATAATATTCTGCTGAAGATGAAAATTTAAAACGCTTCGTAAAGACAAAAAGATTGTAAAAGTTAAAGAAACTGGAAGTTATTTCGTATCCTGAAAACAAGATCCAATTGCAAGCAAGTCAACCACAATTGACACAGTTGGATACCCTCTGCAAGTAAATCAGAACAAAAAGGAGACATCAAAGAACTTCGATAACACCATCAATTAAGCAAGCAGAACCTTCATCCACACATATAGTCAGAAATTTGGCCATTTTTTTTAAGCAGATAAACAAAAACTTTGATTTTTTTCTACAATCTCTATTTAATCAATTTGATACATTAAATATGTTTCGTTTAAATGTATCAATAATTTTATAATTTTTATCACTGAAAAGATTAAGGTATTTTTCTGTTTATTAATAGTCATACAATCAGGGTGATTTGATTTTCACTTGGGGCTGTTAACTATTTAAAAAATGTTCGCTCATGCTAAAATATTTCAAAAATTCTTTGAGCAAATAGCTTTCTCAACAATTTCTATTTAATTAAATATTATAACTACCTCGTCGGTCATTACGATTCATGTATAATATAGTCAGATATTGATTAACAATTATTAAAATTAAAATGTTTAATTGTCAGTTTATGCAAGCGTGACTGTATAAATATTATTTTTTTAAATCAATAACAAAAATTTATTTGCCTTTCCCCAATTTTCATTTAAAACTGAATGCCAAAAGATTTCAATTTATATTGTAAAAGAAATAAATACTACCTTTTCTACATTTTAATGTTCATTATTTTAACTCGTTAATATTTTTAAAATCATCCATAAAAAATAGTTTGGTAAATTGCTATGTATACTATGGGTTCTCTAAATCCAACTCACTAAATGTAACTATATAACTATTTAATTAAATTCTATTCAAAAATGTCATAAATAAAATTTTCTTGGTTTTCTAAAACCGAACAGCCTGCAAGAATCAAAAAGTCTAAAGCGGATGTCACCGAAGATAAAAATGTCAAGGAACATCTGTCAGATTTCTGACATCTGTCACATTGAACTCATGTCAAATGAATCCAACAAAACCTAAAGCATTTTTATCTCGTGTCCATCCACTTATCTAAATTGAAAAATATAGAACTTTGAGGCAACAAAAATAAATGTTTCTTCTTTTCCGAAGAAAACATTAAAAAGAAATTGCCAAAAAAAGTTTCATAATGTAGCTAATTTATATTATTATAGAATTAGATGTGTGTGTTTTATACACTTAAAAAATACATAAAATAAAAATTCTTTGAAAGGAAATAAAAAAAAATGAACGAAAAAATCTTTGCAGTTTAAACATCACAAACGAAAGATAACAGCAGCCGGTAAACAGTAACACATTTTTTTGGTCTTCGAACATCATCTAAAGGGGGCATGCGGTTGTCTTCAATTTCTTATTCTTTACCTGGAAAGGAAATTTTAGAACATGTCAAGAATTGCTCATGCTGATAAGAATATTTTTGGAATAGTAAATTTATTTGTAGCAGTTAACATTTTTTTTTTGTAAATTTGGAAGAATTATTTTGAAGAATAGAAGAAAAAGAAAAATTCTAAATATAGAACAACTAAAGTTACGATCTAAAAGCATTTTAATAAGTATGTGGCTACAGCAACAGTTTTTGTGCTGAAGGAATTTACAGTAAAAACAACACTTTAAGAATAAATTATTATAAAGGAGTAAAGGAACTTATAATTATTATGCAATAAATGCCTTTATGAGGGAAACGCAAGGGGCGAATGACCTGAAAAGTGAAATTAATAAAGAAAAATGCATTTTCTCAAAAGGAAAGTAAAACTCCTTAAGCACGACATGGTGGGAAGCAGAAAAAATTAACACAGGGTAGGTATATTTTGAGATTTTAATCTGATTATTGAGTGGCACGACATCGAGAATATGAAAATAAACACTGAAGGCTCGAAATGTTCGCGGAAATGGAAAAAAAGCTTCATTTTTTTTAAAATAAGGTATTTGACTTTCTTACCAAAGTGACAACACTTTGAAGGAACAAAAATACTTATTGACCTAGAATAGTGAAGAGATTTCAATGATTTCTTTTTTACAAGATTAAATGAAGAAAAGATTTTGGGATTTTTTGCAACAGGAGGTACTGATTTTTGCAAGTAATGAATAAATAAATTAAATATTTCAATTTCTTAAAAATAATTCAGAATTATTTCTCATTTTAGGTGTTATCGCAAATTGTTCTAAATTGATTTTATTGAAAAAAAGGTGTTTATTTTTTTTTAGATATTTAGGTCATGACCTAATTGAAGGAAACAGGAATTTAAGATACGCGTGCGTAATTTTTGTAGTTTAGAGAATCAGAAAAGAATAAGAAATTGACAAATAGATTAACCATTTTTCACTTCGATCAACTAAGAAAAATCGACAAAAATACGATTAAAAACGCAAAGAATGACGTCATTTTTGTATTTTCTTGTCTCTGTAAAACATGAAACATTCGAGCTGATGTTTCATTGGTAAGTTCTAACGAGATTCTTCAACAAAAAATCATTTAGTCCGCGAAACTAGAATGAAGTATTTTAGAAAACAAATCGAACTCAAAATAATAAATTGTTCTGGAATTATTTATCAAAACACACCGATGAAACATTAGCACGAATGTTTCATACTTTGAAAGGGCAAAAATTTGACGTTTTGGAAAATGGTAAATCTGTTTGGTTATTTCTTCTTGTATTTGATCCTCTACAACTTTACGCATATTCTCCGGTTTTCCGAATGAATAAGGTCATGATTTATGCACGTATCGATGAATAAACTTATTTTGAACTCTGCCTGGTTTGTCTTAAATATAATTTTTCTTTTAATTTCTCCAAAAGTTTTTTTTCTTTCTAAATGTTGTCCTCGTTTTTAAAATCCCAGAATCCCTGAAAAATTACAATATGTGCTAAAATCGTGATATTGGGGATGAAACGAATGCGACGAATATGTAATGTTCTGCTTTTTTCACTTCTATCGAAAAGGCTTTAAAGGAAATTGATTTTTTTTATGTACAGACAGAGACCGCCGGCACCACAAATTAAACATTATGTAATTCATGCAAAGTCCACATGCAACCTCATTACACTACAAAAAATTTCACTCTACGCAAAATCACTTTGTTTTTTTAATACTGAAGAAATGTATACAATGTTGGGTATATATAGGAACCGTAAATTGGCTCTGAGAATGAATCTCAATCACTCATGCATGGAAGAAGTCTATCTATTATAAAATTGTGGAAAAGGTGATTTAATTGAAATTCCCTCTAGCTCTCTCTCTCTCGCTCCTTTGGCCGCAGGGGAGAATGCAAAAGATTAAAAAAAAATTGAGGGAAGATTTTTCATCTTTGAGTATTTCTTGTCTCTAGACAACGTATTCCTTGTCACTAATAACTCTAATTCCATGCTCTGTGAAGACAAATTTAATCATATCGGTGTAACTTCTGGAGGAGAGAGTTTCAATATCATCGCTGGATGTTTGGGAGGCACCATCGGACCGATCAACGCCCGTTGGGAGTGCAGTTAGTGTGCATGTGCTATCATCATCATCATCTTCACCCACCTCGTCTGTGTCGACGGTGCTGTGACTCCCCGATGCATCCGTGCGTATCTGCACAGCCTGCCCCGGGCGATTGCGGAGTGTCTTCATGTTCAGCGAATCCCCGCAGCAGAACATCTTCGGGCGCACCAGCTCCCCACTGCCATTCGTTGAGTATTCCAACGATCTCTGTGACCCATAGTCCGTCTCATCCATATCCTCGTACTGCCGCTGATGCCCACTATTGTCAACTTTGTGCAAATTCAGCACAATCCCATCGTCACCATTCCCAGGCGATGGGGCTTGCAAGTATGCAATCTCATTGTGATTTGGCGTTAAAATGTACTTACTGATCAATCCAAAAAACAACGTTTGCACACAATAAAACAAAAATATTTGGAATTTCATGATTATTAGGTACAAAACGAATCCTCCCAAAAGTAAAAAACGACACAACTCGTCAAAAAATGAAGAAAAAATTGAATCAAGAAAGTTACTCACTGACTATTCGCTCCGAAGAGGGAATTTTTCATGATGTAATCAATTACAGTGTCCTCCAGGAGGTACTTTACTGATTGCCCACGACTCAGGAGCCTCCTAATCATCGTTGAGCTCACTTCATTTGGCACCCAATTCGTAACAATCGTTATATTTCGCCGATATTTGCTAAGGAGATCCGAATTGAAGATAAACTGCTCGGGATTGGAGCCACTTCTTGAGATCACAACGAGCCCATGATGACCCAGAATTGCTTCAATCTGAAAAGGAAGAATAAGGATTTCTTTATTTTTTGTTGTTGTTGGTGAACATTCTCATGGGAAATCTTTCTCTACAATCAGTCCATATAAAGTCTTGTTATTTGCTTAATGATTTTGCATTAAAAAAAGAGACTTGTGAGTAACTAGATAATTATTTCAATCACAATAGAGCTTGCAAACAATGTGACATCATTTATGTAATCAGATGAGGATGCGGATTTCACGGGCATTCAAGGGGAGAATGGGGCTAAGTTACAATTAAATGTAAATATTTTATTAGAAAATCTTAATATTTTTTTTTTACCTTCAAAAAAGGTTCAAGAAGGATTTTAAAAATTAAGAATTTTTACTAAAACGAAAAGTTTTGAGGAAAAGTTTAATTTCTTAACTTATTTAATTTAAAAAATTCTGCCTTCTAATTCTATTCTAGCATGTTTAGCAACGTTGTGAAATTTCTTTCATGACAAAATAAATCAATTCATTTAACCCCAGTCTTCCCTACTGTTGATTTTTCTTCTAATTAATGTTTCTTTAAAACGAGAAAAGAAGCTGAATTGATTTTATTATTTAAAGATTTATTTTGGAGGCTTAAGAAAAGAGGATGAAATAGTAAAGAAGTTTCCTAATTCTACTTCTTGTTCGAGTTTTGGCATAAAGATTAAATCCTTGACAGTACAAGAAAGCTGTGTGATAATGAAAGGATAAAGTTCCTTGAAGAAGAAACAGAGAAGGATTAACAATGTCCTAAATTTGGAACAACCAATGCTCCAGAAAGGCTTTTCTTCGTATGACTCTTACATCAAATGATGATTCTTAGGATATCTCTTGGTGTTCATCACGAAGTGGAACACCAGCTAATTACATGGTCTAGAGGACATTAATTGCAGGGAGTAATGATTTTAAAGAAATTTTCATGGAATTCTTGAAATTAACTGATATTTTGCAGGTAAAAATAATTAAAAGAAACCATAGGATGAAAAAGAATTCATAGTATGATACGTTTAGAAAATATTTTTTATGAATAAAATTTCTTAATAAAATTTAATACATACTTACTAAATTTAAGTAAATTTAATAAAAATAAGAAACTAATTAACTGAACAAAGCTAATCTATTTTTGTTTCTTTTCAGATTTTAGAATTCTTAAACAGATTTATTTATATCTTTTTATTCACAAAAACTTTAAACTTTATTTAAAATTTATATGAAAATTTGTTCGTTTTAAATTAATTAAAAATTTCCCGACTGGTATGACAAAAATTTAATAGGGGAGACCGGGGCTAATAAAGTCACTTAAGGGTTTTGGAAAAAGCCTAAAATATCATATTTCCTAGTTAGATAGAACAAAATGATCTGAGAAAGAGTTATAGGGCAGTAAATTTCCTAAAGAAATGAGCTATACATTTCGTTTTATCTATTTGGAATTTGGAAAATATGATATTTTGAGCTTTTTCTAAACCCTTAAGTGACTTTTTTAACCCGGTCTCCCCTAATCATTTTAAATTCTTTTTGCATGAAAAATTGCATAAAAATAAATTGCTGCTTTCAGCTAACAAGCTCCATTACGAGTTTTTTGCCTTTCGAATTTATTTTATAAAAGCATTTCAAAAATGTTTTACTTCTACAATTAAATGCGGGAATATTTGGCATCATTTCCTAAACACCTAAATACATTTTTTCGCATTTAATTAAATGAATTAAATAATATAAAATTACATACTGCAATCAGTCATTGCATAGAACTAAAGGAAAACTTTCAAAATGAGATTTCTTTAGACTTAATTACGTCAATCTCCGTTCTCGTGGAAATTGCGTCATTTGAGGGAGAGAATAGAGATAATGTGGAGGGGATTAATGAGAGAAGATTTATGGACAAGGGACTTACATCATCATTCTCCCACAGTCCAGGCACACTGAGAGATTCTAGAAGATCAGCCCCACAGAGGAGCTTCACCTGTACCGTTCCGGACATTTGCTTGAGGCTATTTGGCAACCACGCGGGGATCGTCTCGCGGTTATTCTCCTCACTCAGCAGGGAATTTATGTAGTTCTGATGGTACTGCAGCGTTACACGCGTCCGTGTCCATCCATCCTGGAGCGTTTCCCATTCGGACACGCGAATCCAGTCGGATGTCTTCAGGGCCAGCTTCAGCATTGATGTTCTATGCTTTGCCGCCACGAGGCCCTTTTTCCCATACGAGTCATGCACGGGGGACACGACGCCCGCCACAACGTCCGCCGTGCCCATCTGCTGGAAATGATCCCTCGCAATTTCTGCAGGAAATAAACGCATAAAGTGTGAGGCGGGTGTTTGATCGATAAATTGCACGGGGATGGGGAAATGAGTGAAGAGGCTTTCAACAAAGGGAAATTTTCTTTTGCCAAATAACTCACCAAACATACGGAAATGCATTGGGGTTGGGGGGCTGAAGGAGCCACAGGCGAGTAATATCACTTTTGGTAGCATTTTTGTGTGTTGTTTGTGCTTTTTTTCACAGAGAAAATTACATTTTCTTCACAGAGGAAAATTCCAAAACAACCTCACTCCGCAAAACTCAAAACATCACTGCTGAAGCAGAATAATAATGCGCATTCGTTATGACAGTTGGTATTCCACTCATGTTTTGTTTGCTTTTTCCTTTCAATTGATTTTGGAAATATTTTTTTTTAATAATGAATTTTAATTTTATTTCAAAAGATTATTTTTGTTTTTTTTAATTCTCTGTTTTTGATTGAATATTATTAAAAACTTTTTTTTTAATAATTGAATTCCAATAAGAAAAAATATTGAATACCAACTAACTTTTGTATGGAATACCAATTAGCAAGAAATATGGAAGAAACATGAAACATTCTTACTCAAGCGTAAAAAAGTAAACTTCGTTGTCAAACTTAAAATAAAAATGATTAGAATCAATTAATTCTCGTTTTGCTAGTTTTCGGATTTTGGCTTCTATTTAGCATTTTTTCTTTAGGTGCAATGTCTTCTCATTATTCTTTGTATGTAATAATCTTTCTGGCTAATATAAGTTTTCCGTGAATACCCCTAATGTTTCATTGGAGGTGATGAAGTAAAACATGAAAGAAACATAAAAATATTATCATCAATGTCAAAAGATTTGATGAAAATTCTCTATTGTGTGTGAAAAAGTTGAATTTTCCTGGGAAAAATTGGTGTTTTCTTTGCAAAAAATGGGTGCTATAGCGAGTAGACAAAATGCAACAGTTGAGGAAGCAGACATTGTGTCCAATCACTACAAATATCCACCGAGATCGGGTGAGTAAATGAATGTTCTGCCATTGTTGACAAGGTGAATGGATTTTCAATGTTTTTTCCTTCCACCCCCAACATCGGGGCCCCACCTGGCTATGCGTGTGACCTTCCCAACTATTAATCTTTGTGCATAGGAACCTACTTTGGGAGTCACTTCATCATGGGCGGAGAACGCTTCGATACTCCTCAGCCAGAGTCCTACTTGTTTGGAGAGAATGGGGATCTCAACTTCCTGGGGAATCGTCCAACTCCGGTGAGTACCCCACGGGGGCTTTAAGAGGTAAATCAACTTCTCATTAAGTGGTCTACTTGTTTCCAGTTCCCCTACCCACCGCCTCAGGCGAATGAACCCACAAAGACCCTCAAGTGTCTCGTGAACATCCGGAAGGAGTCCATTAGATTTGTGAAAGCCGATCCCAGCAGTACCAAGATCACAGCTGAGGCTGCCAAGGCCGGCAATGCATTCAACATTGAATTTACATTCGACTCAGACGCCAAATGTGCAATAACCATCTACTACTTTTGCTCCGAGGAGGTCTCCTCGGGTGCTGTGAGCTTCCTTTCGCGTGATTCTGCCCTCACATCTGAAACATATCACTTCAAGCGTGGCGTCAATCAACTCTTCTCACAATCCACCCATGTCTTCACACCTTCCATGTTCTCTGACGAAGATCTGGCCTACAATTCCGAGCGTGATGTCATCCCAATTGCCATCCACTGTGTCGTTGAGGAGGGTCTCGAGGAATCCCGTCAATCTCACACAACCATCTGCGTTGTGGATCATCACAGTGACGGCACTTACGTGCTACGTGCGCTGAAGCAGAAGATCTTCGTTGATGGGCTCAGCTACCTCCTGCAGGAGATCTATGGGATTGAGAATAAGAACATCAACAAGTCCGCGAGTGATGATGAGAATGAGGGCAATAGCGAATGCGTGATTTGCATGAGTGATGGACGTGATACGCTAATCCTACCATGTCGACATCTCTGTCTCTGCAATTCATGCGCTGATTCACTGCGCTATCAAGCCAACAACTGCCCCATTTGTCGTGCCCCCTTCAAGGCCCTCCTGCAGATCCGTGCGGTGCAGAAGAACTCCACGGCTCATCATTTACCCGCTCCAGCACCTCCGGATGCGGGAGAGAACATTCCCAATGGCTACATGGCTGTAGCATTGATTGAGGCACTCAATGGGCCCCCAGGGGGTACAATGAGGCACCAGAGCGTCGATGGACTAGAGCAGGACACTGCGGATGCAGTGCAAGCTGCGGAAATTCTCAATCGAAGCCTCGATCGCAATGGGAAGACAACAACCAATCCCAAGGATCCTGAGAAGCAAGGAAAGGACAAAGGGAGCCAAAATACTCCGGAGGTGAGTTTGGGAAAGTCATCCAGTTGATTTTTGAAAGCTCCAAAGGTTGGCTTTCACCGATTTACGCAGATCTTGACCTTCAATGTAAAACTTTTGTGATGCACGCAATGATCTTTTTTATTGAAACTCATTTTATTTTTGAAATTTTTCTTCATTTTTTGTATTTTGAATAAAATTCTCGTAGTTCCGTATGTCGGTGCTACTTTCCAAGGAAGATGGGAATGTGACAAAGGAACTTCTGACCAAGCATTCACCCCTCGTGAATCGTGCACCGCAGAGTCGTGATAAAAATCCCCGCGAGAAGGGCTACCTTCGAGCATCGCATGACAACGTGAAGATGGTGAATGAGAAGAATTCCGGAGGTGAGAATGACGATGACAGTGAGACGGAGAGGCTGTCACCGCTCCTGAACACCTCAACTAGTGCCCAAGGCCCTAAGCTAGGATCGGCATTGCATATTGACGGTGTGGAGGAATCTATTGATGACACAGACACAGATGCTGATGAAGGTGATAAAGATAGCAAGGTAAGGAATGCCCTAAATTGCAATAAAAGCTCGCGAAAATGAAGAGAAAAACGGGAGAAAGCTCTGATAAGTAAAATTTTCATTTTGCAGAAGAAATCGCGATCAGTGTTGAATAGCGATAAGGAAGTAGCTGAAGATTCGGACTACTACACCCCTGAAGATCCCCACACGACCATTCTCAGCCCTCTCTATTCCGAGAATGGGAGCAATAGTTTGGGGAAATCAAAGGAGAATCTCTCAACTCTGTCAACCCCAGTGGCTGCCCTCAAGGAAGCCGCTCAATCGCTGCCAGATAGTCCCATAAGTGGGAATTCCGCTTCAACACGCAGCTCTGGTGATAGCTACTCTTCCAGCTCGTCGACAAAGCAACTCCTAGCATCAGTGCCAAGTGATGGCAAACCCGGGGATAAGGAGAGCTCCCAAGAGGACAGCAGCACCCCCTAAATGACACACTACACACACAACACACACATGAATGGATCTGATTAGCAGGATGTGAATGATGGGGGTGGGGAATTGTGAGTGAAATGCATTTAATCAGTATTGTGATGATATTTCGGGCGTGAATGGTGTTTTCTTCTCCTTTTTCGTGGGTTCAAAGCCTTTAAAATAATAATGAAAAAAAACTTTCAATCTCGGTCGAAGGACTTTCTATATCTCTAGGAGAGAGAGTATTTACACAACAACAACAGAATTAATATTTAGTAGATGTTACTGGATCTTCTCAATTATTATTCTATATACATATATTATATTTACTAAATGTAATGCAATACGTATTGAAGCACATATACATTAAAATGTCACGAATTAAAATATTCAGAGAGGTTTTAATGAGCAATTTTGAGGTTTTTTTTGTGGAGATTTTGCAATTTTTTTTGTCGTTTCTGGAAAGGATTTTACGAAGAGATAAGGAAGTTTTCTAGCTTGAGAAATTCGTTTGGAAGACTTTTCAAGAGGGTTAGTCAGACCATTAGGAGTTGGTCCCCAAAGAGGTGACCAAATTTAATTTTTAAATTATCATAGGGCATTGTCAAAGACTCAAGAAAAGCGTGGTCATTTCCCGGAAAAGCGCTGGGAAATATACGAATTTTCACTTTTTATGTCAAATCGGGTGCAAACTTTTTTGATTTTTTTCTTAATTTCTAGTTATTCTAGAAAATTCTTTTCTGTGTCATATAAAAGCTATTTAAAGGACTAACAATATATATTTAAACCATTTTCCTACGGTGGAAAACTCGTGAGATTTTCCGGCATTGAACTATTCTTTCGCTTCCCATTTCTCCAATATTGAACGTGACCAATTTTAAAATATTTCATTTTGTAGCATTTTTAATTATCTTTCATTTGGTATAGCACTTGCAGGGAAAATCCGCTGGGAAAACTCGCTACAGAATGATTTTCCAAAGTTAAGCACGTTTTCGCGTTGGAGAAAAAGAGATAGGCAATTTTTTCTCTTTGATGTTTCCAGAATGTTCTAAGAATTCCCCTAGAAAAAAATTGTCCATCTCTTTTTCTCCAATGCGAAAACGTGCTTAACTTTGGAAAATCATTCTGTAGCGAGTTTTCCCAGCGGATTTCCCCACCAAGTGCTATACCAAATGAAAGGGGATTAAAAAAGCTACAAAATGAGATATTTTAAAATTGGTCACGTTCAATATTGGAGAAATGGGAAGCGAAAGAATAGTTCAATGCCGGAAAATCTCACGAGTTTTCCACCGTAGGAAAATGGTTTAAATATATATTGTTAGTCCTTTAAATAGCTTTTATATGACACAGAAAAGAATTTTCTAGAATAACTAGAAATTAAGAAAAAAAATCAAAGAAGTTTGCACCCGTTTTGACATAAAATGTGAAAATTCGTATATTTCCCAGCGCTTTTCCGGGAAATTGCCACGATTTTCTTGAGTCTTTAGTAATGCCCTACGATAATTTAAAAACAAAATTTGGTTACCTCCTTGGGGACTGATTCATACTAGAATGACTAACCCTCTTTTATGTCCTTAAAACTTTCACCAGTTTATCTGTTTTCTCGTGAAGAAAGGTAAGTTTTGGATTTTTTAATTAGTCATTGAAGAAATCGCTCAATAAAATTCTTCTGGAAGACTAAAAAAGCTAAAAAAATAACAAAAATATAAAAATCAATAAAAGAAGTTTTTTATTCATTGAAATATTTTCCATTAAAATCTTCTAAACAGGTTAAAAATAATTATTTGGTTTTTTATTAACTTTATTAAAGGTACTTGGCGGGACAAAAAAATGGCTTATTTACTAGTAAATTCAGCAATAATCTCATTTTCTTTTAGGGGCACAGTCAGAAATCTTATCAAGGAAGTGCTTTTCATTTTTTTTCAAGTTATAAAAACTTTGAAATTGATTTTAGAAACGAATTTATATTTATTTGCAAATGATTGACATTTCTCTTCTAACGTTTGATGTCAATATTAAATATTTGACATTTATTTTTAACGTATGATGTTTTTTTCACGTTTAACAAATTTTTAAAGTTTTTAAAAGTCTGAGGTTTCTTTCTCAACATTTTACGTTTATTTTTAACGTTAGGAATTTTTTTTTCTTACGTTTGACATATTTTTGAACATGTCTCTTCTAATTTTGACTTGTATTTTCAAACGCTTGAAATTTCTTTGAAAATATTTGACGTTTTTTTTATACGTTTGACAATTCTTTAACGTTTGAAATTTAGTTTTCAACATTTGACATTTTTTTAACGTTTGATCCTTCTTTTCTTACGTTTGACATATTTTTTAACGTTTGTTGTTTCTGTTCGCTGGTTTGACCTTTTCTTTTGATTATTTGAAAAATCATTTTTTAATGTAATTTTTGGTAATGAAAATATTTTCTTTTAACTTTTAAAAAAAAGTCTGAATTTCCTGAACTTTTTGAGGGAGCGTTTAGACACCCATACACCCTCCCTGGCCATGCCCCTGTTTCCTTTCATTTAGCATTAAATTTTCTCATATTATTTAGGTACAATTTATAAGTATAAAATTTATTAGCTGCACAAGCTAATGGCTGCTCATGGGGATGTTGCTTGACCTCTCTGCTTGACCCCATAATGATATTCTAATCCTCATCTATGCACTTCATCGTAACATTAGTCCACATTCCTGTGGGTAAGCATTCAATGTACGGCTGACCCTTCATTGTGAGTCCTCCGGAACAATTGAGCTTTGCTCTGTGACCAACAATGAAGACATTGTTCGTGGAATTCTCGAGATTCATATCGCGTGGTATTGATGGTGCGTTGCATTTTCTCAAGCAAACCCCCTCCTGCTGAGTGACCCACTGCCCGTTAGCATTGCATTCAGCCACGCATTCCCCATTCATGTGGAAACCCTCTTCGCATGCGAAAATCACCCTTGTGCCAATGGGGAGGGAATCACTCATGCTGGATTGACTCTGACCGGCTGCATTGAAAATATCCACAATCCTCGAATGTTCAATTTGGGGGAGAAACTGTTCTTGGCACGATGGGGGATTCTGCTTGGCTTCCAGAGCTTTCACGTAGTTCTCATAGACGGGATTGAGGATCTCAACTAGGGCTAATGGAAGCTTCTCACTGGCATCCAAGGATTCATCCTCCATTGTAGGTTTGTCCTCTCCAAAGTAGTACTGCGTATTCCAAATGACTAAATCCATGGTGAAGCAGAAGAGCATCCTGTACAAGTCCTCCTCCTCCTTCGCAATTTGCCCATCTGTGAAAATCTTCCCCAATACGTTGTCAACTGTAAAATTCTCTCGTGTATTCCCACTTAGGGTGGCTTGAATGGCACCAAGGAGTCGTGCTTCATCGCTCTGAGATTGTTCCATGGGCACTTCGCCGAGATCACTCAGCTCCACCTCCTTATATAATTTACACAGCTGATTAATCTCCCTCTGTGTTGTGCATCCCTGATAGAGGAATGTCCGCAGTGCACCCCAAAAATCCTCCTTGGTGAGAACAGGAAGGATTTCCGCTTCAGGTGGCTTTGTAACAATTTCCACCTCAAAGGATTCAACTGACTGTGGGATACACTGAGGTGCTTCTGCATCCCACTCACCACTTTCCTCGCACACAATAAAGCTCTGCCCCTGTAGGGTGGTCTCATTGCCACACTCGAACTCAATAAATGTCCCAGGGGTGTATTTTCCACGCACCGCCACCACAGAGTACACTGCATGACCTCCCTTTGGGGCCTCAACTGCAGGGCAGGACTTCTTCTCTGTAAATTACATATACAAAACACATCATTTCATTTAACATCCTCACTGTACAATGTACATAGTCTAAAAGCTCAATTCCCCCAACCCCAAATTATCCAATTTAGCTGCCCTAAAGCTACAAAGGTGGAAAATGTTTAGAAAATTATCAGTTTGCTGCTGGGGTACGTGGCATGGGAAGTTTGGGGAGAGTACAAAAACATCCATAAATTATCCAAAGGTGCGATTTCGAACATCCGGGCTTTTCAGCCACATAATCCACAGAAAATAGTTTGGGGGAATTAGTGGAAAATAGTATATTTTATATCCTAAAATTGCATATTAATTCGCCAGTAGAAATTGCAATCTGTGCACTGCAACGATAAAATGCAAATCTAATAGAGTTCTCAGGAAATCTGTGTTGAATGCAGATTTAATTCTGTTTGTCAATGAAAGCTATGCAAACATTATACCTACAAATAAGTTCTGAGAATTTTAGTAATTTTTGAATTATTTAAAGTTTTAATGTATTTCGGATATTAATAGAAGCTTTGCCATTTCAATGTAAGTTAAATATTAATAAAAGCTTTCTGAGCTTTTCATGTATATACATTCTGTACATAAAGTATATCAGGTCAAATCGCACAAAACTTCACAAAAATGACATTACTGGGGAACCCCTTGACGGATTTTAGTGAATTTTTTTTTTAAAGTTAGAGCTACCATTTGAATCCGAGTTTCGTTTGATAGTCAGACTAATCTAATAATCACCAAGCGTCTCCATGTTATTTTACGATACATAAATTAAGCGAATTCGTGCGGGAAAGTGAAGTTTTATTACTTTTTGCTAGCTAAACTTTAAGAAGATTTTTATCTTTTAATTTTAAGGAGTTTTTTTTTTGTTTTCCATGTTTTGGAAATAAGCATTTTCTTAACAATACAAAAAATTAACTTTGAATTAAATATAAATTCTAAAATACAATCTTTAATCGATTTGAAAAAAAAATATAAAATTAATTATAATTTTCTCAAAAATAAGTTTCGAAATTCTTTGTTTCAATCATCAGGTCCTACGATATTTGCACAGTATTCTCTACGCCTTTTGAATATTTTATACTCGTATCGTTATGTATCAATACAGGAAGGGAGCTTTCAAGGTTGTAACGTTCACCTGCTATGCTTCCCAATACATAATTCCTTTTCGATCGAATCCTGAAAGCTTCGCCTGTTAATTGTTTAATTGTTTGTAAAAATAATAATCGATGTTATTGAAGGTTTCTAGTCTACATTTTATGTAGTATTCAGTATTTAGTTTACTCGTATCGAGTGCTGATCGCTGTTTGTTAGACCAAAAAGTTCATTCAAAGTCTATTCATTTCAATATGGCGAAGCATTTGGAAGAGTTTTATAAAATCAAGCCTCGATTTGATTTCCTCATATCCCTTTTGATAAGTGATGTGTTTCCTGGACCATGGAAAAATCGTTTTCTCATCATATTTTTAATGCTTTTCAATACTTTTGCTTGCTCTCTGGTTATTTTGCACTTGAAGAATGCAATCGGAACTGAAATTAATATAAACATTCTTGTGACTATTCTCATGTTCTTCTTATTATTTGAATATTGCATAAGAATTGTTCTTGGTTTATTCAATAGAAGAAAATTTACGGTCCTTATGCAAAATATTAAAGATTTATTAGAAGAGCAAGATGAAGATCCCGAACTCAGCTCAATTATGGAGTTTCATTTGAAGAATTCAATGAAGTATTTCGTATTTTTCGATCGGTAAGAATAACATAAAAGATAAAATTAATATTATACAAAATATTGGTTTTAAATTATTTCATTTCTTTCCTATTACATAGAATGTTGACATATATTGCGTGTTCAACAGCAATTTTAATTAGCCTTTACTTTCGCTATAATGAAGATTATGGACTCCTCTTTGACCTACCATTTGTAGTATCCGACAATATCTTTTGGATTTGGAGAGAAATGTTATATCTTCTACAAATTTTGATTACAGTTGTTGCAGCCTATTCTATAGTATCTATAGATTTAGGAATATTTTTTCTGGGACTTCAAATCATTGCAGAAATTAATATTTTTAACGATAACTTAAAAAACATAAATAGAATTCTGATAAATCAACCGAATTTCCTCAGCAGAGTTATCAAAAGGCACAGCTCCTTAATATCAAATATTAATATTCTAAGTGAGATAACGTCAGAAGTATCCTTCATGCAGCTCTTTCTCAGCTGCATCACATTTATGTTTGGATTCTCTTTCCTGATGAAGTACTTGGCTGGTATTGGGAATTATGTGCTATTTTCGGCTGGTATTATACATAGCCTCCCTATCTGTGTTCTCGGAGAATTTATTAAAAGAAAAACGGATGATTTATCTGAGACTCTCTGCCTGATTAATTGGCTCGAATTAAGCTTGAAGGATCAAAAAGCATTCTTGATCATCCTTGGAATGGCTCAGCGTGAATACGGAATAAAAGCTTCTGGAATGTATGACATCAATTTATATGCATTTGTAAAGGTTTGTCCTGTTCACCCTATTTTAGCTATTAGTTTGATATATGTATGTACATATATCAATAAAATCTTATTATTTAATTTTATTTTCAGATTGCTAAAATTGCCTTATCTTATTCAGCTGTCTTATACAGCTTGAGCAAATAATTCATTCAATATTCAAAGGAGGATGTAATAGTCGAACTTTGAAAGTTTCAATGAAAAGCGCGAGGATTGTCCTTGTGCAAAGCACTAGAGCTAATCAATTACTTGCAATTTTTTAATGTAATTAAAATATTATGTTGAAGATGTTCTGTCATGCAAAACTATATTTAGATGATGAAAAAATATGTTACAATTTTATTATGAAATTATTGCTTGTAGGTATAGAAAAAAAAGTAAGCAACTATTCAAGGTTTCCCCATACATCTGCAATTTTTCTCACCCCTTTCAATTAAGTGTCGATCGAATCCTGAAAGCTTCACAATGTAAATTGCTTAATTACACCTAGAAATTTCAATACACAAGCTGTTGAAATTATATGTTGTTTTTCATGGTATCAATCAGTCTATAGTTATTTCTTAGTGAGGACTGATTGTTCTTTGTCACAGTCGAACTTTTACCCAGATTTCTAATTTAAGAGTTTTTGCAATGGCCAAGCCAAGGGCTAAGCATTTAGAAGAATTTAAAAATGCTCAACCTCGATTTGATTTTCTTATATCACTCTTGATAAGCGATGTGTTTTCCGGGCCGTGGAAAAATCGTTTTATCATTATATTCTTTATGCTTTTTAATACTTTTGTTTGGTATTTGGTTTTCTTACACTTGAAAAATGGAATTGGAAATGAAATTAATATAAACATTCTCATATCTATTCTCATGTTCTTGTTATTATGTCAATATCTTATAAGGATCGTTCTTGGTTTATTTAATATAACAAAATTTACGGTTCTCATGCAAAATATTAAAGATTTATTTGAAGAGCAAGATGAAGATCCCGAACTCAGCTCAATTATGGAGTTTCATTTGAAGAATTCAGTGAAATTTTTCATATTTTTCAATCGGTAAGAATAAATAGTGATGAAATATTATACAAAATCTATCTTTTTTGACTTTTTTATAGATTGATTATGAATATGGTGTATGGAGCAATACCTTTAGCCAGCTTTTATTTTCGCTACAATGAAGATTACGGTCTTATGTATGATCTACCATTTGTAGTGTCAGACAACATTTTCATGAGAGAATTTATGTATGTTCTACAAGGTGTGATTCTTATGGTTGTGTCCTACCCGTTAATCTCATTAGATTTTGGAATTATTTTCATTGGACTTCAAATTATCGCAGAACTCAATATTCTCAATGATTTTATGAAGACAATGAACGTTATGCTAAAATCTCAGCCGAATTTCCTCAAGAGAATTATCAAAAAACATTGCGTCATATTATCGAATATTAACCTACTCAGCGATATTATCCTAGAAACATCATTCATGCAGCTTTTTCTCAGTTGCATCACATTTATGTTTGGATTCTCTTTCCTGATGAAGTACTCAGCTGGTGTTGGAAATTATATGATCATGTTCGCTGGTATTATACATAGCCTCCCTGTTTGTGTTCTTGGGGAGTTTATTAAAAGAAAAACGGATAATTTGTCTGAAACACTCTATCAGACCAATTGGTACGAATTGAGTTTAAAAGATCAAAAGACTTTCTTGATCATCCTTGGAATGGCTCAGCGAGAATATGGATTAAAAGCTGGTGGGATGTATGACATCAATTTATATACATTTATTCAGGTTTGTTTTTTCATAAACTTAAAATCAAACAATTAGTTGGTATATTTTAAAAAATTGTCTTTTCTTTCAATTTTGTAGATTACTAAACTTGCTTTCTCTTATTCAGCTATTATATATAGCTTGAGCAAATAACTGTGATGAAAGGAGAGAAACAAAATATAAAAGCTACATAAACTGTGAAATTTCTACATAAAAAACTGGAAGATTGTACGTTTAAGCAGGTTTGCTTTTCCATATAATAATTTTAAAGTAGGTAACAAAAATGTTTTGTTTAAGATGTTCCGTAATGCAAGTGTAAATGATGCAACAATATGTTTAGATTGTGGCATTTTATTCTGGAATCTTTCCTGTAGATAGAGATATCAAGAGAGGGAAGTTACTGTTCGAGGTTTCACTGTCCATCTGATATATTTCCCACCGCCTTCAATTAACTGTCTATCGAATCCTGAAAGCTCTACAATGTAACTTGCTTAATTACACCTAGAAATTCCAATACACAAAGCTCTTGAAATTTTATGTTGTTTTTCTTGGTATCAATCAGTCTATAGTTATTTCTTAGTGAGGACTGATTGTTCTTTGTCACAGTCGAACTTTTACCCAGATTTCTAATTTAAGAGTTTTTGCAATGGCCAAGCCAAGGGCTAAGCATTTGGAAGAATTTAAAAAAGCTCAACCTCGATTTGATTTTCTTATTTCTCTCTTGATAAGTGATGTATTTTCTGGACCATGGAAAAATCGATTTCTAATTATTTTCTTTATTCTCTTAAATACATTAGTTTGTTACTTGGTTTTCTTGCATTTCAAAAACACAATCAGAATTGAAATTAATATAAACATTCTCGTTGCAATTTTATTATTTGTTCTATTGATAGAATATGGATTTAGGACAATTCTCGGTATGTTTAATAGAGGAAAGATTGCGATTTTAATGGAAAGTATTGTGGATTTATTTGAACAGAAAGAAGAAAATTTAGAACTTGGCCTAATTATGGAGTTTCATTTAAAGAATTCAATGAAGTTTTTCGTTTTATGTAATCGGTAAGTAAATTAATTAAAATTGTTTTAAAAAAAATCATAACATTTTTGTTTTTCACCTCTTATGTAGATGGATGATAAATATAGTGTATGGATCTGCAACTTTAGCCAGCTTTTACTTTCGCTACAATGAAGATTATGGTCTTCTTTATGATCTACCATTTGCAGTATCAGACAACATTTTTATGAGAGAATTTTTATATGTTTTACAAGGACTTTTTGCAAATGTTGCAGCCTATTCTATTATCGCTATAGATTTAGGAATTATTTTCATTGGACTTCAAATTATCGCAGAACTCAATATTCTCAATGATTTTATAAAGACAATGAACTTAATGCTCAAATCTCAGCCGAATTTCCTTAAAAGAATTATCAAAAGATATTGCGTCATAATATCGAATATTAACCTACTCAGCGATATTATCTTAGAAACATCATTCATGCAGCTTTTTCTCAGTTGCATCACATTTATGTTTGGATTCTCTTTCCTGATGAAGTACTCATCTGGTGTTGGAAATTATATGATACTTTTCGCTGCTGTTATGCATAGTCTCCCTGTTTGTGTTCTTGGGGAGTTTATTAAAAGAAAAACGGATAATTTGTCCGAAACACTCTATCAGACCAATTGGTACGAATTGAGTTTAAAAGATCAGAAAACTATCTTGATTATCTTTGGAATGGCTCAACGAGAGTATGGGCTTAAAGCTGGTGGGATGTACGATGTCAATTTATATGCATTTATGCAGGTTTGTTTTAATTTTTAAAAAATATATAATTTTAAAAATATTTATTTTTTTGTTTCTTTTTTTTTCAGATTACTAAACTTGCTTTCTCTTATTCAGATCTTTTGTATAGCTTGAGCAAATAACTTTTAATTCGTCTCTTACTTTATACTTTTTTATACTAAAAAGTACATAAAATATTTCAAGTTAAAGCTTTCAAAAAGCTTTATGTGAAATCACAATGATAAAAAAATGTATGCAAAAATTAATCTTGTAACACTCTGAGTTATTTTAGCACAGTTAAGCAAGGAATTTTATGAATATTAATTTCACCTTACTGAATTATTAAATAGGGACTTAAAAAATATTATAATGTA
The DNA here is from genome assembly GCF_024334085.1 of Lutzomyia longipalpis. Classification (NCBI taxonomy): domain Eukaryota; kingdom Metazoa; phylum Arthropoda; class Insecta; order Diptera; family Psychodidae; genus Lutzomyia; species Lutzomyia longipalpis. The sequence goes on from NC_074707.1 coordinate 35,815,070, forward strand.
ATGTATTTTAAATGAAGTAAAGCAAAATAAAAAAAAATGCCAGGAAAGTTTAATTTTTTTTCTACATATTTGAAGTTTTCAGCTTTTTTTCTTTATAAATTTCAATGGCATATGAGGGTTCTTTTAAAAAATGATTTTTATTCAGTACTTACCTATACATTGAGGAGGAGTTCCTGACCATTGTCCTGTACTTTCACATAGACGAATATCACTTCCATTCTGCATTTCATAGCCACGATTGCAGGCGTAGGTAGCAGCTGAACCGAAAGTTGTTCTTTCAGCCATTACATAGCCATTTGGAATATTATAGAGTGGACCACAATCCACAACTGCAACGAAGACAGAGAATTAAGAAATTAAAAAATTATGAATTTTTTTTTATTCTTTTTGTTCTCTTACTCGTGCAACTTGGTTCTGGTTGTTGCCACTCTGCAGTCCTCAAGCAATTCCTAATTGGCAAACCTCCTTCCAGGGTAAATCCATCATTACACGTGTAGATGGCTCGGTTGGCAAAATAGTTAACAGCTCCATTGTTAAGGATGAGATTTTTGGGACAAGGTTTGCAGAAAGGCGACTCTTGGATTACAACATCGCCTTTGATGTGAGTTTTGAAGTCACTCCAGGAGTAGAGATTCCCATGGTATGGGTGGCAAGATGAGTAAAATTCCTGCACTTCTTGAAGCTCCAAAACACGATCCCAAACATCCAAATAAGCAATTTCACCGATAAATGTTTCCGAATCACTGAATCCCGATCCAATTGTATCCTGTTCTTGTCCCAAAATGAGGATACCTCCATTTTCAACGGCATTGCTTGAGCTGAGGTTGTACCCGTGATGCTGGAGAATCCCGTCAGAGTACATCTGGTATGAGCCTTCCTTACTCATCCATGTTGCACAGATAAAGTGCCAGTGCCCGTCATTCACGACAATGTCGGATACACTAAAGCTTCCATTTACGTACAGTGCTAGTCCGTTGTAGTCTGTTAGCGTCAGCATGTTGTCTTGTCCTTCTGTTGCATAGGAGATTATTGTGCCGTAGTTGTGATCATCTTCACTTTTTATCCACGTACATACTGTGAATTGCTCAAGATCGCGATTTGGACCCGGAAGGATCGCGTAGTTCGTTGTATGAGGTTTAGAAAATTGGAGAACATAGTCTGGAGTTACGAGTGATTGACACAGGTTGCCGTAGAAGTAAGGCGGGCATGTGCAGGTGTACTCCAAGAAGATGCTTTCATTCCTATCGTCATGTAGTCCATTTCGAAGGGCAAGAGGTTCACACAGGGCGTTATTCTTGCAAGGAATCCTATCGCACGGATTATCAATTTCTGTACAGTTGATTCCTTTAAGGCCATTCGGACAACGGCAGATGTAGCTTGACTTATTGGCGGCAATATGAGGTAGATCGATACAGATTTGATTAGTGTGGCATGGAAAGTAGTCACAGGGACGTAGATGACATCTTCTTCCGATAATTCCAGGAGGACAGATGCAGAGGTAGCCTTCTTGGGTACTCCTACATTCCCCTACTTCGCATGGATTCGTTGAACAATGATTAATTTCGTTTTCACATAAGTCTCCGATGAATCCTTCAGGACATTCACAGACACCTTTTTCGCCCGTCTCGAAGCACATTCCTCCATTCTGGCAGGAAATATTTGAACAAGGAGTTACCAACTCTTCACAGAAGCTTCCAGTAAACACCTCAGGACACTGACAACCGATTTCTATTGTACTAACATGATGGCAGATTCCTCCATTCAAGCATGGCGAGGAAAGGCACAAATCTACGTGCTGTTCACAGTGAGAACCTTGGAAGCCTGCTGAACATGTACAACTGTACAAATAAGGATTCTTCGCATCAGGAATACAGGCACCATTTGGCCCACATACAGGCTCAGCTAACTGGCATGGGTAGAGCCTCCTAGGGGCACAATCAGTGAAAGATTTAGCTCCTCGGGGTGATATAAATCCATCAGGACACAGTTCGCAGCGAGCTTGATCGTACAAAGATTGATACTCTCCTGGAGGACATTTTTTACAGTACGGCATGAAAGTTTTGTGCAGTGTTTGAGTTCCATTTCCTCTTTTGGATGCTTTGAGGCGCGCCATTGTTCCCGGAGGACATTGCTGCAGGCAGCTACTTGCATCTTTGTTGCTGTCGCGTCGTGTTGAATGATGCGGAGGACAGGCTTGACATTCAAGCTGTCCAGCTGATTCTGAGTAAGTTCCCTTAAGGCAAACTTGGCAGGAATTATTTGTAGCATTGTGATAGGTTCCTCTAGGACATTGAACTGCAAAGGAAAATTAAAAAAAAGAAAACGTTTTTTTTAAGTTATAAAAAAATGATAAAGCTCTAACTTACCGCAGTATTGCTTCTTAAGGACGCTACCATTAGGGCATTTATAGATTTCATTTAGGGTCATTTCGCCTACATTGACCCTCAAATCTGCAAACTTTCCTTTGTTGAAATATTCCTGTCCTGTTCTCAGCTTCCTTGAATTGTTTTCTCTAATCTCAGAGCTTCCTCGTCTTCCTTGCTTGCTGACAACGCTAACTCTTAAATGCATTCGATTCCTTCGTCGATTCTTACGTGTTCCACTTGAGATTTCCCTCTTCTCTACAACATGGTAGACGTTCTTCTCCAAATCGGGGTCTTCAGGAATGTGCTCAGTTGTACAAACTGGGATCTCAGTAACAACCTCACAGTTTGGTTGATTTCCACAGAACTCCTGATGAGCATACTCCTTCATTTCCCGATAGAAATCATCTCGATATTCAGATTCACAGAAGTCCATGTCAGAATCCAAGGAGATTGATAGAACTTCATCAACTGCCTCTGGAAGATCAAGCTTCGTGCAGTCAATCATTGGATCATATTTCCACCGAGGATAGTCATGATCGCAGAAGAGCGTCAGGTTGTCCATGTGAGATTCATCGTAGGCGTCATAGGCAGCAAAACCAGGATTGCAGATGATATGGCACCACATTTGAGTTTCATTCGAAGCACAAATCATCTTCCCGTTGTCAGGAAAATTTGGTTTTTCACATTTTAGTTCTTTTACTGTGATATTCATTGTGCACGAGGCGGAATTATTGGAAAGATCTACTGCAGTATATGTGACCTGGTATGATCCTGGTTGTAGGTATCCAGTTTCCATTGATTGCGTCACATTGAGATTCATATTTGAGTTATCGTAGATAATGGGATCTTCCCATTCAACCTTCACCTTATTTTCTCCATAAGTCCTCAGATGGAAAACAGGAGGATCAATGCAGTTATCCAGAACAGGTGGAGTCTTATCCTCAACGGTTATTGTGAAATTGCACATAGCTTTGTTTCTGAATGCATCAGATGCAATATAGGTAAAAATGTGACTTCCTGCAGTTAGTTTCGTTGTGTTAGCTTCCAAAACGGGCTTTGTCCAGTACGTAATATTCAGCCCAGAATTATCTGAGACAATTGGTTCAGGAATCTGTGGGACAACTGCATAGTTTTCCGTTTTCTCCATAATTAAAGTGAAATTATTGGGGCACTTTATCTCCGGAGCTGTGATATCGACACATTTTGGATGCTTGTTCTTGTGCGTCCAGAATCCATTGCGTTTTCCTGTACAAGTTTTCTGAGCAGGACCTTTAAGTTCAAATCCTTCATTGCACGTTATCGTGCAGTTTGTTCCATGAGTTGATTTATTTTCATCACAGTCCGTTGGATCATAAGAACCAAAAGTTATTTTTGGTAGTTTCGAGCAGAAGATTTGTCTGCACGTTGTCTGTAAGCCATCCCACTTCGAGAGAGGAAGACAATTCCTTGATGATGATCCTACCAAGTAGTATCCTGGACCACATTTGAAAATACAATTTGTATCAATTGGCATTGGTTCGGTTATTCGAAGCTCGTCTTCCATGTAGAATTCCATAAAGGTTACGTTTCTTGGTGTGTAGTCAGCTACGAGATTCAGATCTGGATTCCTACAGATGGATTGCCCATAGTAGGGAACTTGAAGGGAAGGGCAAGCTTTTACTGAAAAACAGAAAAAAAGAAACTTTGAGCTTTTGAATAAAATATGTTAAATAGTATTTCTTAATGTTCATCAATTCAAAATTAAAAAAAATTATCAATGAAATATAAAACTCACAGACACACTCAGGTTCACTTCCTGACCATGTTCCATTTTGTTGGCATAGCCTTATGCTGCTCCCAACTAATTGATACCCCGATTTGCACCTTGCACCACATGCTGCATTCAGGACATTTCCACAACCCTGAGGATGCTTCACAAAGTATCCATTCTTGGGAGGAGTTAACTTTGGGCATGTAATGATTTCGCAGCGATTCCCCTCAACAGGGAGGAAACCATCCTTGCACACACACTCCTCAATCCCAACAGCTGCTCCTAAGGTTATGTGGTTGATATCAGGACAGGGCTTACAGAAATTCCACGTGTGCCAGTATGTTGAATTAGGACAAGCATGGCAGTTATTCCTCAATCCTGATCCATAGTACCCGGGCTTACAGAGGCAGGAGTAGTGTCCTGAGCCGATTCCACATGAACAATCGGCATTCTCATCACAGCATGAATCTGAATCATCTTCTAGATCGCACAATTTCCCACAGAAAGATGAATTAGTTGGTAGTTGCTGACCCATTCGGAAATCTAAAAGCAAAAATAATTAAAATAGGAAGAAAAGCTTTAAAAAAAACATAATAACTTACCAACATGAAGAGCTTTTCGCGCCAAGCTTTCAAATTGTGTAAAATTATTTAGGAGAAAAGTGTGATCTTCTGCAGGATCCGTTGACATCTTATTGAGCTCCTCGACATTCCCATTTGCGATCCCCACACTAAAGATCGTAACATTGTCCCTTTTGAGCTTATTCGCCAGTGGTATGGGATCTTTCCCATTTGAGAAGCCATCTGTGATCAGAAAGATCACCTTTTGGCTGTGCTTCCGTGCCTTTGCCAGGACATCGCGTGCTTCCCGCAAAGCGCCATATGTGAAGGTTCCACCACCAATAAATCTCAGCTTCAGAATCTCATAATTGATGAGCATGCATTTGTCGTTGTGCTTCTTCGGCGTGGAAATCTGGTCAATGTGCCGGTGCTAAAAATAGAATTTATATACAAAACTCGCGCGAGACTCTTCGGTGGCTAAACAAAAATATTGTTATCGCAGAAATTCCTGGCGCCGCGTGACTCAGACAATATTTTTGCTAGTGTAACACACTTCCAAGTGTGACCCCGTCAATGACCCAGAGTGGCGCTCCCGCGATAAGCTTTCGCGCAATACTTACAATTCTTCCATGTGAGCTAAACTGGACAACGGCTACTCGGGTAAAATTCATGCTGACTGGAAAATCACTGAGGAGTTTCTTCACAAATTTCACCTCACTGGCAAAATTCCTTCTACCAACGCTAGAGCTGGAATCAATGAGGAAGACAATGTCCAACTTCCGGTTCTTCTGTTTGAGCCGTCCCATACTAGCGCGAAATTTCCGTGTAAGCTCATCAAATTGTTCACGCGAAATAGGACGTTCTGTGATGTTGCGATCGCGCATAGTATTGATCACTTCACGATCACCTAAACTAACAAATTTTCCCCCAACAAAGGCACTAGGAGTCCTTTCTGCGTACCCAAAAGCCACCACAAGGGCGATCACAAAAGTAACTCTGAGCAACATGGCACCGCGCGTCTTATTTTAGCGATCCGCACACATGAACTGCCGACGACTGACTGAATTGCGAGAGCTCGCCCGGAAGCTGATAACATATGCTGTGAAATGTTAATGAGTTCACCGATTTAGCGTTTGGCAAAAAAACATCTCGGGTGCTTCGTTCTAGTCTTCGTGTGAGCTTTCTACAAACGAGCTTTCTTCGTTGTAAGATGTATATTGTATTATTTATAATGAATCTCATATAGCTCATATATTTTGTCTATTTTGTTACTAAAGAAAGTAGTCTAAAAGCTGGTCTGTCTTAGAATATTTATTACTTCGTCAACAAGGAATTATACATAAAGTACATTTTCTTTTATAGATAGTATTAATGATAAACATCGAAACACTAAGTATTGTCGTGAGCGCCAGTAATTGATTAAACTGCATATCAATTAAATTATATACGGGAGTACTTTTAAGCTTTACCGTCAAAGCCACATAGCAATATCGCCGAAAATCGTTATTTGGTTGAGCTTTATCTAATCATTTGCGTGAATTTTACAGTTTATGCAATTAAATGTTGAATCTATGATATCTTTATTAATTTTTATTGTTTTTTGTAATTATTTCCAGCAGAATAGATTATTACATATTGAAGGTATTCTTTCATGGAAATAATCCACCGACTTTTGTTGAACAAGTCATTGTTTCAACTAATTTTAAGTAAACATTTTTTAGATCCCCATAAGAATTTTCTTCAATATCCTTCATGAGTTTTTGGTATAATTCAAATACATATTCAGAGTAAATTTTATGAATATTTATCTCTTCGAAGAGTTGTTTAACCACAGCCACATTCTCTTCGTTATCCTTTCCATAATTGGCTCTCATGAGTTTCTTCTGCTCCGGAGAAGCTTTTTCCATGAAAGCTACAATTGGCCAACGACATCTTCCGGTTTGAATGTCTCTTCCCACTTTTCCTGTAAGTGCAGGATCTCCGAAACAGTCCATATAGTCATTCTCAATGAGATAGAAATATCCAAGCTGTGTTAGGATTGTTCGAGCTTTTATGACAATTTCAGGATCAGTGTATCCAGCAAGAGTCATTCCTAGTACAACTGGCATGTAACTTGCCATATAGACTGAAGCACTATTCAGTGCACTTCGGAACAATTTAAGGGATGTATTGAAGGCATCCTTTGAGTATTTTATTTCAATCTGTTGTCCTAATCGGTAAATGAAGGAAGTGTCGTTGAATAATTCCAAAATCCGCCCGTAGCAGTCGAGATATCCAAAATTCTTCCTTAGAAGGTAGTACATCCCTGTCTCTATTAGATGGGCATCATTGATTGCATTTAATTGAACATCCTTTAGGCGGTGCCAGCAAATTTTATTTCTTCTTGTCTTTGCTCCGTCGATTATATCATCATTCATGAAGATACTGTCACAATACTATTGAAATAATTAAGAGATTCTTTGTAACACTTGAAGTTGAAAATCTTTCAAGAGAGATTGTCTCACCAATTCCACGCACCATCCGAGGTAGTAGCCGAATTTAATATTTTCCAGAGTTTTCTCAGTCTCGGGCAGGAGCATTTTGTACGTTTCAGCAGTAACGACGCCTGCATACTTCCTTCCACCAGGAACAAAGTATTCCAGAACCTTTGGTACATAATTCAAGATTTAAAAAATATTTTTTGGGTTTAATGATTTTTTAGTTTTTAGGCCCAAAAGAGTCTAATTTGTTATAATTCATTTAATGAGCGTACCTTTGTAATATGCCTTCCATTTTCAATCTCATCGAGACTTGCTGCCTTGATTTTTAGTTGTTTAAGAACATCTACAAATGAAAGTAATTCACTTAAAAACTTATTTTTTTACAAGAAAAATCAAATTGGAATTTACCGGGAAAATATGATTCAAATTCTTGCCTCTTTTCTTGTGAAAACCACATATCTGGAGTGATTTCATTGGCTTTCCACAGATGATAACTATATAAGAAGATTTTTAAGAATTCAGAAATATCTTTTCACTCATTTAATCATTCTCCAACGTACATGTTTGAAGAATTTTGCACGTTCGAAGGTAGCACTGGATATATGTTTTTATCCAAAAATTCTGCGATATAATTAATAGACATTGTTTTAAAGCTTCGCTCTCCATCTACACTTCTGGCTGAATGTCCTTTACAAACGTATAACAACTTTCTTGGAAATTTTCCAGGCGATATTTGAAGATAAGAAATCACCTTTGGAAAGATCATTTTTTTTACAATTTTCTTTTAATTTCACCACAAATTACTTATTTTCCTCATAAATTCAATAAAGAAACTGAAGTTTTTTATAAAAAATTCTTTTATTTATCTGTTTATGTTATCAATTCACCTATATTGTAATTTGAGATTATACAGGAGTGTCATTATGTTTATCTTTATTTGTAGAATATGTTTTATATATCATTTTATTTACACAGTAGTTAAATTAAATAGAGTTCTGCGAGTGAGAGATATGTATACCTATCAATCAATAGTAAAGTTGTTTGATTTGGCAATCAAATACATTTTTCGAGTGCTTTTAAGTGAATGCTATAAAATCAAAAGGATTGATAACAAAATAATCTTTTTTTCAAATATCGTTGATCGATAGTGTTAAAAATAACTTTATAATGCGTTTATTGCAAGATTAAGAATGAGAGTCATTGCTGATGAGTTTTTTAGCTGTGATTCTTTCTTAAAAGAAGCACAGCTTCTGTGTACACTCAAAAATGCAATTTTATGTATGTAATACCTTTCATTTCATTTAGGAATTCTATAACGTTATCATCTTCAGGTGAATGGAAAAAAACTCAAGATCCACTTAATTTTTACTTTTTTTTAAAGAAAGGTAAAGTATTGAGGCGCTTTAAGTATCAAGTCTATATCAAGAAAGGTCCGTAATTTGTAAAAAAAAAAGAAATAAGATGTTATATTAAGAGCTACGCAAAACCTAATACATCTTATAAAAAATTATACATAAAATTAAATTGTAATTAAAGATTGATAACAAGCATTGGATATTTTTTCTTTATATTTGCCTCATTTTGTCAAAATAAGTACAAAGTCCTCCTTAATACATTAGTCATGTATGTACTGTCTTTCATTAATGATTGCAATTCAATTCCAATTTATTGTAATATTAAGCAATTTATCAAATTACTTTGAACGTAGCATTAATTTCCTTAGAAGTGCTGTTTTTCCACTTGCTTAAATAAAAGTCATAACTTTATGATCCATGGGAGAGACAAGATTAAAAAACAATTAAATACAAGTGGATATTTTATGTATATTTTTTATAATTTTAGCCATACTCCTTATCAACTCAGATAATTCAGATTTAAGTAACCTGGCTAAGTCTGTTTGAGCTCTGAATAAATTGAAAACATTTTTTTAAGTTTTTCTTGCGTTTTTTTATTTTTTATTTTAAATTCAACATATAATTTTAAATTATATTTTTATACCTAGTATATCCTTGAAAAAAATAGCAGAAAGATTTTCATGAAAATATGCTATGGAAAAAGTCCTCCAATTTCCGTTGAACAAGTCATTGTTTCAACCAGTTTTACGTAGACTTTTCTCAAATCCCCATAGGAATTTTCTTCAATGTCCTTCATCAAAGTGTCGTACAATTCCGCAGAATAGTCAGCGAATAATTGATGCATATTTACATCCTCGAAGAGTTTTTTCACCAGAGCTATGCTTTCTTTATTATCTTTCCCGTAGTGATCCCTCATTAAGTACTTTTGCTCCGGAGAAGCTTTTTCCATAAAAGCTACAATCGGCCAACGACACTTACCAGTTTGAATGTCTGTTCCCACCTTTCCTGTAAGTGCAGGATCTCCAAAACAATCCATATAATCATTTTCAATTAGATAGAAATATCCAAGCTGAGTTAGTATGGATTTTGCATTCTGGACAATTTCGCGATCAGTGTAACCAGCAAGAGTCATTCCCAATACAACTGGTAAATAGCTGACTATGTATATGGCGCAATTATTCGCAGTTTCTCTGTACATTTTAAGGGATGTATTGAAGGCGTCCTTTGCGTACTTCATGTCGATATGCTGTCCCATGAAAACAATAAAAGCAGCATCATTAACATGCTGTAGGAGGCGCATGAAGCAGTCGAGATGACCAAAATTTCTTTGGAGTAAGTAATACATCCCCGTTTCGATTATGCACGAATCGTTAATTGCGGCCATTTTAACATTTTCCAAAAGATGCCAGGCTTTTTTGTTTCGTCTTTCTACTGTCTCATCCATTATGTCGTCAGCCATGTTGATTTTTTCAATAAGCTGTGTATCAATTTGTTAAGTTAATAAAACCCTTTTTATTAACGTAATATCAATGAAATTGTCTCACCAGTTCAACGCACCATCCAAGGTAGTAACCAAGTTTGATATTTTCCGGTGTTTGTTCAGACTTTGGAAGAAGCATTTTGTATGTTTCAGCAGCGATGACTCCAGCATATTTTCTTCCACCTGGAACCACGTAATTTAACACCTGTAGAATATTTTTTTTAAATACATTTTTACATTTTGTTATTTCGATAAAAAAAGATTCCTTACTTCAGAGATATGTTTTCCATCTTCAATCATATCTATTGTAGCTGCTTTACTTTCTAGTTGTTGAACGATATCTAGAACAGTGATAAGAGCATATTCCAATTAATTTCGGTAAATTAAAAAAATATATAAAATAAAATAATTCACCTGGGAAGTACGACATGAATTCATCCCTCTTTTCCTGTGAGAACCACATATCTGAGGTAACTTCCTTCGGTTTTATCAGATAGTTTCTAAATTTATTTGAAATAGGTTTTTTTTCAGAAATGAAAACGTTTATAAAATCGGTTTTACCAAAAAAAATCCTCTTACCTGGGTAAGGTTTTTTGTGGGATATCCGATGGCAGCACTGGGTACTCTCTTTTATCCCAAAATTCTGCGATGTAATTAACGGACATGGTTTTAAAGGATCGATTTCCTCCGAAACTTCCTGCTGAGTGCTTTATTTCATATAAAAATCGTTTCGATAAATTTCCAACACTTGATATTTGGAAGAAACCCAACATTTTGGAGGAAATCATTTTGTGCAATTTTCTTATGATTTTTCTTATAAAACACCAACTTTCTTCACTTCTTAACACCCGGTACTGAATTTCCTCGTGCCATTTTTTTGTATTTATATGCTCTGCTAAAAGCGTTATCTACTTTCATTAAAAGCTCAATCAACAATTAATTTTTCTTGAAGCATTAATTTTTGTGTCAAAACAATATTTTAGCTGTGATTCTTTCTTCAAAGAAGCACAGCTTCTGTGTACACTCCAAAATGCAAAGTCGTCAGATCGGGCTCAAACTTGGGATGACCACGAATTAGGGTCCCTACATTCCAAAAAACGTATGCGCCAAAAATTGTTCCGGCCGGCCGGCCGTCCGGCCGTCCGGCCGTCCGTCCGGAACCTTTTGCTAAATTACAAGAGAACGGTAATAGATAGAGACTTGCGGTAAACGGCAAAGTTCAAATGTCGACTGGAAGACATCCGATTATGACGTCAAATTTTACCCCCCACCCCCCCGTCCGCCATTTTGAATAACCTCAAAATTTTGTTTTCGCTATATCTCAGCCCCTGTAATAGCTAAAAATCTGAAATTTTGATATGTTGTAGGGGCCATCAAGACCTTTCCAACGATACCTCATTTTCGAAAATCGGCCAAGCCGTTTAGCCAATATGGCCGCCACAATTTTTCATCGAAAATCGCCCATAACTCGAGAACGGCTCGACCGATTTTGATCAACTTGGGCTCAAATGAAAGATATTAACGAGCCCTACAACTGCTCAGAACATCGCAAGTTCAAAAAATGACCGCAAGTGGCGCTAAAATCGAAAACAAAATTTTCGATGAGTTTTCGATGAATATCTCGAGCACGGCTTTATAGAATTGCTTCATATTTTGATATGTTATAGTTGACTATAATATCTTTCACTATGCCAAAAATGAAGAAAATCTATGTAGCCGTTCCGGAGATATCGCGTTTTAAAGTTTACATGTCATATCTTGAGTTGCACAAGTCCAACGCCCCGCGAAGCGGGGGGTTTTATATATACACATATAAAAGTAAAGTAAATATATATAAATGCATAGATATATACATTATATATACATATAAAAATGCAAAGATAAATATATATAAACTGCAAAGATAAAAATTAAATATAGCATGGATGGAACAGTATAAAGCGAAAGAACGGTAAGTAAAACTTACGGGCTGTGATTCTTTCTTTGTCTGTGAAATGTGAAATTGACGGAAAATTGGGGATAGGCAAATTTTGAGGAAGGCTTTCTCGCGTACCGAATCACAGCCAACGCCCACGATTAAGGCTTTTCACAAAATTTCTTCGCGTTGGCTGTTATTCGGTGCGCGAGAAAGCCTTCCTCAAAATTTGCCTATCCCCAATTTTCCGTCAATTTCACATTTCACAGACAAAGAAAGAATCACAGCCCGTAAGTTTTACTTACCGTTCTTTCGCTTTATACTGTTCCATCCATGCTATATTTAATTTTTATCTTTGCAGTTTATATATATTTATCTTTTTTTCTTTTTATCAAAGCATTGTAAAGTACATACTTTTGACTTGTCATTTGCACCTTTACTTGGCTTGATTTCTATTAGTTGGTATACCACAATCGTGGCATACCAAGTATTGTAATCGTCGGAAAAACCGACCACCTCAGATCGGGCTCAAACTTGGTATGAGCACGTTTTAGACATCCCACATTACGAAAATGGTGGTGGAAAATTTTTGATCCGGCCGGCCTGCCGGTGGTCCAAACTTTGCCTTATATCTCAAGAACGGTAACAGATAGAGACTTCAGGTTTAAAGTTTTCTATAGAAATGTGGGTGTAAAATTTTGTTTTTTCGCATTTTCAAAATCCAAGATGGCCGCCGTCTGCCATTTTGAAATACCATCAACCAGTCCCCTTATAGCTAGAGGTCTGAAATTTTAGTATGTTGTAGAGCTCAGTGAGACTTCATCAACAATTCATACTTCAAAATCGGTCAAGCGGTTTAGAAAATATGGCGGCCTAAAGCAAAAATTTTTTTTCGATATATCTCGTGAAAGGCTTGACCGATTTTGACCATCTTGGTATTAAATGAAAGGTATTGAGAAGCCCTACAACTGTTTAGAACATTTCAAGTTTCAAAAACATCCGCAAGAGGCGCTAAAAACAAAAACAAAAATTGCCTAACTTTAAGGGGCAATATCTCCGAATCCCCATTTGGAAAATCTTATAAATTTTGATATGTTGTAGCCTAACTTAATATCTTTCATCAGTCCAAAAATGAAGAAAATCTATGTCGCCGTTTAGAAGATATAGCCATTTGAAAAATTCTTGAATTTGAAAAGTTCTAAGAGCCATATCTCTTGAACGACTTGTCCGATTTTGCTCAATTTGGTATCAAATTAAAGGTTTTGCAAAACTCTACAACTTATTAGAACATCAGAAACCTCTAGGACCATTCCTTCAGGACGAAAAGTGCAAAAAACTGTTTTTGTTGAACAAAAATCCGCCATTTTGTGTTCTGGAGGTGACCTTTAAATGTTTCGAAATATATGTCAGATTATAGCTTATTTCAATACCTTTCCAGAACTAGTTAAGAAATTTCTGTAGGTCTAATAGAACGTAAGATATAAGCATTTTAATGTGTCAAATTGCTAAATTTTACAAAAAATTGACTTTGCCTACTCTAATACTACTCACAAATTAAATTACAACGCATAGATTGACCCATCCGCGTTGTGGTATACCAACTCTTATAAATGGACGCGTTATGATTGACTTTTTAGGAATGGAGAAGTATTTTTAGTATTTTTAGTACTCCAGTTTTTCCGAAGACCTTAGGGAGGGGTGGGAGAAAAAAAAAAAGTACTCCAGTTTTTAAAAAATTAATGAATAAAACATAAAATAATTAGTTTATGCCAACAAAATCTGACCTATAAACTTTTCCGACTTTTCCCCGTTATTCCTTACATTAGGCTATTATAAAAAAAATAATATGAGGATTTTCTTGATTAAATTTATTTTCTAAAAAAATATTGTTGATGGTGTCACTAAAAAATGATATACTAACGGAAATTTTTAAATTGAAATGTGGATATTTTGCAGCTGCGTGTTTTCATTTTCTTCTCCCACAAATACGCACGTGGTGGAATGGATGATTGTCAAAAATTTGTTGTGTGGAAACTTATCGTGGAATTTGTTCAACTGAGCGAGTGGAAAATTCCTTTAGAATTGTTTTGCTTGTTTTGTAAGAAGAAGTGATAACGCCTTGATAACAATGAACGGAACAACTGAAGGTGGAAGCAACTACGAAGACTTTCTCAATCTGCATGAGCCCCAACTGAGACAATCAGGTGTTCCCCAATATTTCTGGCCCAGCCTCTGCAATAAGCTGCACAACCAAATTTTCGATGCTGGTGATTCTCTTTCGCTACTTTTGCTGGACTATGGAGATGAGGGGAGGCAGGAAAATGATCCAGTGTGGACGGTGGTTGTATCCAGAGAAGGAGGCATTGCAGCTAATGATGGGAATTCGATCTTCCTGGTGGATCATGCATGGACATTTCGCATGGATAATGCGAAGAAGCAGCTGGAGGAGGTGCCACGACTGCTTAGCCGAATGTGTGTAATAATGGGCGTGGATGAGGACAATGAGAGCTCCGAGGAGTGCGTGAGGAAGATTATGCGGAAACTCTGGAGGTACAATTCAATGTACTCCGTCAACGCCACCGGGATTTCCATTGAGAACCAAATGCCCATTTGGTACGTTATGGATGAGTTGGGCTCTGGGATTCAGCACAGTGATACCCCCAATTTTCGCATTGTACCTTTTCTCCACATCACGGAGCAGGTGACTTACGGCATTCTCTTCCCAGTGGCTGATTGTGAGGAGGATGAAATCGTTACGAGGGATTTCGTTGAGCAATACAGGGCAGATAATGAGATGAGAAGGAATGCCCTACTACTACCATGGAAGCATACGGATTTTCTGGGAGAAGACTACGTGCAGAAGGAACCGGAAAAGGATTATTTCCTAGCTGGGAGGGTACGTGAAGAGTCTCTTCCAGAGGCGAGCACAGAGAATCCAGAGGTGGATGCTAATCAACCCCTGAAAGTTTATGCTGACTATTCTTTTGTCAATAAATACCTGACGGATGAGGCATTTGAAATTGTGGACTCACCTGATAAAGCGGACGTTTTATGGCTCAGCAGTCATTTTAAGGATTACGCAGAGTTCAGCCGGCAGAATCCCAATAAGTTCATCAATCAGTTTCCATATGAAAATGTTTTAACGGTCAAGGACCTCCTGAGTATTGTCTGTCGTCGAGTTTCATCTCAACATTCATATGCCCAAACACTGGAAACCTTCCCCAAGTGGCTTCCTACAACGTACAATCTAAACACAGAACTCATCCAATTTGCCAGCTACTTCCAGCATCGTGAAGCTAGACAACTAAACAATCACTGGATTTGTAAGCCCTGGAATTTGGCGCGTGGCCTTGATATGCACATAACTAATGATATTGGACACATAATGAGACTACCAGCGACGGGACCAAAGATTGCCCAAAAGTACGTGGAGAATCCTGTACTGTTTCAACGCGCTGATCTCGAAGGGGCACAGGTGAAGTTTGATGTGCGCTACGTAATTCTAGTCAAGAGTGTTCATCCACTCTCAGCATTCGTCCATCGTAACTTTTACTTACGCTTCGCTAATCGTCCTTTCCACCTCAATGCAGATGGTTTTGAGTACGAGACTCATTTCACAGTAATGAATTATGCCGATCCTGCTCGCCTGTATCACTTGCCGTGCGCTGAATTCTTGACAAAGTGGTCAGAACAGTACCCTGAGCACCCATGGGAAGGTGTGGAGACGACAATTTGTGAGATGCTGAAGGAAATGCTAATGGGAGCTACGCATAAAATGCCACCGTGTGGAATTGGTGCTAGTCCACAGAGTAGAGCACTCTATGCTGCTGATATAATGTTGAGCTGGGACGAAGGGAGGATTCAACCCAAATTACTAGAAGTTAACTGGATGCCAGACTGCCAGAGAGCTTGCGAATACTATCCTGATTTCTACAATGATGTCTTCAAATTGCTGTTCCTCGATCAAGAAAACTTCGACGTCTTCAGGTCTATTAATTAATTTTTTAAAAATTAAAGGAAACTTGAAGATGTAAAATTCTTTTTATAAGAATAAAGTATGAAGAATAACTTCTGGTTATTTATTCGTTAAAAAAAAGTCTTAAAAAAGAACAATTTGACAAAGTACAAACAAAGACACAATTAACCACTGAAGATGAAACGTAAGGATTTTGTTTAAACTGGATACATTGATCCATGAAGGTCCTGCAAAGGACAAAATCCGATAGATTTTATCTATGAATCCTCGTCAGATCTAAGTCAAAAGTACTATTCTAAAAAGAACTAAAAGGAGATTTCATATTATCTGCTGTGAGATCAGCTAGCACGAAATGCACGAAATGATGTAAAAATTGCGTTTCTTTCTTAAAAATCATAGACAAAACCTTTTCATTAATGCTTTATGCATTGAAGAAGAAAGAAAAACATAATAGTTGGTGTATAGTTGTATATTTCATTTTTTTAATACATTAACATCGTTATATATGCATCAATAATGCCTTAACCATCTACCTTCTATATCATATTAGTTTTTTCTTCTTGTATCTGCAATACTAAAAGTCATTTTTATTTCTGAGGTGTTCCATCAATTTTTTATACAATAATAAATTGTAATTTACTACAATTTACTCCTCTTATTACACGCTAAATAAACCGCAACAGATTTTCTGTATTCTATCATCTTAAATATTGTCTTACATGTGAATATTTTTCTTCTTTTTCGCTTTAATTCAATTTATAAATTAAAAATCTTCATTCAAAAATTATTATAAAAGTGATGAGCATTGAAACGATAATGTTTCTCATTTTCCAACACACACAGCCATTTATTAAAAGATGTAAAAAGGAGAATAACATTTTTTTTGGAGGAGATGAAAATGAGTTAATAATATTTTGCTTCCCACAAAACGGCAAACTTTTAACAAATTAAAATCCATATTGGTTCTGGGATATGTAAATTTTCTACGTCAAATTTTTCTCTACCATTTTTTTGCCTCATAAAATATCATTCTACTTTTAACGTTTTCTCATCTCTAATTTCACAAAAATTCAGTCAACATTTTTTTTTCTTCTTTTAACTGAAATGAAAATTATTTTTCTTTTAGATAAATAAAGTTCTCTCTATGTGAAAAATTTTTCAATATTCTATCTACTAAATTTCAACACTTATTACCATTTTTTTATCAAATAATTTTTTTTTCAAATGGTTGATTTTTTAAATTACTCCATTTCTATAGTAACAATAATTTTTTTTTCATGTAAAATTCATCATTTTTCACTTACATTCTCTACTATATAAATTCTATTTTTTTCATTAACATTTAATTTAATTTAAACAGTTACTATGCAAATTGTATATAATAGGAGTTATTTTATAGGTATTTCTTCATTTTAGAGTGTATTTTTTTTTTATTTTTTTCCTCCGCTCTTTTTCATGACAATTTTTTAATTATCTTTTGGCAACAACAATTTTCTTGTTGATAAAAAAAAATATATTTCGTGCACGAGGCATGTTATGTATTAAAAATTGAGCAATTTTTTCTCTCATTTCTCCTCATTTTTTCGCCTTTATTGGAAAAAAAATTATGAATATACAGAGAGCAAGCATTTTTATGCTATCGCGCTTCGATGAGACTAGCGCACTATTTAAATGACAATTTAATTACATTAAATGAATTTATGCAAAGTTTGTTGCTCTATTATGATAAAGTGTTTTAGAGTGGCTCTCCTCCACCCCCAACCCACTCTATACAAATGAACTTCTTCTTATGAGAAATACGGGTGGGGTGTAGGAGACGTTTCGTGTTTGGTTGAGGGTGGGTGACGGAAAAGTCAAAAGGTGTGGTGTGGGGGAGGAGGTTACAAATATTTATAAGAGTAAATTCCTATTGTAATGTGTTGCAGGTGAAAATTATTATGGAAATTCGTGCGAAATGCCGTGTCGGCCTCAATCCTTCCGCTTACGTGACAAACTCTTGTTACCAGCCTTCTCCACATGTATCAGTATACCCGTTGATGTACCAAATGTTGAAACACGAATATCAAATTTTCCATCCAAACCAATTGCTTGTGTCATTAATCTTGCGTTCTCGATGGTGGAATCGCTGAGCCTAGAAAATATTTTTTTATGTAGCAGATATTTCACATCATAAATTATGTTGGGAAATGTTTCTGAACAAATTTAACAAAAAAGGTTCTAAAGATTAGTAAGAGTTTTAGGAATCAATTGGATTAAATGTTTGGAACACTAAAGAGTTAGAGTCTGAATTTTTTTATTATTCCTAAAAAAATAAAAATAATAACGACATCATTCTTTGCATTTTTGGACATTTTATTGCATTCTTTTTCCAATTGACCTGAGTTGTTCAAAAGCAGTTGTCCTATATAAACCGAATAAACTCCTTTTACGAATTAATAGAAGAAAATATGGAGTAATATTCTTACTTATTGTCCTGTGTAGTAATGTGTATTAAAGCCGGGGTCAGCAAAAAGCCGGCTTGAAGTGAAAGCAATTGGACTTCAACCAAAACTTTATGCTGACCCTCCAATAAAGAAAATATTTTGAAGCGGTAGGTGTTGAATCAATAAATTGAGTTCAGTTCGAATGAAGAATTGAAAGTGGAGAGTTGTTGTGTCTTTATATTCTGCATTTAACTATTTTTCTGCTAAGTGAGAATTTCCTCAAAAAAAGTTTTCCGCTACTTCAATTAAAAATAAAATTCAAATAATAGATCTAATCTGTATAGTCGTTTAAGATTTATACGATAAACTATATAACTCTTGAGATACTGATATGCTTGATATCACGTAAAATGCGTGAAGTGTTCCCACCCAATTTGTTTTGAAGAAGACTTCGATATTTTTCATGCTCAAATTGCTAAAATTTTAAAAGTAACGATCAACTCATATAGATGATAAATATTATAGCATGCACGTGTTCGCGAATTGCTGCAGTTAATTGAAGATAATCGGCCATTGATACCATTCTGCATATAGGTATAAAAGGAGCTGAGACTTGACACAAATTTTCAGAGTCAAGTGTTAATTCAACGGAAAATAAACCTTTTAAAAAGAATTTTTGAATTTCTTCTTTGTGAAAAAAATGTTTCCTTCTAAAGTGTTGGGATCCTTACATAAATTGTGCTTTGGAACTTTGTCAAGAAGTTTACTGAAAGACAGTTCGAGAATTGTCCATCCAATGAATAGTAGTTTATTCAGAAGAACGATGCCGGTTCGTTATATTTCTGATTTTTTGGATGCCAAGATATACCCTGTTCTACCGTCAGAAGTACAAAACAGTAATTTAAGGTGTGTATGAAGAGTTTTATGCTTGATCAATGCCTTATACCTAATTCAAGGCCGAAAAAATATTTTGATTAATTTGAAATATTAAAAAAAGTTTTATTGCAATTTTGTTTTATTTCAGGAAAGTAAAGGAACCCGAGAACTTAACGCCAGATATGTGGTTTTCAAAAGAGAAAAGGAATGAGTTCTTGGGATATTTCCCAGGTAAATTAATTTTTTTTAAAAAATCTAATAAATTTATTAAAAAATACGAACAATTCTAGATATCGTCAAACAACTGGAAGATAAGGCAGCGACCTTGGATGACATTGAAAAGGGAAAGCATTTTAGGGAAGTAAGTCGTTTTTCCTCCTTTTACATGGTTTTTGAATATTAAGTCCGTAAAAACTTTCTTATTTTTAAAAAATTAAAAAGTTCATGTATTTGAAGAAAATTGGAAATTTATAGTTTTCCATTAATCAGTTATAAATTTCCCATTTATAAATAGATTCTGGAATACACAGTACCTGGTGGAAAAAGGTACGGAGGTGTTATAGTTGTGGAAACATATAAAACACTTCTGCCAAAGTCTGAACAAACACCAGAAAATATAAAACTTTGTTACTACCTCGGATGGTGCATGGAATTGGTGAGACCATATAAAAGCTTTCATTTTAATTGTTATACGCAATGACTTGATTACTTGCTTTCCTATAAAATTATTACTTTTAATCTGAATTCATTCTATTTATAGTTCTACGATTGTATCTTTATGAGCGATGATATCATGGATGGCGGGAAAATGAGACGAAATAGGCCCTGTTGGTATACTTTGGATCATGTTGGATTGTCTGCAATTAATGACGCATGTTTACTTGAAACTGGAATGTACTATCTCCTGCTAA
Source organism: Lutzomyia longipalpis (assembly GCF_024334085.1). Lineage (NCBI taxonomy): Eukaryota > Metazoa > Arthropoda > Insecta > Diptera > Psychodidae > Lutzomyia > Lutzomyia longipalpis. The sequence goes on from NC_074707.1 coordinate 35,835,162, forward strand.
AGAACTTTGGTCATCTTGACTGCTACCTGCGCCTGTATGAGCTTATCCATGACTCTGCATTTCTGCTCTACCTTGGCCAATACATGAGTGTCAAATACTCAAAGGATGCTTTCGACACTTCAATTAAATTGTACAAAATGGCAATGGATAGTGCCTCAGTGTACATAGCCAGCTATCTACCAGTAGCCTTGGGGATGACCCTAGCTGGCCGGGATAATCCTGAAGTTCTAAGGAAGGCAAAATCAATTCTATCCCAACTTGGGTATTTCTACCTCATAGACAATGACTATATGGACTGTTTTGGAGATCCTGCGCTAACAGGAAAGGTTGGAACAGATATTCGGACTGGAAAGTGTCGTTGGCCAATTGTAGCTTTCATGGAAAAAGCTTCTCCAGAGCAGAAGAAACTCATGAGAGCTAATTATGGAAAGGATAACGAAGAGAATGTGGCCGTGGCTAAACAACTCTTCGAAGAGATAAATATTCATAAAATTTACACTGACTACGTATTAGAATTGTACCAAAATCTCATGAAGGACATTGAAGAAAACTCATATGGAGAAATGAAACCAATCTACCTAGCTTTGGTGCAAACAATACCTATTTCATTGAAGGCTAATGGGATTTTGTTATAAATTCATTAAGGGATAATGATTTTTTAATTGACAAATTCCTTGTTTAATCTTTCAAATTGAACTTTCCTTTTTAATAAAAATTCAACTGAAAATGAAGGAAAAATTATGTTTAAAAGCCTTTGAACTGTTAGAACCTAATTAATATAATATTAAAAGAATTGATTTTTCATTCATTAAACCTAAGCTTTTTAATAAACTGGTCTACATTCGATTTATGCTTAAGCATAATGTTGATTATTATAAATCATCAAAAAAAAAATTGTATAACAATTAATTGAAAATAAAAATCGAGATAATTCAATATTCAATACAAGTTTAAATGGAACAGGTAGTCTCATCGTTATTAAAGCAAATGAAAATTCAATACAAAATGTAAATTTGAAAATTGAAATACACAAAAAGAGAATTTTCGGAATTTTCACGGAAAAGGTACTCAATGGAGATGTGGAAAAGTTGGCAAATAGGTATGGACAAACTTTTCAACTTCTGTTTATACAGCAATATACCTACCTTATGGAAATTTATATTTTTGGAAAACTTCTGAGTGAGGGAGAGGGATAAGGAGGAAAAATTTCTGTGAATACTGCTGACCAAAAGCTCTTACCTGATGTCAATTTCATTCCCCTTCAAGTCAAGCACTCCCGCTCCAATGGCCGCAATCTGATCCTCTCGCATACCCGATAAGCTGATACCCATCCACCTCAGCTGTGGCACCCCCGCGAAGAGAGTGTGCATAAATTGTGGCTCAATCCGGTGCTTCTTAACGCGATCCAACACAGAAATTCCATCCACCTTGATGTGGCTCAACGGGCTGTTCCGCAGGGACTTTGAAACCGTCTTGAGTGTCTTGGCAGCATCGTCGAGATGAAGAATCCAGTTGCACATTTTCAGAGTATTTAGCAAACTGCAAAGAGAGCATTGATGGAATTTTGCCATGTCTTCAAGCACCCTCTTCTCGGTTAATGAAAATGATGAATTCACCGGATGCACGAGAGAGAGATGTTAAATATCTCTCCTCATCAACATAGACGTAAAGTTTCGAGGCGCGGTAAATATGGGAATAATAGGGGGTGGAAAACTACTTGGTGTTGTGCATTGTGTAGTATTTTAAAATTAATTAGAGATTTTAATTCACTAAAATTTAAATTATTCTTCATCTTTATTATAAAAAATCTAAATCCAAAATTCCTATTCACAATACCCTCTTGTATTTGCATACTGCCCTAAAGGGCAAAGAGAATATTAAAGGCAAAGAATTTCAACATAGCTTTCCCACCTTTTACTCGAGTAACCTACCACCTCCCCCATTAAGATTGTAGGACGACGCAACACGAACAACATTGTACACAATGTAGGAGTTGGTAAAAACAAAAGTGATTGAATTAAAGAGTAGATTTTCTCTGCTGCCTTCCAGGAATTTTCACATTGTACGCGCAAGAGGGCAAGAGCAAAGGCACAACCTCGTATGCATGACATTTTGGGATGAAGCGAGGAAAATTCCACGCGAATTTCACCACGACTGTCTTTTACAAGTAACTTTGATGGCTTGAATTCACGTCCAAAAAAGGAAAATCTTCATCTCCACCCGCGAATTTTCGCAGAAATCTCCCTTTTATGTGTTTTGCGCTATGTCTACATGAGCTTTTCTTCTTTTCGCGACGAGAACCCACAGAATGCTTTCGACGTGACGCATGGGGTGAGGCATTCAATTATATTTCTTTAATATTGGAGTATTTTGCACGGGGAAAAAAGCACTATATATTGAGTTAAATACAGCTTCGGGGGTGGATATAGAATACCACGCGAGAGATATTTACCACTTGGTCTGATTTTTTCATTGTGTAGGAGGGAGTGTTCTCTCCTAAGATTCTTCTTGGAATGATTTTTGGCAAATAGAGTGTGAGAAAAGGTATAAGGACTTACCTAAACTGCAGATGTAGCGTCTGGAAGAATGTAATTACACACTTGTCATCCATGATGGGGGGTGGAGATGTTGTACCACCGAGTCCAGATCGGGCTGGAGATGATAAATCAAGCTCTCTGAGACATGGGAAGCCACCAATGTAGGGTAGGAGTTGGGGACCTCGGAGAATTGTATGGTCTCCTAGGATAACCTATGAGAAACAGGGGGGAGGATAAATTTAATTTTAGAACCTTTCCTTCTTAATTGATTTAGACTATATGTAATATTTCTTACCTGTGCCCCTGAAATTTTAATTACCACAACTGATCGACATTCATACGAGGATACAGGGATGGAGTCGTTCTTGAATACAGGCAGGTGTAGGCGACAGTTTGAGAGACCCAACTCTCGAATGGAGGTGAAGGATAAGAAAGCTCTCAGAGCACTCAGAGAAGCAGAAGACTGTTACGTAAAATTATTAACGGAATATAATAAAAATCGAAATTAAAGTCCTTAAGAAAAAATTGTACAAACCTCTATTCGAAAACTCCACCCTTCTATGCTGAGCAGTCTTAGTGTGGAACAATTTGCCAAAGCACGAGCTGACATGGAAATAGCGCCATCTTCCAAAGCAAGCCTAGGGGATCCAATACTCATCATCTGGAGGCAGGGAGATTCACTAGCTCCCAAAACGGATGGAAGGATCTCACTCAAACGTGAGGCACCTTCAATCTTGATAGAATGCAGGGTAGTTGACAAGCGTACAGTCTCTCCTAAGCACATGGCATCCTCGAGAGACAGTTGTGCTTTGCTAAGATCCAGTCCATTGAGCCGCGAGAAAGGTTCTCTAATTGCTAGGAATAAATCATGCAATGTTCCCGATGTATGCGGGCCACCGTCGCAGGCAGGTGTTGGATACCACGGTTTGGAGGAGACAACCGAGTCTGAACTTCGTTTATCAGGTGGCAGCTCCATTGGTTGGCGCGGGAGCGTTGCAGAACGACCCATAGTACTAGAAGGTGGTAGAATTCCACGTGGCAGTGAAGAGAAGAGACCGGGAGGATACGATCGTGGAGAAGGAGCACCAGTGAGGGATGATTGTTTAATGAGTCCAGATGTTCCTGTGCTGCTACCACTACCAGAGCCTAAAATAAATTAATAAAGCTTTGTTCTTAGAAATCTAGCTCTTTGATTTACTTTGATTTCTATGGTTGCAACTTACCCATACTGACACCACTGGATGACGGTGGATCATCCCTTGCACCCCAGCAGGACGGTAGGGCTAGTGATGTAATAGGTCGATTAGTTAGCAGAGCAGCCAAAGCACCAACAGCTCCTCTCTCGCATCTAAGATGCGGCAATGAAACCCTCGTAATTTGCGGGCATTTTTCGAGGACGCTGCACAGTTGGACGAGTTGCGATGTGCACAATCCCAGATCCAGAAGGATAGCACTCAGCTTTGGCTGTCGCGGTATCGAACGACAGAGAGCTGAGACAACAGCCTGGAGCTTCAGAACCGGCGGATCTTCCTCCAAGAGCGTTAGAATCAATTCAAATGATTCCAATTTGGGCTTCGTTAAGGCTTTAGCAACACAATTGGCCAAATGTCCAATTTCAGTCTCTTTGGCATCAATTTCAATGAGTGAGGATATCCTTAGGGTAGTGACGCTATCATTGCATACGAGTGCATCGAGGAAGTGATCCATTCCATTGCGTGAATCATGAATGGCGTGCTTCTCCATCTGGTAAGCCAGCTCTAAGTTCCGGAGTGTGCAACTGGGACTCTTGAGTGCCATTCCCCAGCCTCGAAGTTCCGTTGGGGTGGTACGAATCTGCACCCAAATGGGCCTCATTTCGAGCGGTGAGACTGCTGGAGATTTGGAGATCCCAAGCAAGTCACATAAGGCATTAAGGTTGGTTTCCGAATCCCCACCAGCGATGGCGAGGGAGAAGATAGTCTGAGGACTGAGCCAGAGTGGGGTGAGCTTAGACAGGAGGATATGAGCCCTGCTACCTAATAGACTCATGGCGAAGGTGAGAATTTTCAGCATTTCCGCATCAATTTCATCTCCAAGTGACAATCCTGCTATCTCAGCTGCCAACAAGCCAGGACGATTGGCTAGGGAGGCTAGATAGCTAGCTGCTAGAAATTCAGCCACTCCCGCGCAAACAGTCGTGAAGTGACTTTCCCCTTTCCGTTTAGCTGTTCGCCCAAAGAGCGGTGCCTTTTCTAAACATCCTAAAATCGTTGAATCCGGACTTGAGCAGTACATTCGGATCTCTGATGTCGTAACCGATGATCTGTGTGTCTTTAGTGTAAATAGAGCTAGCCGTCCTAGTTCAGCAGCATTATTTGCTGATGACTCTGAGCCAACACAATTAATTACGGACTCCACTACGTCAATCTCTTCCGTTGGCAAATCACCTCCATTTGATTCGTAAACGGATGCAATAGCCAGACATCCAATTGTCGTTCGGACGGCACTTCTGAGCGATGTACACTGCTGTACTGTGTCCAGAAGCCTCGTGGGTGCCCCCCATTGACCTCCTCCCAGCAGTGATGCTGACCTACCCCATGTTAGGCCTTCGTACGTAACGTGCCTCTGCATCATGGGCAGAAGGTCTGAGCAATTCGTAGCAACACTTATAACTATAATTCTGGCATCGGGAAACAATCGTCCTTCCAGAAGATCTATCACATCTGTAGGTAGCGCTTTACCCTTTCGCTTTGGTGACCCTCGTGGGGTGTCGTACCCATCGAGAACAAATAGGAGCTTCGCTTTGAGACTCGACAGTGAATTCCAGGCTGAATTGAAGCCACCAAAGCCTCCGGCAAAGGGGTTCGTCGGACCCTTCGGCAGCAGCTCTTTGGCCACGTAGTTGGAAATGCTACCCTTGAGTTCTGCAAGGGGAACAAATATTGCCACGGCCACAGGGGTGCCACGCTGTGGCCATGGATGATCCCTGGACCAAGCATGTAGGATTCTCAGAGCTAGTGTGCTGTGAACTGTCCACGAGGGACATTCAACAAGTACCCGCCGTGGTGCCTCCAAAAATGGTCCATCTTTCGTCTGAAATGTTGGGATACATCAAAGATAATTTAAATAAAAAAAAAAAAGATTTTTTAATTAAAATTGATTAGTAAAAAAAAATGTTTATTAAATCTAAAACGTTTTCGTTTTATTTTAAATCATATATGAAAAAGCTCGGTAACTACCAGGCGTCTCCATCAAGATCTATGCTATAAATTAACCAAAGCTTTAAACATATTCCATTTAACTCGAAATTTTGCCAGAATTTTTTTAAATTTAATTTTGAAAATAATTTAAAAAAAAAAGCTTTGTGATAATTAGAACTTTAGTGCTGCGATAAAATTACATCACTTGCAACAAATTTCAATTTAGAGAAAAGCTTTTTTGTAGGTATATCGCATTCAAGGACTATTTCAACAAAACTAAATTTTATTTGGCAAATAGGTTTTATTTAATTTTGTAATTGGATCCACAAAGTGAATATTTGTTACAAAATTGCAAATAAAAGCTCATTACAAATTTGATTTGTTTGTATTTAACTAAGCATTTGGGTAAATTCTATAATTTGCAAAAACTCACTGTTTATTTATTTAATTAGTTCTATTAAAATTGTGATATATTATTCAAGCAATTTTAATGGAATATAAATTTGATTATAATTCTCGTAAATACTTAATTAAGGCGTAATTGTGATTAATTAAAAAGTAAGCATAGGTATTTAGGTTTAATTTCAAATTATTGCCAACATTCTATCCATGTTTCATTTGCGGTTTAAATAATCTACATGGGAGTAGTTTCCAGGGAGGAATGTTTGAAATGGATTTTACCTGTATGGGTGTCAGGAGTTGATCCACAGATATGATTTCATTTGTCCCATGAGACTGCATATGCAGCCGTAGTTCGGGTTCCAGGCGTGCTGCACTGAGAGCCCCAGGGGCGACTGGTTGTGCCCATGCTGGCAACACGGGCTCCTTAAGCGCCAACTCCAGATACAGCGTCTTGAGGAATGTGCTCAATCTCGACTGAATTTCACGATTCATGTCCCCCACAAGGTACAGGAGTCAGGGATGGGTAAAATGGGATTATTATTAAAAGCCATGGTGTGTGTATGTGTAGCATTTACATGAATTTTGGATTGTAAATGAGAGTTATTTCGGGGCACGCGGGTAATGGTGAAAAGAGAATAACATTACGCGATGGTGCCGTCATTTCCATCTTCGTCTTCAATGAAAATCACAGGGAGAAAATCTCTTTTGCCAAAACAGACCAAAATATTCAAACGAAACCACTCCGCATCACTGAGGATGTGAATTTTTTACTCAACCAGAGGAGAGAGAAATTCCTCCAACCCCCACGAGAGGGATGTATGGAGTCAGAGAGAATGTAATTATGCTTTCAATTAGCATAAAATAGCGATTTAGTCTCTAAACTGAAGCATTTTTCCGCCCGAAAACGTACACGAGAACCCCGCACGCGGAATGTCTGTATTTTTATGCCCAAAATACTGAGTACTGCGTGCTTTATGGAGATGTCGGAACGAGCACCGTATAATGCTGTTCTGAAAGAAATATATATGTATATATACGCGGAATAGATAACGCATATAAGCGTTTAATCTTATCCATTGCGTGTGTAGTCGGTTTTATGGCTCGATTTTACGTTATATTGCAAATATATTGTGCCAACATGCCCCGAAAAAAGCTCTCTCTCTCTGTTCCTTTCCTTCGCCACATAATACATTTTTATAGGCTAAAAGCGACTTACTTGTGGGTCCCGTCGACTTTCAGGAAGGCATGCTGGTGGACCCGGAGGCGAAGGACACTCCAGGGACACATAGGAACCCGAGAGTTCACATTCACTTTGGTATGAGGTTGCTTTTGGTGGATAGTACTGCAAAAAGAGAAAAGAAAGAAAAAGAGAACGCACGTAAGAAAACAGTTCAACTTTTGTCCCATCAGCAAGAAAAAATGTCTCCAAGTTATTGGTTTTATTGTTATATGCGACTTTCTCTCTAGCATGAATTTTTCTTTATTGCATACGCCCAAGGAATCCTCCGCACATATAGAAATCATTTTTCATTCACCATTCGAATGATAAAAGCATTTTGGTTTTGCACAGGTGCATATTTTCACTTTTTCAACTTCGATTATCTTCATTCTTTTTTCATAAAATAAATCGCATGTGAGCAAGATTTAGCCACAAAGTGGCTTTGTCGATGGCTTTGGGAAGTATTGTATGAAAAGAAGTGAGTGAAAATCTTGTCAGAGGAATTGCAAATGCTGCCAATGAATTTATGTAAAATGTGTTGAGGAAGAATAAAGCTGCATTTTAGAGAAAAAAGCATCATATGGATATATCTGAGAATGAATGAATAAGGATGTAGAGGAGATGTAGATGATATATTGTAATGTTAAAGCTTGTAAAATATGTATGTGTAGGAAGGAAACTTTCGTGTCTAAACTTAAATTTTACATGAAAATCAAAGAGCTTTTGAAGATGAGTTTTATGTGGTTAATATAATGATAGGATTAAGACAAACATTGAAATACATTAAATTCATTTTTCAAGCTTTTAAAAATATTTATTCACCTGTAAATTGGGGTAAAAAGTAAGGTAAAATTGCTGCAATACCACCCGCAAATAATCCACAGTTCCCTCGCAAAAAAATACAGAACTTGATCAAATTGATTTCCTTCTGAGCTTTTTATTGTTTCCCTTAATAAAACCATAATTTACTTTCGATCTCTCCTCAACTGTTGAACGTCTTTCCATGCAACCCAAATTGTTCCACACCCTTTCTATGTTTAATTTCAGATAAAATGCCTTGTAAACTGTATAGTAGATCGTATGCCTGAAATAAGCATTTTGTATACCCCCGCGATGGAGCTGATAATTCGGGAAGTAGCGAGGTGATTCAAAATTACGAGCCATTCATAAAACCCGGGATTTGGAATTTGGAGCCCTTTTGGGAATTTATTGCTATGTGGCATTGAGCTGAATCTCGAAAAAAAGGGGAATTTGGGCATGTTTGTTACCGCTAGAAATAGATCTTATGAAGCACACTGCTAACTCTTTCCTCCACCTCCTCATCCCGCCTAAAATGTATATTGAGTTGTGCTGTGAAGTGATTGAATTACCGAAGCGGCATGTTCTTCAAACTATAAAATGTTTCAGTGGGATTTATTGAATTACAGTTGAAGCAGTTTTCACGAATTTGGGAATCTTCATTCGGGGCGGTGACTTTGCGAGTACATGGGCGTTTTTGGGCGAAAACCTCAGCATTTTGGGTCAATTTGACAACAAAATGAAAGCTTTTGCAATGGAGCTTTCAAACTGTGCGAGTAATTCCACGGAGAGATGGATGATCCTACACCTCAGAGGTATTAAGATAAACTGTTAGGGTAACTTTTGGCAGCAGGGGTGGGGTTGAAAGACAAAATATGATTATAATGAAAATTGTAATTGACATCAATTAGGGGCCAGAGTTGTAAGTTCGAAAGTGTTCGCCCCCGGAATATCAAGCAGAACGGAGCAAACACAGAGAGGTCCCTCTCGTCATAAACAGTTGGGGGATGGAGGGGTGTTTAAACTGCTACCCCTGCCCGAATGGGGAGGTATACCCACCATCCGCCACATGACAAATGATCTCCCGCACGGGTGGATGCGTCATAAAATTCATAAGTCCTCGGTGTCCTCGACATCATCTGCTATGGGGTTGTATTTTTGCAGACTACATGAGTTTTATTAAATGCACCCCCACCTCCCCTTTTCATTCGTCTAGAGAAGCAGGTCTTGCAGAAAAATTCACGGTATTTTCTCCCCCATTTTCCAATTCTTTTTGCACTCTCGGGGCATCCGTTATTTCACTCTATATGAGTTATGTCCTTATGCTGAGGAAGATGGTTGTGAGTGTTTCAATGATTCCATCGTACACCAAAAAGAAATTGCAGAATCCTGTGCTTTTGACCCTCTAGAAAAAACACTCGGACCATTGATAAATTCCATATTTTACTTTTTTTCGTTCATGCTCCTTTCAGGAGATGCAACTAATTGCACTTTACACGAGTTATTATTCTTGGAAATGTTCAGTTTTTCCTTTGATTCTTTTTTTTTTGCTGGAAAAGGCAGCCATTAATTTTTGTAATTGAGGATTTATTCTATTACATGTGGCAGTGGCAGTATAAAGACTTCAGCGGGATTTTAAGGACTATCCATTAATTCTAAAAAAAAAAGCATTTTGTGAGATCTTTTTTTGAACTATTTTTAGCCAAATTCTTTTTGTAAAGAATTCTCTCAGCCCTATATAAATTCTTTTAGAGAACAATAATTAATTAAATAATACCATAGCCCATCCATCGTGGTTCTCTACGTGAAAATGTTGAGGGAGAATATAAATTTGAAGAACGTGACGCCTTTCTTGCACGATGGCGTATAAGTAGAAAGCGTTGATGTAAGATATAATAATTTTGTGGTAGATTTAGATTTATATTATTAATGGCAAAGGGTATGGTGTTTCGCATCATGAATAAATTGATACGAATGAATTATTGTAATTTTCACCCTTGGTGACGTATCGCACTTTTACACTGTACGATCAACCAACCACCCCAAGGGGAGGGAGAGGGATAACATGGGAAAGTGCTAGAAGATTTTCTCCTCAAATTGATGATGGTTCTTTTATTGCGCTCCAATTCGTACATCATGGAAGCTTTTTTCTGGTGCCCCTGAGATATGACACTTGTGGGGGATGTTGGATATTCCCTTTCACATAATACGATCCAAAAAGCATAAATTACACACAAGGAATGAAATTACTGTATCAATTTCCTCAAGTTCATATTATGGACAGTTATGGAAAATTTATGTTGCACTTTTACTCTCAACTTGTATATTTATACAATTTATTGCGAATTTCCTTCGGGGATAAGGGAGAAAAGAACCCACCGAGGATAGGTTTGCATGAAGCACGTACGCGGGGGGCGGGCTCATAGAGGACACGCTATACACCACGATACACCTCCCCCCCCCTAGGAGTACCCGAGATATCTGAGATAATTGCCCCTATGCGTATATAAATCCCGGAGTGTCAGGTGATATGTCATGTATCAGTCCGTCTACTCAGGGTACTTGCGTGTTGGGAATTTCACACGAGATGTGTGAACGAAACTTGACTTATATGTATGATCGTGTAAGCACAGTGAGGCACGACATAAGGAGGATATTCATCGTGGAATGTCTCAATTGAGAAATACATCTCCCACAATGATTTCTTTCTTCACTGTTTCCCTTCATGTTTCCCCGCATTCACGCCATCCGCTAAGGAAAGAATGTATGCTGATACAATATTCAGGATTTTCTTCTGCCTCAACAACGGCATTGGGGCACAAATCAGGAGAGATGCTAAAGATTTTGGTGACAATACCACACTGAGCGGAAAATACGAATTGGGTGCTCTGTGTGAATAAATATTCAAGTACAGGGTATGAGAAAGTACACTACTGTGCGAAAGAAATACATTTTTTTTAAATTTTTTATATTAAAAAATGCGTAAAGTTCTTACAAGACCTTGTTCTGAGGTTAATTAATAAGAAAAACTCTATGTATTAAAAATGAAATTTAAGCATAAAATTCTTCGAAAAGCTCATGTTTTGTTGAAGCTTTTTTTTAAAGTTACGATGTTTTCTTTTTTTTTACATGGCTTTTTGGTGAAAAGCTTTCTAAAAAGCTCCAAGAAAACCCTTTAAAATATCACTTTTCTTTTACCTAATTTAGAGAAAAAAAATTATAAGAAAAGCTTGCAAAAGATTAAGCTAAAGCAATTTAATAATTTGTGCCTAAATTAAATCATGTAACTAACATATATGTAGATTTGAGGTCTGACTCTTACATTGCGGTCAATTCTGACAAAAATCTTTTCTTTTAATACAATTTTAGAGTTATAAGATTTTTGGTATTCTGCGAAAAATATAGCAATACTTTGATAGTTATCATTTCGTTATCGTTAAGCTTTTTTAAAGAAAATTTTGGAACAATTTCTGGAAAAGTGAAGATTTTGCTTTTCTTTTAAAGCATATTCACAAAGATGAACTATCAAAATCTTTCTACAATTTTCTAGTTGTAAAAAAAACAAAAGAAAAGAAAAGATTCTTGACAGAATCTATCCCAAAATCTCTATTTTTCCGAACATTTTTGCACGTGAGTGTATTTATTTCGAGACATGGCGAATGTTATAAGACGACGGTGAATGGTGTGGTGAGGACAAAAGTGGCTTGAATTTGCAAAAGCAGGGTATGGCACCATGATCCTTGTGAATTTTGAATAAAGTGTCAAACTGGAAAATCTACAATGTGTCACACACTTCGGCAAGCTGAATGGGGTTTATTGATTCGTCTGCTGAGCAACATCGGCAGCACCTATGTGAAATTTGTCACTTTAGTTTAAATTGAACAATTTCCATATTTACCCATCTCTTGCATTCATTTCATAGCTCCTACACCAAACTATATATTTGCATAACCACTTAGCTACGCCAAATATTGATACAAACCACCGCGATAAATTATATTGCAACGGCAGTTGGTAAATATTTAGAGAGAATATTTTCAGTTATAGATTTAATTCCAATATATAGCGATAACATATCTCGCGTATTATATACTTAACATATATGCACGTAGGTATGTATGTGCATAATGTATAATACACTGATTTGCAATGATTGTACCAACTGCTATTGTCCATTTATTTAATTTTTAAATTTATACAAACAATTCAAATTGCAATCCTCGCAGCTGAAATCCAGCCATACCCCATAGTCCTCATCAAATCAAGTCAGGAGGCAAAGTAGAAATCCGAATGTAATGATCCTAATTTATTAAATTGACTTCCATATCGTGTATTGAGGGATAATTATGCAAAAATTGTGATGATATTGATGTTTATACAATGAAGAGAAGCAGAGAGAGAATTAATGTAACTGCGGATTGGTATTTTCAATATTGTAAATAATAAATAACAATAACGGCGGCACATAATGCCAGTTGAGCATTAATTGAAATCCCCATTAAGGACACTGAGCTTTGTAATTTAATCCCCATTTATGTGATGCTTTTGCACAAAATCCTATTAAATAAACGTCGCCCAGGGATGAGCGAAACTCCTCTTGTGAGTGAGCTTCTGTGCCAAAGATTTAGCACAACATGTAGCAAAATTCTCGATAAATGGTCGCTCTTCCGCTAAATTGTGCACAAGAATATGAACATACGGGGGTTATTGCGAGCCACGGAAGGTCCTTATAGCGAGGAAGGGGTCGTAAATATTTATGCTCATTGCTGAAATACGGGACGGATAGGGCTGTTTGTCGGTGCTGGCGTATTGTCTTTCTCTTGAGAGACAATTTCCACGTTTATGCAGAAAACATTCCGTCGCTAAATTGTCTTTAATGCTGGGGTGAAATAAAATCTTTTTGGGTGGTCAAACGGTTCCCTATATTTCCATTTTATTATCCTTCCACAAAATGAAGAGTTTGTATGGAAGAAAGGAGGAGGAGAGGCCGAAGTATTTTGTGAAAACCAAATTCCCTGGGTTTGTTTATTTTAAACAGACCAAAGCATTTTCCATGAAGAAAAGTTTATTCGGTGGGGGTGTGTTCCTTTTTCTAAAATACTAAACAAACTCCTTACTCCCCGCTGTTGCTTTCAAAAGCTTTCCTAATATGTATATAATCAGCTTGAGAAGGTTTTCTTTAAAAATTAGTGGTGCTTATGGTGAATTTTTTTTAATGAAAATTTAAAAGAAAACTTTTCAAGACAAGATTTAAATAAAGTCTTAAAAAAATGATTATTTATATGAAGATTGAGTCTAATATTTTTACATACTTTGTGGTTCAACATTTTTGTGTTTCAGAAAAATATTGATTTACCTGAAAGTTCAACTAAGAGATCATTAAAATTCTGAATCACGTAAAAAGAATAAAACTCCACAAATGTTGCCCCAGCTAGTTTAAATTTTGCATTCAACATTTGAATTTGCTCTACAGAGGACGTCGAAAGCGCAAGTTTAGACAGCATAGCTTTCAATTCATGCTAGAGGTGTTTGGCAGCATAATTCTGCCCACAAGTTTTATGGAGCAGACTTCAAAAATAAATCAATTTATCAAAATATTTACTCTCTTCTGTTTGCAACTAAAACTTTAAAATTTGTTGAAAATTTTTAGCAGAAGGTTTTTATTTCTGAGCTTTTTTTGTCCAGTAAAAATCTCCCGTGTGAGCTTTGCTGTGAATTTGAGCAGAACTCACCCGAAACTTTATCTCGAAGCGCGGAGATTGCATTGCAAAAATTCACTTTTCAACATTGCTCCACACAGCACTTTTCCTCCCGCGCGAACATTGAATATTTAATGTAAAACAAGGACTGCAGCGAGGGAAAAACACTTTAGTGCCACCAAACTTTCTGTTAGTTTCTAGGAGAGAGTCCTAATATTGATTTTACTAACGTGTACAGAGTCCCCACAGCATCCCCAACCTCCCTCAAAATGGGTGATTGTAATACTCTTGAGCGATAAAATACAATGGAAAAGATTTTAATTTAATCCCATTTTAATTTATTGAAGATCCTGCCACGACTTTCACGTCCCTTCTCGTTTTTCGGGGAGACACGCGAGAATTTTGCGGAAGAAACGTGGGTGAGAGGGGGGTGGATAGTCGTCTCTGCTTCAATTACAAGTCAGTTCAGAGTGAGAGAAGTATCAGAAGGGCAGGTTTCGGAATTCTCAAGTGTCTAATTACTTTCTCGGATGGCTCCCTTTCGCTACACAAATGAATTCACCCGCCATAACGATTAATCAAATTATTCCACTTCAATGAAGATAAATTTTTTTCCCCAGCAAAAGGGGAGCTTCTTCAAGAAACCCGCAGGTGCTCTTCAGTAAGTCCACTTTACCAGCGATATTTCATTTTAATTTTTTTTTGTGCTATATACCTCAAATTGCTTCAAAATTGGCATATTAAATAGGGTTCAGGGGATAAGTAATTAAATTTTGGTTTATTTCACGATTGATTGAATGAGAACTTTTAGATACCCACTTAAAAGTTCCATCGAGCTCATTAAATTTATATTCTTGAATGACAATCAGTTAAACAGTTGAAATTAAAGAGGGGAAAATTTAAGGAAATTTGTATAAAAATTCTAGAAGGAAAACATACAAATTTCTTTTCTATTTATGCCGAAAAATAGAAAAACGTCTTTTGTGTAATAAAATTAAATTTTTTAAGGTGTAAATAAAAATTCGTAGAAGTAAAAAATATAAAATTGGTCACTTTATTGCCAAAAAAAGAACATTCAAAAAATTTGTGAAACAGAGCTTTAATATTTTGAGATTTCTTTGCAAAAATTTAAATTTAGAACACCAACGAGATAAAATCAAAACTAAACAAACACCTCAACGTTCCTCTTAATAAATTACTGACCTAGAAAATCAACAAGTATACTTCTCCTGTGATTTTACGCGGTTAGTGCCGAATTTACATTTTTTGAATTTGTCTCGTTTAAACATTCGTTAATGAACTGAAAGAGCTGAGAGTGTTGAAATTTCATGGTGCTACATACTTTGGTGCTACATACATACACTTTTGCGAAGCTCTATATCTGCTAAAATTCCAAATGACTGAATACAGAGTGGAAGTACTTCACCGTGTGTGGGAGCTTTTCATGCTTTTGTATCTTGTGCGTTGCTCCCCACTTATCACGACCATTATCACGAAGTACACACATACACGCAGTTGCAGGCGCGGAAATTCTCACCATCCCTTGAGATTTTGTCATTTATATCCCATCCTCTCCTTCTCCCTATCATATGATTTCACGCCATTAGACTCTCTCACCCTGTTGGTGCGGGGTACTCAACAGATAGTATGGAAGCACATGAAGAGCTTTCAGTCGCTATATAGCATGTACAGGGGGTATAGGCGGGTGGGATTGAGTGGGGTGTATTCATGGCAAATAGAGAATTATATACATGCGAACTAAAATAGGGTGCTAAATATGTTTCACTTGTCTCCGTCTATTATGTATAATGTTTCTGCATACCATACGGTGTATACGGAGAACGTTGAGAATTCAAAGTAAGGGAGGGTTTGGGGGATGAGCGAGAAAATGGCTGGTGTTCAGTTAGTGTAATTAGTGCCACATTAATGCGATGTATGCCAGTAGATTACTAAAACTCCAAGTCATATGGTGGCCGCATGGTGGGGGTGGTTTCACGTGAAATCGCAGACAAAACGGGAGGATGCGGTAGAAAATTCTACCACTGCCGTGTGTTTTTATCACACACCACCCCCGCAATTGAGGCACAAATCAAGGCAATTAAGTGCTCATCGCATGACATACCCAACTGGGACTGTGTGTGAACACAATTGCACCAATTTTCCACCACCCACCCATTTCTGCGGTTTTTGGCCCATTTGCCGCGCGCGCTCTCTTCTTTTGCTCACCTGTGTACCCCCGCTATTGTGTCGTGTCAATAGCCAGCCCCAATCGTGTGTCCCGCCTCCAGTCAAGCCTTCAGCTATCTGTCCAACAATTTTAGAGCAATTGCCTCGAGGGTGAGACAGTACAGTGTCCCATCACCCATCCTAATAAAATATCAATATTTACTTGCAACCCC
This sequence comes from Lutzomyia longipalpis, assembly GCF_024334085.1. Lineage (NCBI taxonomy): Eukaryota > Metazoa > Arthropoda > Insecta > Diptera > Psychodidae > Lutzomyia > Lutzomyia longipalpis. Next base: position 35,851,395 of record NC_074707.1, read on the forward strand.
ATCAATATAGCGGGAAATACCATCCGGGGAAAATCTACAGGCGACATTTCCCACACAGTTTTGAATTTGAAAATAGAATAAAGTTTAATCTACTGTGAATTATTTATCAGTGAACTAAAATAAATGCATTTTGCAATTTATCTGTTTAATCTAGCTCTTCCCACACCTGTGGGGTGTATCACTTCAAAACATTTTCGCGTGTGTGTGTGAGGATGAAAAAAGGTGGTGGTCTAATTGAAAAGTTCACTCTACTGTTTAAATTGGTCCCGTGTTTTCCAATCTTGTTATGCAAGAAAGTTTGCCCGGGAACAATATTCAATTTCCATGTTATATATATTTTTTACTCCAATACATATTTTCAATTGAACTTCCAACGGTTGCACATTTTCCCATTTCACATCACTCCCCATGGGAAAATAGCAAAGGTAAATAAACTGGGATATGCGAGAGAGTTGTGTGCTACATATTATGGTGGGAGGGAGGAAGGAAAATGCGGGGAAAACCTTTGGTGTTTTTGCAAGAGTGATGAGGGATTTTATTTGCAAAATCTCTTCAGTTCCATTTGGTGTATGTTAGTTTATATTTTTGTAACTAAAAATGTAATTGAATGCGGTCAGTTAGGATAGCTGTTGGGGTGTTTTTTATCGTGTAAATTTAGTTGTGGAAAACCGACTGCATCAAGGTCCTAAAGCAAATTGAAGGACTTTAAAAAAAAGAAGAAATTTTCAATAGATGTAGGTTTAAGACATCCATTCTAGGGGGAGTTTCAAAAACACATTGCTTATTCACTTTGTGTACAAGTTAGGTTTGCAACAAATTTTCTTGTGGAGCATTTCCCACATCCCTCACTCTCATGCCATGGTGAGAAACTTCCAATGAAATGGGTAAAAGTTGTACACACTGAAAAGCTGTGCATGGAAATCTTTGTAAAATTAAGGGTATACTTTTCCCCGTTGATGCTCTAAATTAATCAAGTGAAAAGTTTTCCATTGGAATTTTCTTGAGAGGAGAAGATAAAATTGAATTATTGAATGTATATATGGGAAATTGTTTGGATGACGACAAGGACTGCCTACGGGTATGTGGTAGAGTGAGAGAGAGTTAATTGAATCACTTCCACTGTATGCCACGGAAGAAAGCTTCATATGCGCTTTTCCGGATTCCACGCCATAGTGGGGGGTGTGGTGGAGCAGCTTTTCCTTGTGCCATGATCATAAATCAAGTTCATGGAATTTGTTTGCACTTTGCAAGTTGCCATTGAGGGTTTGGATGGGGTTTGCTATTTTTTTTGTTGTTGTACGGTCTCATCCTCAATGGTTTTGGCTTTTATTCACAAACCGCATCGCAATGTCTGGGGAAACCTAATGGGTGTTTTGCTCCTTCACAACAAGAATCTTTGCTATGCCCCCCCGTGTCGATATATTCGAGGAAAAGGTTTTAACAGCTTTTATGCTCTCGATGCGTATATAAAGGTCTTTTCTGCATCGAAGTGGAAAAGTCTCTCTAGGAGCCGTTAGTCACCCCCATATTTCTCATTACATAACCATACACAATTCTATTTTCGCCATGCGATACCCTGGTAAAAAGCGAAAAGTGGGCCAAATTCTTTTGGTGGGGTGTATTCATAAATTTCGCATTACATTCAGTGCTATGTATAATATCATTCTATGTATATGTGTACTAGAAAGGTTCTAAACAAGTTGTATACAAAAGCACGAAAAGTCCTGGCGCAAAAGTCAAACTTTTGGGGTGAGTTTTGGGTGGTTGGTGAAGATTTTTTTTCTCATTCCAATTTGTATAAAGAGACGACGAGCGCGGTTCTTTTTGCAATTTATAAAGATTTTTCTCAGAGAAGGGGAGAAAAAGTACTTTTTGATCGGCTTGTTAGAATGTTTTGGAATGATTTGCGCAATAATATAAATAAGCTCGTGACATGAAAAAGACAAACTTAAGAAAAGATTTTTAAGAACATTTTATGGCAATAATTCAGTCAATTTGCGCATTTTAATTTGGATAATTTTTGGAAATTTAACAAGGATGTTTTTCCCTTTTTCCTGAGAATGTTTCGGGCGGAAGAATCCATTCAAATAAAATATAATAAAGCGGAAAGGGAGAAAATTAGCTTAGAGGACCTTTGATTTCTAGTACAACAGTCTAATGGGAAATAATGGTAGAGGGTATTTTGTGTTAAAGCTTAAGAGCTTTTTAGAGCTTAATTATGTATTGTTCATATTTATTTAAATGTCTTCATAGGGTTTAAATTTTTCACCTGACACGCCTACACATTTAAGGAAAGCTTTAAGAATACAGGAAATGATTTAGGATTTTCATGGAAAATAATATTTTACAGTAAATCCTTTGTATGAAGAAAATTTTAAACAATTACTTCCTCTTAAGCTCTTTGAGGAATAGAAATAAATTAATGTTTTCTTGTTTGTCATAATAAAAAAATCGCTTTCTCAAGTATAACTTCACGTGACATTATTTATTACTTTCTGATTTATCTACAGCAATTACCAGCGCATGTATGTATGAATTGCTTCTTGATTAAGCGATGACACACCCAGAGTACATTGAACCGCACTCTGGAGTTTGTAAGAAAGATGCATTGATTGTATGGCAATGGTTTGTTTTTATAGAGCATCAGGTATACCGTATTATATAGAAAATTAGACATATATGTTTGATTTTCTTCAATCAAAATCTCAAAAATACAGTTTCCAACGAAAATATCGAATTATAGCCACAAAATCAATTTTTCACCACATGGCTGAACAATTGAAAATTCTTCCAATCGCAATAAACATCTAACAAATTGCACGTATTGTCTCTAATAGTATTGATAATGGGATTATGGATGGGGAGACGATGGGTGTGCTGCGCTCACTGAACTGAGAACATTGCCATCGCACTATACCTCGCTCACATGATTATTCTTTGATGATTTCTCAATAATTGCCATCATTTTGAGAAAGTGGAAATGAAATGAAGTTTACGGTGAATTTCATTCTCGGAAATTCTTTGCTATCTTTTGCAAGAAGCTTTGTGTAGTACACGGTGAGGAAGAAACATACTTTGAACAAAAAAAAATGTGGAACACGGTGAGAGAGAGCTTTCTTTATGCTGTCCATATGGCATCATGACGGTTCCATGGTCGTGCCACTCGACCCTTTGGGCCCTTCATCCACATCTCTATCGTTTACCATATTCCTCCTCGGTGTTGTGTGCAGTGGATAAGTTTCAGGGCAGAAAGAAAGATAAGTACCTCACCATCCCTCGTCTATCCATTGAAAATGAACAAAACGTGAGTGAGATATGCATTGCAGTATGAATAAAATGGGGGGAAAAAGAAGTGAGTATGTGAAAGAATATCGTGTGCATATACACAGCGATGCTTGGACGGGATGAGAGTTGTGACCCCAATCCTTTTTCTCTTCTTTTTTTTCTTTAACTATTAAATTGCGGTGTTGAATTCCTTGCCGTCACACTCGAATACGTATATATTTCACAACGGAGAACATGTACAACTTTTCTAGGTCGCTTCCCCATGATGTGGAGGAAAAATCGGGTTATGAATAACCCCGAAAAAAGAGATGAATGTGGAAATCGATCTTATTAAATATTTTATGGGAGCATAGATAAAAATTCTCTTTCACGATTTTGATTTACTGGGATATATATCTTTTTTTGAATTCTAAAAAAATCACGACTTCCCTGTCATTCTATATAATACAGATTGTTGAATTAAATTCAGAACGATTCCTAAACTTGATGGGAAATGCAAAATTTATGTTTTTTGGTTTGGTTGAGTTTTCCAAATTTTATGTAGAGCAGAATGAGTTTTTGGGGAATGATTGTCTGAATTCTATTCAACTATGGAGCTCTACACAATAAACATATTTTAAATAAAAGCTCTTTGATCTATGTTAAGTTTCTGATGTTCAAAAGCTTTTATAATTTTCATTAAAATATTTTTATTTTCCTATTCTAATATCGATCCCAAAAAAAACTTTCAGAAGACAAAAAAGCTCATTGAAAAGCTTTTTGCTATGTAAATTGGTTTATCATATTACGGAGGTATAAATTTCGCTTCGAATTAGGTAAATTTGGCACTATTCTCTTTCCATTCAGTGTGATACGTTTTATTTTGCAATGTTTTGAATATCATCATGCGGAAGGGGTTGTCAATACGAAAGGGGGGCGATGGAACATGATAAAAATACTCCATCGACGCGAGAATATTCAATTTTGATCAAAATTGGCTGAAAGACTGACGGTGGGGATGTCAAACTCTATGTTGAGGTGGAACAACAAAGAGGAACTAATAGCATAAAACATTCTAATTAAGTGGGGATATCAATTAGCTTTTTTTTGCATGTACAGCAAACATGCCGACGCGGGGGAGATAAGACGGCTGATTAAGTGTTGCGAAAAAGAGTAGTGGCAAAAATTCAGTAAATCACGAGCAAGGCAGGAAGAATGCAGCAAATAATTGTGGATAAATCCTTGGAAATACTGACAATGTCACAGAGGAGCGTGCTATTGAGCATTGTGGCACCGCTGGTATTTATTGTTATCCTCGGCAACGTGACGGCTATTGTTGTGAACATTAGGCGACCATTGCGCCTCCTTTTCAAGTCCTGCCTCCTGTCGCTATCTGTGAGTGACTTGGTCACGGGAATTATCACATCCAGTGCATACATTTCGCAATTTTCAACGTACATGACGCAAGTGTGGTACCTCGGAGATGCCCTGTGTAGCCTAAATGCCTTCCTGTCCACCATGGCTATCCTTGCAAATAGTTTCACGCTCGTCACCATTGCACTGGACCGTTACATGGCTATTTTCAAGACTGTTAAGGGCACCTGGGGCTCCAGCATCACCTTTTGCTGCATCTACATCATCTTGCTCTGGGCAGTCTCGGCAGGTAATTTGTTAAGGGCAATTATGCTGTGGAATTTGCGTGTTGTAGTTAAATTAAAGATGAGGTTGTAATTTGAATTATACGAGGGTACTCAGTGCGCAAAAAGCAAGTATAAAGTTGATACATAAAACTCTGGTACAAAGCTGAGTGAAAGTCTTTTTTTTTAAATAATTTTATAAAATGATTAATATTCTTCTACTTTCTAACTCTTCACATTATTTATTTAGTATTTAAACTTCTTTAAATCTAATATTAAATTTAGATTTAGTTATTCTTTTTGTTGTGATTTAATTATGGTTAAAATGTTAGTCAATTAATTCTAAAGAATTTTCGAAAGAGAATTTGTAAAGAAAAACGTTGAATTTGCATTTTTATTAAAATTTCAATTAAAGCTTTTGGAAAAAAAGCTCAAAAATTTCCGCAAGACCGTTAAGCTTAAAAAAGCAGTTTTCATGCATCCGGTATACAATGCATAGTTAAGAAAAACTCCTCTTGCTCATCACATTATTTTTAATGAATTTTTAATTAAATCAAAAGCTTTCTTTGAAGTAATTCAAGTTAAGCCATGGTGCTTCAAGCCACTAAGTTATCTTTAAACATTTTTTTGTACCCTTCAACTTCATGCATTATTGAATGCTAAATCTTGCCTGAGATTTTGTGTCGGCCCGCGAAGGCTTATGGAAATCAACAGACGCATTTCGTTGTAAGCCATTTTGGTTTGAAATTTTAATCTCGGTGTATCGCCTTTTCTCACAGCATCATGCATAAGTTAGTATTGATGCTAATACCGTGGCGATGTTCGGCACTTATTGAGCAACGTCCCGAGATGTGACTTCATTATTAAAACACCAAGTGATTTCCGGTTGTATGTGCTATTTTCCAGGCATCGCAAGTCCCCTCATCTCATCATACTTCATTGTGGACATCCTTATTATTCGCTCGGAATCCTGGTTGAATGCAACGCATTATGAATTGATGGAGGCATCGCTGTGTTTGACGCAGAAAGAGAACACGGGCTACTACTATTGGCTACTCTTCACCATTGTCTTCCTGCCCCTACTGCTGCTCTTCCTCTGGCTCAATGGGAAACTAGCGCAGGAAATTTGGAATCGTAGAAAACCCATAAAGGCCGCTGGGGGTGCATCCCTTAATCCCAGCACCGTGGATACGTCCAGTGAGAGAAAGACTACGACGTATTCGGTGGTGTCAGGACCAGAGAATGTCCACAGTGTACCAGCCAAACGATCCGTGGCAGCCAAGGAACCCGTAGTTAGGAGTGTTGCAAACAAATCACGCAAAGCGCAGCAGATGAAGATGTTCAAAGTGGTCGTAGCGATAATTATCGTGTTCTTCGTGTGTCGCCTCCCCACGTGGATCTTCCTGCTCATAAAGCTCCACAATGAATTGTATGAGAACTACCACTGGGTGCTGCATTTCTCATTTGGCATTCTCTCCCTACTAAATTGCGCCATAAATCCCATTCTCTACACCTTTTTCTCCGATTCCGTCAAATGGGCAGCCTCATTTGGGAATGTACTCAAACGCTTCAAGGCACTCTTCAGGCGAAACAAGCAAGAGTCGCGGGTGCTAAGCAATCAATCACATGTGCCATCACCTGTTGTGCTCAAGTCGAAGAATACCACAAATATCGGCGATGAGGGCTTCATTTAAGTGTAAATTGGAGGATTTATTGTATTTTATGGACAAAATATACGGTGTTCTCCTGTTCCCCAAAACTTTTAAACAACTTCATCGTACGTACTCCATTTTACGAGGTATATAGCACAGGAAAAGTTTGTTCCATATTTGCCATTTAACCAATCGTATTTAGAAGTGATGTTGAAGCTTTAGAAGAGACCTGCTCTGGAAATTCTTGATGAAAGTATGTAGTTTGTAACTTTTGTCTCTTATTGAACAACGTATTCCAATTAGTTATATGATCTTATTCTTATAATTGTGTTGGAAGATTTTATTCAATTATCATGGGATTTTTAGATGAATTGAAAATATAGAAAATAGGAGAAATGTTGTGAATTTAAAAAATCAAACTTTTTGGGAAGAATTTTTGAGCTTTTTTGACCAAATAATATTAAAAAAAAAAGAACGTACGTAACTGCCGAACCCAACAAACTTTATGTGGCACAGGCCTCTCTACTTTCATTTCAATGATATTCAATTCGTTTGCATTGGGCACCATCCCATGGGTCAGAGCATTAGTGATGCGTAATAAAATATACGAAAAATATAGAGGGTTATGTTGGGGACAAATTTGTGTGAAGATATAATTTAGTGAAAATAACCCCGGAACTCTCGAGGCCCCCGTCAACCTCATGACCCTTTCCATTCCACTAAATAAACCACAGAGAGATGTTTCTGCGAAGAGGGAAAAATTCAGTTGGAATGGAAAAGTTTGCAACTCCATAAATCACGAGTCAAGTCGACCATCTAATTCCCCGAAGCCCATGCCCACCCCCTTCGGATTGGGGGTTTGACTCCGCACATAAAAGGGGTGAGCGCAACATAACAGATAAAAGTGCGGAATATGAATAACGACGCGGGACGTAGGCAATCGCTCCTAAAAGTGAATTTACATTCCTCACCCTGTCCACATATTTCTCCACAATACTTTGTCATTGGATGGATGTGAAATTATTTTCACTTCCTCGAAAATCATTTCCCGTCATTTTATATTACTTCCCAACACAATTTTCCCGTATGATTGTGTAAAAATTCTGTTTGTTCCCTTTTAAATCGATTGATGGAGGTGCACTCGAAGTTTTTGCAAAAGTTTCGAATTACTTCCGTTGATTGTTGGGAATTGTGCAAAGTTTTGCGAAAACAAGACGAATAAAATGTAGCATTTCCTTTGATGTTTTTTTTCTTGGAAATTGTTTGTCACACACACGTGAACGTCTCTTCAACATCTTGGGGTTTCTGAAAGTTTATTTTCTTATTTGCAACCAATTGCAGAAGATTGAATTAGGGTAGACTGGAGTGAATTTGTTAATCTTATGAAAAAATATAAATAGTAAAAAACGTTTTTAGAAGCTTTTTAGCTGAATTTCTTTCATTATTTCTCTTTACGGATATTTTTATTCAATTAATTTTCTATTAATTCCAACGCTAATAAACTTTATAGTCTGATTCATAAATCAAGAACCTTTTCCCTGGAATTGAAACATTGCCTGATCTATTGGTTCGATAAAGAATTTGATTGACGTTCATAATAAAAAGCAATTTCCAATTGCAAATTCATTTGTATCTAAATTCATTTCCAACCCCATTCAGATGGTATTTTAGGTCCTCTGTAGGTCTTTATTTGAATTGAATTTTATTAAAAAGCAATAAAATAAAGTTTATGCACGTCATTTTTTTCGGGGAAGAATTTGTGGGGTCTTTTATTGGATATCCCTGAGGGAAAATGATTATTGGAGATTTTTTTTATAACATGAAATTCCATAGGGATGTCGAAAATTTATGCTTCTAAAATACACGAAGGGTTTTCCCTCGGACATTCCCTGAATTTCTCTCAAACTTTATAAATTAAGGGATTGCCTGTAAACGCAAAGAATGGCAATAAAGAATGATTGTTCGTGTATTGATTTAGAAAATTTTAGTTTAATTTATACATTCAATAGATGGGTGCTCGGGTCCATGCGATTGTTTAACTTTCACGACTTTCAGTGGTGATGCCACAGTGCACAGAAGCGTCAAACATTCTGAATGTTTTGTTCCACTTTGCTGTGTGGTTCTGCTACGTGTTAAATTGCCTCAATGGCATAGCCTCAAGTTAGATTATGTATACATTATGTACATTCACAATTTGAGTTGTCTTTTCTCGTCCTTTCCCCACTGAAAATTCATTCTCAGCACATTTCCCCGAGAAATCAAACACGACTCGTTTTCACGGAATTTTTTGACAATTCTTTGCAATCTGAGCAGCTGAAATTTTTATTGTTGTATGTTTTTAAAGTTATTTTGCAATGCAATTTTGGGAGCTTTTGCTAATTTAATTGCAAATGTTTTTTGCTTGTGGGAGAAAGTATAAAAAAGCTGGCAAAATGTAAACTAAAATGTGGCGGGGAATTGTTGTGGTTTTGTGATCCATTATTAGTTTTTCAGTCCTTCCACAACCATTACATGCATATGTTGCCAACCATATGGGCATTTTGGTTGGAATTTCCATATCATGAAAGGAGAAAAATCAAAATTGAAGACAGTCCCCATGGAGCTAATGCAATGTTTCAACCCATATTTTGTTTTATTGTAAATTAATTAATTTTATGATTTATGATTTTAGGAAAATTTACAAACAAAATTTAGGTTTTGAAAACTTTTTTTGATGGTCAAATTGGACAAAATTGTATAATTCTAATTAGTTTAACTTGATCGTGTTTGCAAAATATTGCATTTATTAAAATTTTTGCGTGAATTCCAGCAAATCCAAAAAGTTTCACTCTAAAACAGCTTTTAGCATGAATAGTTTTATGAATTTTAATACTTTTTGCAAAATGCAAGAAACATTTTCATTAATTAACGAACCACGATGCCACTTTTTTCCATATAAAATGAAAGCTCTGAAACTGAATTAAAAGCTTTGTGCTATTTCATTTTTTTTTGGTCTGGTCATAACTTTTAAAATTGCATTGTGAGCTTCACTTTTATCCGTTTGAATTTCGACAGAAGCTTCTCCGTCTACCGTTCTATTGAGAAGTTTCCGTGTATTCCTTTTTGGCAGATAAATTGAAACTTTCCCGTGCTTTTCTCAGGATGCTTGTCTAATTTCGTTATCTTTCAGCTAATTAAAACACTTACAGGTAAACTTTTGATGAAATTTTCCTACAAAATTATCCAACACAAGGAATTTTGTTTGAAAATCATTGACCCAATTTATTTATTAAATGCATCTTTAATTTGGATTATATAATTCTATTTCATGTATATAATTAAATTAAATGGAATCCAATTAAATATATAACTAAATGCAATAGTTTTTCAAAAAGCTCATGAATGTTTTAGTCTACTCTATTGAAATATTAATGAAATTTGAAGTCTGTATAGGATAAACGGATTGCTTTTATATTAGGTTTTCAATGTAGCCAGTAAACAATAAATACATGCTGACGCTTGAAGTTTTACGTGTTATACAACAAGAGAAGTTAATTCATTAATTTTACAAAAAAATGAATTTTTAAATATTTAATAGAAAATTTTGTAATGCATTTTTGTTAACAAAAAAATTAAATGCCACACAGCCCAAAAAAGTTCTTTGAGAGCTTTTGAATATAAATCACAAAATAGATAGAACAACCTCATAAATAAACTTCCAACTAATGGTGTACCTTCTAAAGGGATTGATTCATTGCACCAAAAGATTGTGTGTACATAATGTACATCTCTGTGTGGCATCTTTACGCAGAGTCTTTGAGATCTCGTTTCAATTGCACTCTATTTGACCTCCTTCACACACCACTGGATTCACATCTGAGTCTTCCAGACTTGCATCAGAGCGCTAGTGCAGAGTGCAGAAACTCAATTAAATTCATCGTCTTTACTCCAAACAATTCAAACACCTATAAATTCTATCAATTTGAAAAGGATTTACTGAAGCCACATTTTGATAACTTTTGAATATCTCCCATTTTATGCATTTGCAGAGATAATAATTTTAATCGTCTTGTGTTTCCAAAATGGGAAATGTTCTGGATTTTATAAGTAATCTATGGTGTGGAAGTGTTCTTAATAAAAACCAGACCGCTTGATTGTGTAGGATTTTTCCCTGTTTTTTTTATTAATTAATTTCAGCAAACATTCATAGGGGAGAGCGGGGTTAAAAAAGTCACTTAAGAGTTTAGAAAAAGCTCAAAATATCATATTTCCCAAACAGATAAAGCGAAATGTATAACTCATTTCTTTAGGAAATTTACTGCCCTACAACTCTTTCTCAGATCATTTTGTTCTATCTAGCTAGGAAATATGATATTTTAGGCTTTTTCTAAACCCTTAAGTGACTTTATTAGCCCCGCCCTCCCCTACTCTTTTAGAATTAAAAAAAAAATTTGAAACAATTTGTTAAAAAATCCCCAATATTTCTCAAAAAGCAATTTTAATAAACTTCTTTGTTGACAAAATAATTAATAAAAATTCAACAAAAAAATTAAGAGTTAACAAAAAAATTAATTAAATTGATATTTAATTAACTTTTCATTCCTCAATCGAAACATAATGCTAAGTAACATCATAAAATATGCAATGATGGATATTTAGCAAACATAATTTTCAATGAGTCCCCCAACTACTTATTTGATAAGTCCTGAGTGAACTGAATGCATAATATGGCATTGTTACCTTTCCATCCCATTGTCTCCATATAAATTTTCAATATACTGCTACCTACTCACCCTCACTCCCTAATACAATATCCATTATTCGAATTCCTCATCCGCATAGCATCGATGCGATGTTGATAATGTTTCATATTAGAAGAACACCAAGGGCTCCCTTTTTTTCCTCCTCCCACACACATCATTCACAACAGCCATCGCTTGCATGGTATTTTATAGCTTAGAGCTTTTTAGAGGAATCCCAGGGACGATGACTCTTGCGAAAAAAACAGTTGCGCAGTGTCCCCAATGGATCATCCTCAATAAAGACCAGACATAATGGAGAGATTTTTTTTGCATGAGCTTTTTTTATTATTAGTTTTGCGATTTCCTCCCCGTCCATTGCGCCCTTTTGTCATATTTCATTTACATGCAACTGTGTGTTTCGAATTGAGCCAAAGCGAGTGGTACACTTCCATTTATGGATGCCCAACGAGTGTTTATTGAGCTTTTTTTCCCTGGAATTGCTGCAGAGGATTGTACATACATTGCATTTCCCTATTGCATTTTTTGTATGCAAATATTGTATAGTTTTGTTGCAATTTTTTCTAAATTGTGTAATATTTTCAGAGCAATATAGAGGGTGAACTAGGTGGGTGAGTAGGAGGGTAAGCAACTAACAACTTAGTTAATCTTGGGGCAGATGTTTGTTTTTTTTGTATTTTTTTGAGTTTTATTTTTGCTTAAAATTGCTTGAAAAAGTTGAAAGCAAAATTATGTTATCTGTTTACCAGGCGCCTCCACTTAAAATTACAAGGAGAGCTCTATTGAAATTTCTCATTAAATTAAGAGAAGTTTTCTGGCAGAAAAGGTTTAGTTGGAAAATAATATCATAAATGTATAAAATAGTTACGTAAAATCTACCAATAATGTATTTTCTGGGTAAGTAGGAAAGATAAACAAACATAGCTGAGAGAGAAAATGGACAATAATATTTTTGTGTTGTTCACTGAGAAGACCACAAGAAGTTTATTGACACCAAACACTTGGTTTGCGGTGATTCAGTTATATATTTTGCCACTGCAAAGCGGCTTTGGCAAATCAACAGGTCCACAAAATAGGTGCTATGAGTACTATGTAGATAAGAATGCGGTTGCCTCATATAAACAGATCAATAATGTACTTTTTTTTCGATAAGAACCCCAACAACACAATACTCTCTGCTTCTCCAATCTGCGATGGTGCGGCAATTCTTGTACCAATTTGTGGTGAATGAAACTTTTATCTTAAGTAGAAAGATTGGATTATGTGCCATAGACTCGGTGTAACACGGGAAGGGGGAGGGGAATGTTTTTAAAATGAAACCAACCAGGAGCGATGGCTTCATTATCAATTTCCTTGTGCGGAAGTTTCATTCCCAAAATTGGTTTTCCGTTTGAGAAAATGGCGCATTGTCTTGGGAACATTTTTTTGGCTAGAATCGTTGTGATGATTAAGCACAAAATATCGAGGAATTAGGTCAGTGTGGTGGGTATGAGAGACTAAATTAACTCACGAATGGACTTATCGAATTTCATTCCGATGGATTAAAAAGCACAAACGCAACTCACCGAGCATTGCTATGCGGGAGATGGAATTAAGATTATGTTCGGTGAGTTTCATTTTGAGACGCAATCAGTTTAATGACCAATTTTAGAGCTTCCTCCATCTCGCTCTTGCTTGTTTTCTGTGCTGATAATCTCAATTTAATTTATGAGATTAGATGCCTTTCCAATTGTGCATGATTCTTAAATGGTTTTATTTAAAATGAGATTTTTATTTAGAGAGACTATTTGCGATTTTAATAGAATCAGAATTTGCATTTGGGGCTTAGAAAAGAAGATTAAGATTTTATGCACCTCAAGTATTTGTTTGAAATCTGTTAATCCCAACTAAACTCTCAAATGGACTTTATTGTCTTTAACCCATAACTCTAAATGCAGGTCTCTCGTCATCTTTCAACGAAACTTAACACACCAAAGATAATTATACTGCTATGCGTTGCTCTCTGTCTTATTTATTCATTCAACACTACACTTCGTGAACATTTCTCCCTGTGAACTGTTGTTTTTTTCTTCTCCTTTTGGCACATATCCAGTGACTTCCTTTGAGGAGAAAATCTCTCCCAGGGATAATGGAACACGTAAGAGTTCTTTATGATTTTTCTTTTTAATTAAAATTTCTCCCAAATGCTACTGAGAGATGAAAATGAGAAAATTTATCCCCTCAGAGCACATTGTATTAAATTTTATCTCAACTGACTCCTCATACTTGAGTGTATTTACCTTTATGCAATTTTTCTTCTCTCACAATGGACTTGTTTAACTTCTTTTTGAAGTAAAATGCATGGGAGCTTTTAAAAACTCATCACGAATATTAAGTTAGCTAATTAGGTTTTCTTCACCTCACTGAATTAAAAGCATAAATGCTAAAAGCTCGCTGTGCAAACGAAAAAAAACATTGTCGTCGCCAGAGGTACGAAGCTTTTGACTGCAGATCCAGAAAGTTGAGAGTTTACTCGTTTCTCTGGTCATGAGACTTTGTTTTTGCAATTAATCTTCTTTACTTTCTTACGCTTGTTAAATTGTCTCAGAAAAAATCAAAAAGGTGGAGGCGCCTGGTTCTACCCGAAAAATCTTCATAAAAAGCTTTGTTTAATTTTCTAGCTAGATCTCTAAAATATACAACTATCTCTGTTAATTATGTAATGTATGTACATATAACAAAACGAAAATCTTGCACATTGTGGGGCCTAAATTCCTGACAAAGAGCTTTTAGTAAGGAAAATGGGAGAGATAACTTAGCGCGGTTTAGTAAAATATTGCAACAACTACATAATTTTACAACAAAGTATGAGTACTTGCTGATCTAATAAATTCTGACCATGTATCAACATCTCATTATGTTTTCAAGGGGTCATAATTGTACAGCGAGGCGGCAATATAGAGCACAAGATGCGCACCATAAAGTGGGGTCCCTTTTGTTCTGAATTTATGGGTCATTTCGTCCGGAAATTATACATGCATGTAGCCGTTACGACCACCCCGTATTATTTCATTATTCGCATCCAAACGCAAGTTTAGCATAAAATTAAGCTTCGTATTTATTCCCAACTTCTCCGCCGCAGCTGAATCTTCAGCGCGGGAAGAAAATGAAAAGAAATGCGATAAAGTTTTAATGGGGTGACTTCTTCGGCTTGAAGAGGGGGCGAATATGGTTGAAAGTGGAAAATACTCCTCTCTACCTGTCTAGTGAGTAATTTCAACTGTTTGACCTTTCTTTGGGGGCACCCCCTCATTCCATGAGAAAACTTTCTCCGGCTTCGACATCGCCCCCAAAATGCCATAACATTGGGTGACAGAGTGGGAGGATGTGGGAAAAATTGCAAAATAAATTGTCATGAGGTGAGAAGGAGGGAAAATGAAGAGTACTTTTCACCTTCAGCATCTTCAGCATTAACCCCCAACCCAAATAGCAAATAAGGAAAAGAGCAAAGAATTCTTTTTTTTTCATGCTTTTGGCAAAAAATAAAACAAGGGAATGGCGGAGAGAATTCTTGTTTTAGGCTCAAGGGGGAAATCATAAAAAATATATACGCTACTATAGAATTCTTATTGGAGGTTTTCTTGAGATTTTCCAAGGGGAATAAAATTTATGGGACTTATGAGAGGTTGAATTAGATTTTGAAGCAGTGATTGACTACTTTGTAAGACTTAAAGACTAATTAATTAAATTAATGGTAGATGAAAAGTTTCTTATCTGATTTGAGGAACTTTTACTGAATAATTCTTAAGGAGCTCCAAGAAAAACTTGAAAGTAATTATAAAATTTTCCAAACTTATAAAATCTTTCAAATAATTATAAAGTGGGTGAATTTATAAAATTAATTGATTTATTTATTGACTTTTTAAGTTCTTAATAGATGAGTTAAGAAGAAGAAGTCTTGCAGCTCAATCTATTAGATTTTCAGATTATTCCCAATATTCTTCATTGTTTTTTTTATTATCATACCCCAATATTTATGATAAAATGAAAATCCGTCAAGTATTACACTTATACATAAAATTGACAATAATTCATGCCGCTTTTTGGTATATTTTCTTAATACGTGAATGACATGTGAATATATAAAATAATAAACTTTCACACAAAAGTTTTTTTTTTTTTATAATTTCTTTATTTATTCATTTATATAATTCTTACAATTTGCAGCTCAGTACATGTATATTTAATTTTATGATTTTGCATTTGTTCCACCCGTGAGTGTTTTCAATTCATTTGTATTTCTGTAACTTTATTTTTTTTTTGTATAATTTATATTACTTCTTGCAATAATGTTCGGATAATTTATGATTTTTAAATCGTTTGTTTTTTATAAAATTACTTAAACCTAACCCCCTACCCTTATCATCTTTGTGATTGTTGTGTCTGGGACTATTTCTTTGCCCCATATATGTATGAAGATATGTTGTGCTTTAACTTTTTCGATCATTTATTCCATGATGAAAGTCAGCTGACGTACCTTAAGTTTTCGGCTACGTTAGGTGATTTCCCCATTTGAGAAAACAATAACTTTTGCCTTTTTTACTCATTGGAAGAGTATCTATTTACATAAGTCCAATATCAGGCCCAAGAGGGCACATTGTTTCTGACGATTGTCTTGCATGTTCCGGTATTGCGGGATAAATTCGTTGATTTTGTCAATGAGTTCAAACATGGGTATGTTGAACAGTTGTCGTGTTTCATCCTCCAGAAATCCATATGGGCTCCGTGTGTTTGATTTGAGGTGACTTTGGCCTTCGTTGTTAATCCCATTGTTGGTTGTGTTTGGTTGGGTATTTGCCGTAAGAGCATCTTTGTATGATGAGTACCTTTGATTTTGGTAATTTTGTGGCGCATTTTGTGATGGTTGTGTTGGTTGGTTGTTGTCGTAGAACCTCGTGTGGCTCTTGTTGGACTGGTCCCTCGACCTTTGTGATTTGCCTCTCCTCTCTTTTATATATTTTTGATAGCTTTCGCATTTTTTATAACTTCCCACGTGGTTGCCTTTGCAATTTGGGCATTTTATATTTGTTCCTGAACTCGTTCCCGGTTCATCTTTGTGTTCTGCAACAGTGTGTGGTCCTGAACAAATGAGGCATTTTTTGTTCATTCCGCAATTGCGACTCGCATGTCCCCACTTTGCGCACCGAGAACATTGAGTATTTGCAGGCGTATTCACGGAGTACTTTTCCCATGTAATTTTGTGTTTCAGAACGTACCTGATTTTCTCACGGAGATTCCTTATAACCGTTTCTTTTTTAAGATATACCAGATAAACTCCTATTGGTAATTTTTTTGGTCGATCATCTGTGCCTTCCAGGGGGCGGATTGTGGTTTTCATTTGTTTTACCTCTACGATTTGTTGAGATTGTTCTTGCAGGTCTTTCTTCACTTCTTCGGCCGAATAAGATTTTTCAATTCCTTTCAAAACGAGTTTCTTGAATGACTCATTTTTTGGAGTATACGAGTGATACTCAACTTTGTTCTTTGTTAAGAACTCTTTAACTTTATCATAGTCCACTTTAGTGTTTGTAAGTATATTGTTGGTTTTCGCATAACAGCGAAAATGTACATCACCCACTTCTCTTGAGAGTTCATTGAAAAATGCTTTCATATTGTCTATTCTACTTGTCACCTTAATTGGTGGCATTTTTGGAGGGTTCACTGGGGTTAGATCTTCACTCATTTCACTGACCGTATAGATTGTGCTCCCATCATCATTGTCGTTGAGCACATTGAAAGGATTTTCACTGGTGAATTGACCACCATTATTTTCACTTACTTTGGCACTTACTTTGCCTTTACACGTTTTCTTGGGCGGCGGCGCCATTTTTGCGTCTGAGTGAGCCACATGGGCCCACCCAGTATTGGTCCTCTTTCCTTTCCTTTTAATTCTAATAAATTCACTGTAACTTATGAAAACTACTGATTTTAGCTAATTATTTGCCACTATCACCAATTTTCTTCTTTCGCTATAAGAGCTATATCCTTGATTTCACTCGCAGAGTAAATTTTGCGTCCGATCGGCCCAAAGGTCCAAACCGGAATCTCACACAAAAGTACATGGAGTTGCGCCCCCTCAGCGTCTGGGTGTTTTATTGGTCTTCGAGACTCTTGCCTTCTGCAAACGTTCAACCCTCCCCCCATTACAACAGAAACACTGAAAGTGTGCACGGAATATTTTATATGTATGTGAGGCAGGTTGTGTGACTTTAAGGAGAATATTCTGCGTGTTGTACAGTAAATAAATACTTTATTTAAGGAACATCTTTTCACCTTTGAAACCGCACAGCAGAGCTTTTGAGGGAGAAAAAATCCCAATTGAATGATTCATTCAAATAAATTCAAATGAATCATGTCATGATCCATTCATTTTTCCCATCAGTAGTTGGAAAGTTTTATTCTTGGAAAGTATATCCTTAATTTTTGTTCAGCAGCTGTTTTTTCCGGTTTTTTATTCCAATATATCTGCATTGCATCATTAAATATTTTTTATTTAAATTTTGATAAATCATCGAGTAGAGCTGTTGAATATTTTATGCATGTTTTCACCTCCATTTAATCGGAGGCTAATAAATCATGCTTTTTCTCTTGCACGAGAGTCAATGAAAGGCGGAGAGAAATCGATACGGGGTTAAGCTATTTTGCCCATGGGAAGGTATTCTTGGACACAACTTTGAGATAAACATCGGAAGGCCATTGATGGTGCTCGAGGAGGTGTCTATTTTCGGGGGACACACACACGCATCCCCAAATTATGGGTACTTCTAAGTAAATCAGGCGTGCCTAATAATGCGAAGGTCTTAATTAAATGTGGGTGGACCCATTGTAGGTGGGAATCGATTGGGTGGGCAAATGCCGATGTTATTGATATGTAGATATAAAATGTATTATGGTACAGATTAGGAGAACATACCCATGGTCCTCCTTGATCCCAGTATCCCTCCGTAATGCCGTCTGCCCACTGCGATTCGAGTGGCAGCTCCGGTTCCGGTGGCCATCGTGTCTTGGTGGAACTCGGGGTGGCGGAATCTCCCCCACGGGGGCACCACAATACCGACTGAGGGCACCCTATGTTGGCTTCTTTGTCCCACACTCCTACCCACCGATACTTATCACACCAACTGGCTGTCTTCACGCACCCACAAGGGCTTCACTTGAACACCGCAACGACTAAACTTGGAGACATGCTCACTTTTTGGACACTCAAGATTTCTTTACCTGCACTAACACTTTCATTTCATTCTTTGGAAAAAATATATTTTCTACTCTGAATTGTATTTTATGTTGAGCCACTTATGTAGTATACGGAATATGTAGTGAATCACTTGCAGTGTGCAGTTGGAAAAAGCGAAAAGGAGAAATATTGATATACATACAGACGTGAATATTGGCAGGGAAAGTAATTGAAAAAGGAAGCATTTGAATGGTTGAGTTTATCTTTCATTCTACACTCAGAAGGATTGATATTTGGATTGAAAGCAAAGCTGAAATCGAAATATTAGCTATTGATCCATTCACAAATGCAAAGATGAAATGAAGTTTGAGGAAAATTTATGAATTGAAAGCTCTTTATGCTATATGTATTGCGTTATGAACTATTTTATGTTTTATTGTTGTATTTTCAAAGAGTTTTTCATGGAAATTAGTTGATTTTCAATACATAATCTGCGGTAGACTAAAGAGTGTAGAATTTCTTCATGAAAAGCTTTCTTTTTGTTATAGACATATTGAGCTTTTAAATTTAAGGATAATCTTCTAGTAAATAGGCAAATAAATAAATAAATTGTGATTTTTAAATGGTTTAAAAATTGAATTAAAACCCTGTTCAACCCCTTCCAAATATTCATTCAACCATGACGAGGTTTTTGTGTGTGTTTTTTCCGAGTGTATGGCGTGGGATGAGCAATATAATAGTAATATCTGATTTCCTTCCAGTATCACTCTCACATGAGTGATTTTCTCAAAATTTTCTATAATTCCCCAAATATCACGAGCAGAATGTTTTCTTGAGAAAATAATTCATGTGGAAGGAATTGCCAACACTTGAATTTTCTCCACTCTTAACATAGTGAGAACCTCCATCTCTCAATACATCTTATTCTCCACGCTATCACTTGCCATCGTTTCCTCGGCGATAGAGAAGAGCTTTCTTGTATCAGGAGAAGCAGGAAGTGCTCTTGGGTAACAATGAATGGGAGAAAACTACAGTGTCTGTATAGAAATGAAAGCGGTGACATCCTGCATTGTTTATTTTTATCAATTCCATTCAAGTAAAATGCGGGAAGTAGAGAAACTGGGTGCGCTGTTGAGGCAGACTCTCGAGCGAAAAACGCATAAATAGGGCAAGAGTAGTAGCTTGTCAAGAGAGAAAATCTGTGCTGAGGAAATATTAGAAGATGTGTTTATAAAGTTAAACATCCCCTGCGTGTGCCAACTCCATACATATGGTGTGGATGGCAACCCTCTGTGTAAGGGAAGAGAAAGAAAGAATAATTCAATAGAAAACGTACGGCGCTACGGGAAAATAATTGCTTGTCTTGGCCAATTTATTTGATTAGCCGAAGAACTTCTGGAACTTCCCCCGCGGGGATGAAGCATCGTTCTCGAGTGTTATGAGGATTAATTTGCAGGATTGGAATGTCTAGTCGTTTTGTGTGAAGAGGAGAAAATAGTTTTCTTTCCATCCGCACCCACCTATGCATGTCCATCAGTGGGGAAAGCTTTCTGCACGATAAGAGTGATTGACGGAGCATCGACAGGCTGCGGGGTATTTGCTTGCCGAAGAATCACAAGTAATCGGCTTAAAGCACCACGCGGTGAGGGCCTTAATCCGATTTAACCACAATATTGGAGTCTATCATATATGTATGTGTGGTGGAGCCTGAGGTGCAGATATTTTGGCTACCTACATGGAGCTAGGGCGGAGGAGGCTAATGGCACAAAAAGTGTGTAAAGTTTTGCAAATAATGGCTTTTCTATGGTAGCGCAATTCAATGGAAAACCCTCGTAATCTTGCTGAAAAAATATACAGTGTGTGGCAAAAGAAATTAGGCGACATTTTTAATTAAAAAACGAAGATTATTTGTTAATTTTATGTTTTATTCTTGTATAAAGTGAATTTTCTTCTGCTTGTGAAAAATTGATTTTTGCGGAAAATAATTAAATAAAATAAGAACGTCATTTGTAATAATAGAGGTAAAAAATTTCATCAATGAAAAGGGAACTTTTCTTAATTTTCCAGTGCAGTTCACTTTGCCCCCAAAATGCGGAAAGTCTCGCGAAGAATTCTTCTTGAAGTCTGCATGGAATTTTGAGTGACGCTTCTTTGTAAAATTTCTCAACCCAGACACAAAGACTATATAACATGTTGGAAGAAATTCTCAGTTTAGACTACATAAAGGAAACATTCTTGATGACAAGAATGGAGTTTTGAGTAAACATCACAAACGGTAGCACTTAACGCATAGAAGCGTGACTTTGATTCTCTGTAATTATAAACAATGTTTATGTTGAAGCATCATTATTAGAATGATTTATGAGGAAGTTTTGTCTTATTGATATGTTCTACAAATTAAATGGGATTTAGTGTAAATTACGGATTAAATTGTTTATTTCATGTAAACATGATTTATTTTATTGGTGTAAAAACCCAGCGGGCACAGAGTAAGGATTTCGTGTGATAATTGTACCAGTTTTAAGATTAATCTTGAGATATCTTTAAGAAATCTTACATTTGTGCCCGCTGGGAAAGTAAATAAATAATGTTAAACCTAGAATGGAAATAAGATTTAACTTTCGTTATGCTTCTGTGCACAAAATGACACACTTCTCGTTAATTTTATTCGTGATTCTAATCTTTGCTCTTATTAGTTTTATCTTTATTAATTAATTTTTTACTTGACTTATTGATATAATTTAATCAAATTAAGATACTTTCACCTCATCAGACTAAGAATTTTCTTCAATTTTCACAAAAAAAAATTTAATTTTTCATTCTTCAAAAGACGCGGATTTTCGGAGTAAGTAACAACCATTTTGCCACACACTGTATTTGTTTTCTTTTCGCTCAATTACAGCACATGTGGGGTTGTTGGGATACGTGGGGGTGGGTTCACTTGAAAATCCCCCCTGGGGCACAGTTGTAAATATTATGCACTTGTTCAAAGAATGGATGGAAGCACAACATCTTTTTTCTCCCAAAGAGCACCGCCCTTTCAGCCAGAACGCCCGTCTAGAGTGGTGCTCTCACCCCTGATGTATATATTTCGAAATGTGTAATCCTTTTTCACTCGACCGATGGTGTTGCCGAGATAGCCGGCACTTTATTCGGGACGACAAATTGGGCCTCCGGTGGGTGGGTCGCGATAGCTGATACCAATGCACGAGTTTTAAGCCAACAACAAGGGGTACGGGGGATGATTTTCTTTCACCGAAAAAACTAACAATTGTGTGTGAAGAGTTTGTGAAGTTGGTCCTTCAGGCCGTCGCCTGAATGTTCAACTTTCAACGTCAGGATCCAGTGAGGCGCAACACGACACTGCCGTGCCAGACAGCTTCTCCTGCGGAAGCACACCCCAATTCGGCGGGAGCTTTCGGTACAAGTGGGGAAATTATGTATGGGGGGTTGCGGAGCCGAAGTAGTGCCGAAAGGAAGTTCCTTTGGCGCATGCTTGCCAGAAATTTTCGGTATAGTATCCCGTGTTTAAGTTGTAAAGCAAACATTACTCACCTGCTCGGATGTGAGTGAGGACATCGGTAGCCGGGGCAGTGGTCTCGATGGCCCAATTATGAATTTATCCCGTGGCCTCAGGGAATCCCTCGGCGTGGTGTTCTCATACAAATTGTGAACACTACTGAGACGCTTAGCTTGGGTGGGGTAGCTCCCGAGGTTTACATGCTCAAAACTACTGGAGCTCATCTCACCGAAGCGCGCCTGGTGCCATCGACGTGCCACCATTGGGGACCTCTCGACACGCTCACTCTGGTATTGCACCGGAAAATGTGGTGCACCACACGAATTCCTCTGCACATCACTCACTATCGCACTATCACTCGCCTGATGGGGAATCCTTGGCAACGGTGGTGGTTGCTGTCGTAACCTCTGGCTACCCCCATCGATCCTTCCGCGTGGTAGTTTCTTCTTCCTCAGCTCCAGATCTCCCCGTCGGGGACTCAGTTGTGGCTGCCGTGGCTTTGGGCTTGTCTTGATGTAGTACCAATCGCTGAGTTTTCGCTGCTTCTCAAGATCCTCCCTGCGTTGTCGCCGCTCCACCTCATCCGCCACGGGATCACCCCTGGCGGGTCGCCCTGGGATCAGTGGTGCCTGATTAATTGTGTCTGGCGTACTCGAAAAGGCCTGCTTGGCACCATCGTGGGTGAGCCGTAGCGTCTCCAATGCACCATTGTACCTTTCGAGTGAATCACAGCTGAGATGGTTGTTCTCGTACAACTCGCAATCTGCAAATGCATTTGGAAAATGAATCACTCGTCTGTAGATTTAGAATGATCTATGGGGGACAGAAGATGTTTATTTATGGGGCACCGCATGGGATTTCATTTTCCACACTGAATGACTCCATGCAAACACCGGATATTTATAAATGTACAGCGTTTTTGGATTTGTTGCATTTGAAGATTCCTTTTTGGATTTTGCTTTTTATTTTAAGAAAAAAAAGGAACGATTGAGGAATTTAGAAAGATTATGGATGACTCTCTTTTGGTTGTTAAATTGTTGCTGTGCAGCATTTTTTTTACTCATTTCTCGTCAATTTTAATATTTTCTTTTTTCTTTAAAACTCCGGATTCTTAATACAATGTCCTTTGAAAAATTAAAGCAGAATAATTGATTCAAGATGGCGTCTCGTGGCGTCCTTTTGACCGAAAGCAAATAAAGCACAAAAAAGCATGAAATGAGTAATGAATTCCCAAGGTTGTGAATGAAAGTCAGAGGTTGTTTCCCAGTGTAATTCAAGTGGCCCCATTGAGCAGCGCTGGCTAATGAAAAATTTAACACTTGAAGGCTCTCCCATGGTGTCTTTCCTCACCCATCAGCATAATGCTGATATGTGCGTTAAATTGAGCACCACGCAGAGAGAAGCATCAACGCACACGGGTATGGTGTGAACGAGAACATTTTTTTGGGAAGACATTCCATCACCCTGGCGTGCTAGAAGGCTAAGAAGAAGCCCTAGAAGGTGGTGTTCTTTATGTTTGCGCCACCTAAAGGAAAAAAAAAACGAGAATTGTTTCATCTCTCATGTGCGTCCCCATCCGTGACACGCGAGACAAACGCAACATACTCTCGGAGTCGTAAACATGAAAAGTGAGGTGACAATGCAGAAACTGTCCAATCAATTTTTATGCCATGATTCTTCACTTTTTAACCCATCAAACACACTTTACTACTCTTGCCAACTCTCCTCCTTTGCGTCTTCTCATCCCCAGCACGTACGGGAATCACTTCTCATTTCGCATCCTCCGGAATGTTGAGCCGTGTAAAAGAGTTTGAAAAAAAAAGCCAAATGGATGGCATTGCGTCCGTACAGAGCTCTAAATAAACCGTGGGTGCATGCCAAGGCGAAGACAAAAACTCCGAGAGTCACAGAACGATGTGGGATGGTATCGTCTCTAAGTGAGGATGTGCAAAAGATATAAATTTACTTCTAATTGGATAATTGCTCAATCAAAAACGTGCACTTAAACTTCACAAACTACTACTTCATTTTTACGACACACAATGTACCAAAACACAATAAATTACGCAAGATGCTGTAGGGAGTACGTAATCACTTCGCAGCGATTGGTGAGATATGACCAGATTTATCGTTAAAGAAATTGCCAATTTGAGGCATTTCCATTTCTTGTGTCTGTGGCGCGTAGGCGTTGAGATTTATGCACGGAATATGGTAATGAAATTTTATTTGCAACATTTGAAATTTTCATGAAAAACTCCCATAAATTGGCATAACAAATTATCTATCTCTTCATTATGATTAGAAGATTTTCTAAAAAAAAGATTCCTCTTTGATGAATAAAAGATTCTTTTTAAAGATTTTCCGTACAAAATTCTCAACGGTTTTTTTTTTTTACCAACAAAAAGAAATCTTCTAGTGTCTTTTAAGAAAGAACTTTAATAAAATTGTCGCATAGTGTTACCTTGATGGTGCTGCTGCAATTTTTTCGGTGTGTTTGGTGGACTGGAAAAACTGCCGCCGCTACTCACGGAGTCCAAGATGCCGTCGAGGCTGAGTGCGTCCGTTGACGTTGTCATGGTGTGTGGCATATGATGTGCCGAAGCCGATTGCCTCAGAAGACGCTGTGTGTATAAAAGATGAGAATGCATCAGTTTGGGATTCAACGAGGTGTAACAATTAGTAAATCGCATATGGGAGGGAATTCTATTCAATGCTCCCCATGCAAACACTCGATTATGCAGAAAGACAAACTCCTAAAAGGGATTTACTATATATGTGTGTAGTGTCTGCCTTTCTTTGGATTGACTACTTGGAGGAGAAGCGACATTCAGAGTTTCTCAAGAATCCCCAAGAGAGAAATGTTCTACGGAGATTATGTGGAAATGCCATCAGATAGAGTCTTTGGGAGTTCGATTTCACGAAGGCCCCATGAAGGTTTTCACTTGAACTTTCGAGAAATTAATACCCACAATGCATTCACCACACTTACTCTCCCGTTCAAGTCTTATCTCCTGACATTCTCTATTATTCTCACAGACTCTCTATATGTTTGAACTTAAATGTAGCTTCATCATGAAGCTTTGCAACATGCTCGACTTTTCTGGGGCAGTGTGTGTATTATGTACCTACATATTTTTCAATTGAAATTCGATATATGTAGGTATACTGTACGTATACAATGTTGCTGTTGCTTCTCTTTGCCCATCAGTCCTGCAATACGACGTATAATGGACATATTGACGTTCTCTGTAATACTGGAAATTCTAAAGAGCCTTCTTGTTCTTGTTAAAATGAAAATTTACATGGAAAATTTTGAATACGTCCTTTGAAAATTGAATGAAATGTTTGTTATTTTTCTTTAGAAAAATCGTTCGAATAAATTCGGATTTGCATATAGCAGAAGTTGAGTAGTGTAAAAGAATAAAAATTGAATGAAGAAGATGAAGAATAATTTTTTATTGAAATGTGAAAGAACTTTTTAAAATATAATTTTGAGGATAGAAAAATATTCAAAAAGAATTTATTATTATTTTTTTTTACATATCTTCCCAAAACTACATAAATATTCTGCATAAATAATGCTTGGAAAAAGGCGCATTACTCTTAAGGGGGGTCTCTTGTGAAAACTGTTAGAATTTACACATTATTAATATTGTCATTTTTTTGGGGTTTTTCTTAAACATGGTTTTCCGATGTTGGTTACATTTGAAGCCTAATTATTGAAGTGTAAGAAAATCACTTTTCGCCATTTTAAGTGCGACGCCATCTTGTGATTTTCCGACTTTTCTGCAGAACTGTCCTAAAACACAAAGGTAGGTTTTTCTCAGGATCTACTGGATGGATTTTGATGGGGTAAAAAGCAAATGAAAGAGGAAATACCAATGCAGATTTTGATGTACCAGAATTTTGAATTTCCATTCTGGGACTGAGAAAAGTGCAAAAATGTCAAAAACTTGTAAACAAAAGTCACATTTTTCCACTTTTCTCAGCCCCAGAGTAGAAATTCAAAATTCCGCTACATCAAAATCTGCATTGGTATTTCCTCTTTCATTTGCTTTTTACCCCATCAAAATCCATCCAGTAGATCCTGAGAAAAACCTACCTTTGTGTTTTGAAGAAAATCTCAAGATGACGTCGCATCTAAGATGGCGGAAAGTGATTTTCTTACTCTTCAATAATTAGGCTACAAATATAACCAATATTGGAAAACCAAGTTAAGAAACACCCCAAGAAAAATTAAAATATTTAATTTCACCAGCTCTCAAAAGAGACCCCCCTTAATTCTTTTATGCTAGGTACTCAATTTTCGATCTAATCATTTCAAATTTCCTTCAAGATTGAGCTACTCACATTACTTGTGGTGAAGTAAGAATGTAAAACAATCACTCCTTGTTCTTGATTTTCAGAGAATTTTAATAAATAAATGTGACTTAATGGCGAGTACTCCGTGTCTTGCTAATGCTAACGTATCACTGCTTATAACCATAAAGAATTTTATAAAAAGTTTAATGCAAAATTACCTGCAGTGGAGCTTCGGACTCTTCGCTTTCATCGCTGCTTGAGTAGCTGGATGAGGATGAATAGCGTCGATGTTCATGGGGCCAGAAGGAGTGAGTTTTGTGTCCCCAAGAAACCATTGGTTGGGGGCTGCTGCATCGACGGAGTGGCACACGGGTGCGTCTAACTGGAATGCGTGACCGAAAGGATGCTGATTTTCGGAGTGATGTCATTTTCCTGGACGTTCTTCTGCACACTCCTAGCCATCAAATTCCACCACAAATGGAATCGTCCACATCTGTGGTTTTGCACGGGAGAAAAAAATAAGAAGAAAGGCATGTAAAAAAAATTGTCGGAGATAAAGTGATGGTGAAAGTGAGGAGAGGCATAAGCCGAACGCACATAAATTGTATTTGGGCTGTGTCGCTTAAAGTTGGTCACCATTGCTCTCTATGGAGTAGAAGGTAAGACACGATTTGAACATAAATTACCATTTTTGCCGGTCCCGGGAGTCATTTTGCCTTTTTTGCACGTCGACTTTCTACTTCCCTAATAAAGTAGATTGGGATGCTGTGTTACGCAATGTTCAGGGTAATCTCGGGTATATAAAGTGAACGAAGGTTTCCCCACAGTGTGCACACACAGGTCCCAAGGGGAGGAAATGCTTGGGCCTCAATATAAAATTTAATTCAATTTACAAAGATTATTTCATTATCCTGGTGACACTTGAATGAATTAAGTGGGTGGAAGATGGCGAAATTGTGTTGCAACATCTGCTCAATCATCCAACACGGTGGCGGTTGATGTAAAATAATTGACCTCACCGACTCACCGAATTAATATTAATTGAATGATCACCACGCATTGCCTTCCATCCCATACACTCCGTAAGTCCCTCCCAACGTGACACTAAATATTCATCATTATGTCGCATTTGAATACATTTTTATTTGAGCATTAGCTCCTATATCATCTGATCGAACGCATTGGGTTACACCGTGAGACCACATAAAAAGAAAAAAAAACATATTTTAATTTATTTATTTTTAAACTAAAACCTGTTGCTTTCAGCGGACGCCCAAGTCGATCTGAATGGAGAGCAAATTCTCACGCAATGTCACCGACTTAATCGCATCTGGGAGCGATAATTACCTATATCTTCCATCTATCTATATATATAAGTTTTCTTCTATGAGGATTATGAACTACTTTTTTGTTATTTTATGTACATTTATCTATAGCTCAACTCACGCGGGACAAAACTTGTTAATCGAAGTACCAATTAGTTTTAAGATGCTTTTAAGTATATTTTCTCCACGAAGCTCACAAGCAAAAATTTCATCCGCTTCATGAGCATAAATTATAGAAAGTGAAGCAGTTTGTCGCGTTTTCCCCGTGATGTTTTTTTTTAATGATCTCTACAACAGTGGCATTCATATGGAATGAGCATAATGAAATAGTAAATTGAGAATTTATCATATCTCCCAAAATATTTCCACCGTGTTTATTTAACGGGAATATTAGGCGATATGTGTGGCTAAAAACTGTCGGTCACTGAATAGATGAATCCAATTTGTGGGGCTTTTTCTCAATGAAATTAGCTTAGAAAAGAGGTTTTGACATGGAAGAATGTTAAATAGTACATATATTTTGAAATTCAAGAAGATACCGAAAAAAAAAACGTTTGTAAACATTAATTTCCATAAAGTTTTGTTGCTATACCTATGTATATTTAGAATGATGAAAGCTGTAATTAAATTTTATATATGGAGCAAGATGTCTGTCATTATTTAAAAAATCAAATATTGCGGCAAAAAAGTACCATTTAGAAACATTTTTCTTTTACTTTCTGGTAATCATTGTTGTTCCTCATTACCGGGATGAGAAATAGTGAAATGCTTTCGTGAGGCAAATTACGTTATAATGTCTTTTCGTATTAAAATTAGTATCACTTAAATACATCCTCCTGGTCTTCAAGGGATGCAAGAGTTGAAGGAATCTGTATAAATTCTAAGCAAATTAATCTAAATGACTGATAATAAATCATTAAGAATGGCGAGAATCAGGAAATTCTTGAAGATCTTTAGATTAATAAGAATTTAAAAATATTAATATTAAATTCACTTTTCTATCTTTTATACGGCGCAGAATAATAAATAAATCATTAAATAAATAGGATATTTTGTCTTATTTTAATAGATTAAAGATTAATTAGATAATACCAAGAATTAATTGTGCGAAATATCCATTTTAAAAATTTAAAAGGAATGAGAATGATTCACGAATTAACAAATTAATGAGATTCTTTCTAATTTTAGAATGAAAATTTTGTTTTTTTTTAAACAGTTTTTAAAACTAAATTATAAAGTTTAAATTGTATAATTTCATTTTGAAATTTTCTTTTAAATCTAATTAGTTTTTTTTATATAATCAAACATTCCCACTTTTGGTAGAACAAACTGTTATATATAGCTGAAGGTACATAATTTTAGTCTTCCTATATAGTGAAGAAATCTGTTTCTCCCCTTGAGGCACCAAGTGGTACCCATATAACATAAATGCTATTATGTATTCATGTTCTTTCGGTTCTTTCCCATTTTTTCTTTCATGTGCCTATTTATAGTACAAATGATAAGCCCTGCTATGACCGATGCACCCGAAAAAATCGGGACCACTGCAGCGCAGCAGCATCAAACTCCAGAGGCGCATATATATTAATTTCTCTTTGGAAATTGACAAGTTGAGTCTCCGGCTGTGCCAAATAAAAAAGCCACCACCACCGGATGGTGATTATTTTTATAGTTTGAGTCAGACTTGTCAAAGAGAGGTATTTTTTTTGCATTTTACGAGTTTACATTTTCCTGCTATATATAATTACTACATGTATGTATGTATATCTTTCTGGCTCTTTATACGTAACAGTGCGAGAAACATATTTGGATTCCAGACGAACTACATGAGGTGGTGGTATTTCATTTCCTGGCACAACACATGCAGCGTGAAAAGTCTTCTTCCTCAACTTGTCCATTTTCAAACTCAACATTTCCACAATTTATCCCTCTCACCGGGCTTAATTATCGCTATTCTGAGTGGTCATGTTCTAGTTCTCTCCGCACCACAACGAATAATTATGCGGTCAAAGTTTTGTCTTTTCAATTTTCCACACCTCTGGGCCCCCTAAAGCGGAATAATTCACCTGGAAAGTAGAGTTGTGCGAGAGAACTAAATGTGTCACCACTCATTTTAGTTTCTTTACCATTTAGTTGCTTCGTTTTTTATTCCATCATCTTCTCAATACCGTTTGCACGCTATATATAATACTTTCCTAACACAATTCCATCCATCTCCCAAAGCCATTGCTGCTTCTCAATATTCTCTGCAATATAAGTTACAGTTTCGTAGCATGGTAGCATCGCGGCCGAAGCATAACCGACAATGGGGTTTTGCGAGAGAAAACAACATTTCTCCGAGTAAATTCTGTCGCGCAATTACCCTCTTTATGGTGGACTTTTATTGCATTCTACTAGTTTTGTTGCACATTCCCCACATTAATTATCACGGACTTTTCTACACTATATACCTACATACATCCCATAAAGCCTACAATTTGCAAGCTGGACTCTGTGCTCTGGATGTTTTTGAAGTATGTTGCCGCTTCAAAAGTTGCTCAAAATGCTGTCCGAAAAATTTCACGCCATACCCCCTTTTGAAAAGTTTTAGTTTTAATTACATTTTGCAACACACCAATAAAAATATTCGCTTTTTTCCCAGATAAAAAAATGGGATGTAATAATTTAAAAAATTGCAATTTTAAAAGTTTCTTTAAAGTTACGAAAAAACAAAGAAAAATAACCAATTTGTGGTATTGAAGGAGCATTGATAAAAACGACAAAACTTTTAAGAAGAAAAAGTTTTAAAGAAAATACACAAGTTTGTGGTTACGAAGAAATGCAATAAAGATTGCGAAAAATATGTATAAATACACCGAGCTGGGCTCACCTTGTACTGACCGTCTTGAACTGTAAGATGAGAACTTCACGGATCCGCTGAGGAAGTGCAATATGCATGAATGAAGCGGAATTAACAGAAGGTGTTATCTTATTTCTAATTGATTCTCAAGCATCACCTCTATCCATATGTATGAACATAGCACTGTAACGGTTTATGGGAAAAAGCATCATTTCCATTCCGCCGCGATAGAGAGTAAGGGGGAGACGTAGGAAAGCACAATGCGACTACATTGTAGTGCTTTTGGCACTATTTTGATGATGTTGACAATGGCAGTACTTGAGACTTGGTGCAGCATCTTCGGTGCAGCGCTCCGGGGGCAGACAAAGAAGTTGATAAACCAGTTTGATGCTTTTGTTCCCATTCTTGGTTATTGCAACCTTTTGTAGTTCTGTGTAATTCTGCAATAATAATGCTCTCTCGAGAGAGCGGATGGACTGATGATAGCCACTCGTCTCTTGATATCAAATACCCGCCGTCCAAGTTTCTCATATATATGTGTATCTTATGTTTGTCTCTCGAATCCTCCGCAAAAGCCACACGACTTGGGGCATCGTGATTGCATTTGGCATAACACCCTCCTCCTTCTGCAGTCATGCCGTTTTTTCCATACAAACATCTTCTGTGTACAGCATTTCGTGAACACGCTGTTTTGGTTATTTGCCTCCGTGTATGCGCCAGGTCGATGACTCTCGGCGTTTTATCCAAAATAAGACCATACCCATGTTGCAGACGAGGAGACGAAGGAGATAAGGAGAAAGTTCTTGTAAGTACCTCGTAAGACTTTACAGCTTAGATTTTGTATTTAATCTCTCTCTCTCTCCATCGCAGATGTTGCAAAAAGACATTCCATTTTGTGGTAAATTTTTTCTTCTTTTCCATTTGCGATGAAAAAAAAAAAAGAAATTCAACTGCATGATGGACAAGTTGGACAACTTTAAAATCAATCATTAAAAAAAAAGTAAAGTTTCAGCAAGACTTTTCCTTACATTTTCTTTGCAATGGAGCTGATGAGAGTGCAAAATATTTAACATAGCTATTAAAGTTTCTAAATTTAATTAAATTTATACTTGTAACTTTGGGAATGAGGTTGAATGTTGTTTATTTTCAAAGAAAAATAATTTATATGATAGCAGGAAAATTCAACGTCCTTAGAGTTTAGAATGTCTATTAATAGCTTCAATTAATTGATAAAATAATTAAAACTTTCCTAAAACTTTGTCTTTGATATGGTCATGATGATATATTTGGGTTTTAATATTGAGTAATGATTTATGCTATCTTGATTAAAAATTACTGTGTTCTAGCACTTCTTAGAAAGTTTTAATAAAACCTCAATTTAAAAATTTAGTAGAATATAATTTTGAGTGAAAATTTGAAAATACTTCCCTTTAACATATTTTCTCAATTTTTATTGTTAAAAATTATGCTATGCATGATGTTTAATCTGTTTAATGAAGATAAAATATAGGGGAGAGCGGGGTTAATAAAGTCACTTAAGGGTTTAGAAAAAGCTCAAAATATCATATTTCCCAAACAGATAAAGCGAAATGTATAGCTCGTTTTTTTAGGATATTTCTTGCCCTACAACTCTTTCTCAGATCATTTTGTTCTATCTAGCTAGGAAATATGATATTTTAAGCCTTTTCCAAACCTTTAAGTGACTTTATTAGCCCAGCTTTCCCCTAATTTAAAATATTGACGTTTCGTGTCTACTTATTACAATCATAAGGCCTCATAACTATACATATGAAGAAAACAATTACAATCTTAGAAATAATTGTACATTATTACATTTTAGGATAAAAAATTGTTCAAAATCTACCTTTTAGACGTCGATTAGATTGTAGAGGGAATAACTTTCCATAATTCTAGCATAGGTGTAAAATCTAAAAAAGACTAAACTGAAAATTAAATGACTTCGTACTACGAACCATCACTGTAACTATAACAAAGTGCCATTTAATCCCATTTTAGCCAGAATACTGATCTAAATGCAAACTATTTCCCAAAATTAAGCTATTTGTGTTGAATTATTCAACTGATTACTGATGGATTCATGCCATTTCCAATGTATATGTGGTTCCAAGCACGTGGTTCGTTTATCGACCATAGTTTGATTGAGTGGAACAGTATTACAAAATGCTTCTACAATTGCTAATAATTACAGGCGAGAAAATTAAATTAGTTACATTGCTATTATCGCATTTAATATAATATCATCCCCATAAGTAATTTACACATGTTGTATACATGGCAATTAATTTTCCACCTTAGAAAGTAAAACTACATGTGAGAAATATTTTGCTTGAGTTCCCACCCGTGAAATGTGTCTTTGTTGGGGTCTCTCTATAGAGAGAAGATTTTGTTATTTATTTTTGCTAATCATATTTGAAACTAAATGATATGAATGTATGCTAGAGGGGGGAATGCAAAAATAAATCATATGGGAGATATGATGGATAAATTGGATTTTGTTGAACAAGGTGTGCGCTTGAATGGCCTACGAGGTAAAAGAGAGAGTTTGTCAGAGAGATGTGCTGCAGGTATCGCAGCTTGGCAGGTCCATGTGTGGCCGAATATTGGCCATATACACTACTCAATGGAATTTCTCTTTAAAAACAGATGAGAACGAGAAATGATTGACGCGCGAGGCGAACTGTGCGAAAAATAGTTTTGCCATGGCGCTGTGATTTGGGCATCCCCCCATGTGTACGAAAAAAAAGCATTGCGAGTTGCTTGTTTACCGTGGAAATGTCCTTTCATGGCAATACTGCAGCTGAACTGGTTATACAATTCAGTCAAGCACACTCTCCTCCACCATTTTTTCGCACGAGGTTCTGTCACATTTTCTTCCATTCCCATGGCGGCAAACAACTCCGACGCTATCGCTGTAGTTTGTCAAGAAGGAAGATGGCTGTTTATTGCAGCAATGTTTGCGCACACAGTGGCTTCACCATATATGATTAATGTTGGTATATAAAGTCAAAATTCTCTCTGCATTTTGCTAAATTTTCTTATTGTGCTCCTTTAAGGGGATTGTTCTACGTTTTGTATCTATTACTCACTTAAGGTGAAAATGAAACGCACAGATAAATCTGGAAATGTTACGTGAAGTTGCACGATGTATAAGAAAAAGCTTTAAAAAGTGAACGCTTCTACAAAAAAAAACACTGATTTTTACTGAAATTGTTCCACTTTCTAATGTTAATTTCTTTAAATGTAACAAATTGCACTTGAGAGTATGAAACCTTTTTATTCCATTGTTTTGGCTTCAAAATATTTTAGAGCCGATTTTGCCTAATTTTTTGCGCGGAAATTCGGATTTTTTTAATCTAGATTTTCTTTAAAAATGTTTGTCAAAAGCTCAGGTTGAAATAAATGGAAAACATTAAGAGATTTTCCGGAAAATGGCAAACCAATGGAAATAGTTGGAAAATGGGACAAAATTGAAATTCATAGGTATTCATTTGAGATGCAGAGTCTTTAGGAAATCATTTGGTATTGCATATTTGATTGTATTCGTCCGAGACTTATCAGTGAGGAAAATGGAGCAGTTGGACTTTAGGGTACTTCTTGGATCAATATTAAATGCCCTTTGGGGTGCTTTGCATATGGAACAGAACACACACGATGTATTGCATCAAATGTGTATTTTCCTAATGCTTCATCGGGAATCCATTCACATGGTAGTGGACATAATCACCATTGATGTATGCACTGTGGGACAGAGAAAATATTTGAGAATTCATACGTTGAAATTCAAATGGTATTCCACTGCACCACTTTTGCCTGTCTATATTGCAATGAGAATATTGCGTTGAAATTGACAGAGGGCAAGTTCCTCTAGTGATAGTGTAAAGGAATTTTAATAGGGCACATCCCCCGGCCAAGGAGACTTCCATTCATCGTTTGGCACATGTAACAAAGGAAGCTCGCATGAAAGTGCTTTCTTAGAGGGAAATTTTTCTTTTTGTTTGGGCTTCTTTTTTCCGCCAAGTTTAGTGGAATGTTTCGCAGTTATTTCAATCTCAATGAACAAAGGTACCTACTTGGCGGAATGGAAAAGGCACTCGGCAGTTTTTCCGTTCTTCAGAAAATTTCTTCATATATGTGGTTTGTGTATCTACCTAAGCATCACATCCCATGGAGTCATCATCATTAATGGGAGAGAGGCGCAGAAAAAAGGTAGAAAAATAGCGCAAAAGTGTGCTTCACTACAGTATGTTGGACGTTCCGCTTATGCACATGGGCTGTGGAGTTTCCATGTTCACAAAGAAAGAATGCTTATCGTAATTTTTTGCAGCACACACATGTTGATACATTGTATATGTTGAAGTCCGTGATGATGTTTGAATTGCTGACTTACTTTTAGCACCTACAGTGGTACTGATTTCAATGATATCATAACTATAGTTCAGGTACAAAATATAAAATGTTTAATTAGGAAAATTTTCTAAATAATAAAACAAACTTTTGTGCTTTTATGATTTAAAATAATTAAATAAAATAGAAATAAAAAATGTTTAAGAAATATCGTGGAACAATTTTACCCCAATAAACGGTAGTCCCTTAAATTTTCATATTTCAATCTTTTTTATGATTTTCCTAGATTTCAGGGATTTCTCTGGAGTTTCTTTTGGGCACTTCTTTTCACTTTAAAATTCCACCCTCCTCCCCAATTGTTTGCTTATCCACAAATCCTGAAAACTTTTTTTTAGAGATAAAAAAAACTGGCCTAAATTCCTTTCAAAAAATCCGTAAGAAAACTCTCTCGAAAACTTTTGCGTCATGAGCATCCGCCTCTATAGAGAAATTTTTTGCTCATTAGTTGTATACTGAAGTTTTTTTCCTCTCCGACTGCCCCTCAACGTCACCCGGGGGTCAATACATCAAACAATTGTTTTGCTTCCATGTTATATTGTAATTCTTTTCCACTTACAATTTTTTCCCCACATGGAATAGAAAAGAAAATGAGAGTCATTGGGCTGTTGCCGCATTTGGTGTGCGATGTTTGGAAAAAATGAAAAACAATATTCACACCACGTTCCCCGGGATAGAAATGTTAATAATTTTTAGCATGGCGGGAACTCAAAAAAGGAGCGAAAGCCTTTTCAGAAAACCCATCTGTATACCTGCGCGAAAATCAATCAATCACCCCGCGAATGTGCCATGTACGTGTGACTCTTTTATGGGAGACCCCCAAAGTAATTGCTTCACATCCGGCCACAAGCAAACTATTGTTTTTGTTTGCCATGGAATGCAACTTTCGCGATAACTTCGGGGGGCATCAATTAGTCAGGCTTGCAGCGTAAAGTTCATAAATCATACCCTATTCAGTTGAGCGTGACAAGTTCATCTAGTGGCGCATGGTTTAGTCGGATAAGGGATCCCACCCTGCGCTCCCGAGTGCCATCGATGGCCGTGATAAGCATTACCCGTATGCTGTGGAACACCGTGATTTGCATTTTATGCACTTTCTATGCTTCTCACACACCCCTCCCGCATCGCCCCGTGCAACGACAATTAATGAAGACCATGTGCCGTATAGAGTTTGCCGTGTAAAGGCAGCAGCGCGCCTATAGGCATCATGAATGGAAAATGAGGCATATCAGACGACTAATTATCACTTTTTCATGTCCTCCTCATTTAATCAAATTCCATGGGATGGATGATGTGAACAACCTGATGAGCTCCCATGGGAGAAAATCTATGGTAATTGCCCCACAATTGTGGGTGTAGCTGAAAGTGAAAAAAAAAAAAAAACGCTGAACCTAAAGGAATGCATTAAGACACGCAAATAACTATAATAGAGCCGCAGATAATAATAGCACTTGTGGAGTTTGCCTCAAGAGGCAATATAATGTTTTTTTTTTTGAGAAAAAAAGGCATATATGATAAATACATAATTGTGTTGTTTAAGAAGTTGGAGAATCAACTTAAAGTGGCTGTATGCAGTGAATAAAATAGAGATTGGGGAAAGTGTGGGGAAGGCAATGAAAGAGAAATGGATAAAAAAGACTCAACACTCGCGAGCTTCTTGCAATATATTCATTTTGTTTTAATGAGAAACATTCCATATTAGCGTTGTACGTTTAATACTTTCGCAAGAATGATCTATTAGCAATTTTCCGTAATAGAGCTCGCTAAATCAAAAAGCCTTTTTCTCCCTATGCAGTAAAATTGAGTGTTCGCAGCAGAAAATTGGTGTGCTTTCTCGTCTGCACAAATAGTTGCATCAAATGGGGATTAGTAATTTAGTTGAATGGATGAGATTATAAAAGGAGATCATTGTGGCTTTTGGAAAAAGTAATAGTAAAATAATTGAGGTGATTCAAGAGCTCTGCCGTTGTAAATGGGGCCTCTGTGCAAAAACTCAGAACTTTATTAAGAAATTTCAAACTTAATTCATAAGAGGCAAGAAAAACTTTATGAGCATCATTTCTTCTTGAATCTTTTTTTTTTTGTGGACAAAGATTAAGAGGTACAAGAGAAATGAAATTAAAAATAAGACGCAGCTAGAAGTGCTGGAAGATTATAAATAAAACCAGTATTATAGCTCAAGACTATTAGCAATTAAAAGCTTGCGCTTAGTTTATAAAGCTCTATTCTCTTTGAAGAATTCTAAGGCCGTTTTTTGCTTCCATCACTTCTGGTGTTAATTCATTACCTTTTTACAACGAATTACTTCACAGAGCATTAGTCAAAAAAAAAAAAAACAAAGTGATGTTATTTAATGAGTTGTAATATAACTCAAACAATAAACATTAATATTAATGAGCAACACTCTTTAAATAACGTGAAGAGGTGAATGAAACTAAAATGAATTCCTTTTATTGTCTTCAAGTTGTGACTTTGGAAGATCTCTGTGGTTTTGACGGATCTTCCGGAAATTGAGTGAGGAATTTCAGAGAAATTGAAAGTCACTCCACCACAATCTTCAATTTGCCATTCTATTCAATGAACAGAGTTTGTATATAATAATACGTCTTAGTGGGGAGAGGAGAGATGGGTGTAATTTGGAAATTGCACATACAATAGCAGATCTTTTCCTCAACATCGCGATCGTAGGCAGATATGTAGTTCATGTTTGCCATAAATCAACTGCATTTCGAATAACACACGTTTGGATTCGTGATGTTTAAACAAAACGCGCATATTTATCCAATTATTGCAGAGAGAAACAATAGAGATTGTTAAATTAACGATCGCCGATGTCAAAAGCAATGGCGTAGACCGGAAAATGATCGTTAGAAGACGCCGCGAAGTACATTATCTCGAAATGTTGTGGAGGAGAGATGTAAAGTAAAAAAAAGACCAAAGAGAATTGAGTTCATGATAATTCTTTCCAATCTAAGCTCCAAATACGAATTTTCTTTTTATAGAATTATTAAAGTGTTTCAACCATTTCGTGATCGTTGACTTCCGATCCCACGCTCCGGAGTTCTTCCTACTATGTCGATGGCGCGATTTAACCATATAGCTTCTCAACAAGAATGTGTCTTCCTCGTTTTGGAAATTGATCCCAAAAATATTTGGTGTGGGAATATAGGGTGGATCAGTAGCTGAAATACCTTTGTTACTCATTTAAATTTTAAATATTTGACAGTTTATGATCTGACAAGTGACACTGTCAACGATCAACATCTGTCAAATTACACACAACTAATTGACATTTTTTATGCAACAAAAATTTAAATTTATCTATATTAAAATATTGCAATATTAATTAAAATAAGACAATTATAAATATTGCAGCATAAAAATTCTTTGTAATACCCAACAATCTTAATCTTTGTACATTGTAGATTTAGTATAGGAGGTCTTCGAGTACTTCAACAAATAAAATAGATCAAACAATGATTCCCAAAATATCCCCTGCATATTGCGACAGAATGCTTGTTGCTTCCCAATGTAAAGAAAATTCACGAAAGCATAGTATTGCGCCACCTTGTAAACATTCTATCTCTCGGGCGCGTAAACAGAGACACAAAACATATTTTGAAGTTAAGCCCACACAATGACCGTTTTTTCTCCTTCTCGGCATTTGATTTGTTTGTGCTTCTTTTTTTTTCCTTTTGGTTTTGGAGTAGCAATTTAAGCGCGTACGCACAAAAAAGTCTGAATATTCAAATAGTTTTGCAAAAGGCACGCTGGAGAATCCAATATACAGGCGCTCATAGGCGTTCGGGGTAAGAGTGTGTGGTGTATGTAGTGTAAAAAAAATTGACTCATCGTGTTTTATTTTTAAAATACACGAGAGAAGTACAAAGCTAAGGAGAGAAAGAATGATGTGTGCATTTACCATGTTCCGAATGAAATTATCCAGAGGTTTTTGATGTGGATTTTTGTGGTGCAACAAAACTGTACTTAATGTTGCCTTACAGCACTTTCTTACAACATACAAAATTATTATTTATACAATGAGGAAATAATATTTTCTCTGGTCTGCTGGTAGTCCAAAATAGACGATGGTCGCGGTGTTGGGAAATCAAAGAGGATGAACTCCTCGTCACAGTAATATTCTCTTTGCTCGCACAGACGTAACTCCACATGTATTAAATCACATACCCCAAAAAAATAACACTCTCTAAAACATCATACACATGTTTTTTGCCCACTCGAAACACTACACGCTGTATTCTGGTCCTAGTACAGTACAGAGGAGAATATCCACTCGAGATGTTTTGCGTACAATAAAATATTAATCATCGCTTTTTGAAAACACAACACATAAACGAGCTAAACACAGATGTATGTTCACGGAAGGCACAACATATGAGAGAGAAACTAGCAAGAGGCGCAGCACAGGAAAGATCGCGATCGCGTGTGTGATGCAAAGCATACGACGAACGCACCGAGACTGAATGGAGTACGATGGTGAGACCACGAGGTCACCACAGCATTGCTCGGAAGATCATAAAATGAGAGACTGGAAATAGTGGCGGATTTCTCTCGCCTCTCACTGGAAAGGAGGTAACTGGAATGATCTCTGCCGCATGATCAAGTTCATTGATTTGTAAAAATCAATGAGATCAATAAAATGAAGGTTTTAGTTTATTGTATTTTTTTCTTTATTTTTCTGTAGAAAGAAAAATAGAAAACAGATCTTGATCTGAAGTACATAATTTTACCGGATATGATTTTTTTCAAAACGTGTGACCTGGCGCCTCCACTATAATTTCGTACTACGCATGTATTTATTGATGGAGGCGCCAGGTAGTTGTCATTTACTTCTCTTTCCGCGAAACAATTTGAAGAAAAAATAATAAAAATACAACCTGGCGCCTCCACTGCATTATTTGGTGTTATATACATATATATACTACAATGGAGGCGCCTGGTAGTTATCATTTACTTTTTAGCTGTGATTTTTTTGATAGAATTCGAGGTAGGAGTAATAAAAAGATAACCTGGCGCCTCCACTGCATTTCAGGTTTGTTTTCAGTATATTTTACTACATCAACAGATTTTTAAGCAAAATTTATGATTTAAATTTAAAAATTTTCACCCAATTATATTTTCTTGGAAGCAAAATTATCAATAGAGAAGGAAATGACATATAAATTCCCTTTGGGGAATTATATCTGCATTTTATTTTTCTCGACCACCCTGAGGGTCTAATACGGCAGTTGTGTACATAACAAAAGGGCTCAAACAATGTGAATTAATAAAGGAAACTTTGATCGTGCCAATCAAATTTATGAAAATCAATTAAAAGCCCCTGGAGCAACTGATTGCATTATATTTCCTGAGAATCTTCTAAATTTCTCACCCTAAAATTACCCCCAGACTGCAGTTAATTCCCCCCCTGTGTGAGTTTGTGTACAAATAGATTGTTTTCTTCCTGGAAATGACGCAACACCATTCCATTTCACATGGATAAATCAGCTCAGTATCGTGTAATTGAATGAGATGGATACGCCAGGAGATAAATTTATCCCTCGTTCGGCATCATTACTCTCGACTATGACTAATTAGTCTCTATACCAGCACGACATGCATACTGATACACTTTCATGTTGCCACATGTTGTACACAAATAGAAATTCCGCAAAAGGAAGCAAAGAGAGGACCTCTCTGTATCGCTGAACCATTAATATCATTTGGCACTGCATCAATTGTTTTGACCGGACATGGAATGGAGGAGGTTTGCTGAGGAAAACCACCCTCAAGATCATTTCCGGGGAATGTTTGAAGGACCCTCGATGGAAGATTCGTATATCAGCCCAATAACAAAGACGATGCGTGGTTGGGGGGACTATTCATATGACCTCATCAGTCCTGTGTAAACTCCTAAACGAGCTAGACGTGATTGTGAGAGCACAGAGCGAAATTTTTGATTTTTAAGCCTTAAAAGGTTTATTATTTGATTTATTGATTTTTTTTTCACTCCTATCGGAAAAGTTCATCTAAAAAAGTTTTATTTAAGTGATGAGTGAATTATCGGGGGGCCCAGGCCCCCCTGAGCCATTTAACCTTTATAACATTGTACATCGTGGCGAAATGCCCGCTGTAAATGAAGTGCCAAAAAAGAAGACATACAAAGCTTTGAAGACATCATTCTTTACACATCCCTCGGATGTAGAAAAGTACTTCGTCTTGGGAGGAGACACCATAAGGAATCTTGATGTATTCGATATCCACGAGGGTCTTGAGCTCATAAGCAAAGATGGGTTCAAAAACTGCACAATTCTCGGAAGTGGCGACATTCTCATACAAACGCAAAATGCACAGCAAATTGAGGCACTGAAGGCAGCAAAAACTTTTGGGGCTAAAAAGCTTCCAGTTTCAATTTCTGAGAATGGTGTGCTTAATCAGTCACATGCACTGATTCGCTGCAAACACATCATGAAAATTAAACTTGAACGTATTTCCGAGAAATTGGCCGATCAGCATGTTATCAATGTGCAGCGTTTGAAGAAGAAAGAGGGCAACACATGGATCGACACACCAACACATTTGCTCACCTTCAACACCCCTGTATGCCCAGCGGAAGTACGGGTAGGATTTATCCACCTCAAAACCGAACTGTACATACCTGCCCCATTCAGGTGTGTTATATGTCAAAAGATCGGACACACCAAGAAACGCTGCAGTTCATCGGCGAAGCATCTTTGTGGGTTTTGTGCCCAAGATTATCACGGGAATGAGCAATGCACCTCACCGGCAAAGTGCGTCAACTGTAATGGGTCTCATCCCAGCTTCAGCAAGACATGCCCCATTTATTTGGAAGAACGGGAGATCAACGCTATTCGCGTGACTATGCGAATCCCATACAACCTTGCCAGACAGGAATTTAGGAAACGTAAACCTATTCCCACTCCACAACCTTCTTCTTCAAAAAATGTCAGCAAACCATCTTTCTCAAAGGTTTTGCAATCTTCACCATCCAAAGACATGCCTTCAATGGTGTCTTCAAGATCATCAATGGAT
Organism: Lutzomyia longipalpis; assembly: GCF_024334085.1. Classification (NCBI taxonomy): domain Eukaryota; kingdom Metazoa; phylum Arthropoda; class Insecta; order Diptera; family Psychodidae; genus Lutzomyia; species Lutzomyia longipalpis. Next base: position 35,893,361 of record NC_074707.1, read on the forward strand.
ACAACCACCTCCCATCCTACGGGCAACTCTCATTCTTCACTGACTAATTCTTCAAATTCTGGGAACGTAGCTGTGTCTGCGATGGATACCACTCCACCTAAGGATATGCCATGTACATCATCAACGGCCGCATCCACTACAACAAATATTAATACTAAAAATGACCATGAAAAACCTTTAAGCCTTTCTCCGAAAAAACAATCTCGCAAAATGACATTCAAACAAGCCAAACGCTTAAACATTAAGACGCAAGAACTTAAATCACTTAGAAAATCAAAAGGTATAAATCACAACCTCCCAAAGGCTCTTGACGACCAAAGTAATTATTCACACAAAAATTCTATAACTCAAACGACAACACCAACTCGTTCACAAACATCCACAACAATTATGCCTGTTGGCACATCAAATGATATTCCCCCTTCCCTTCCCTTATTATCCCCTTCTGTCCCCTTTATCCCATCCATTTCTCCTGCTCCTGGCCCTATCCTCCGTCCTAAACCCCCTGATCCCCCCGACGATGATATTAACACTTCTGCGATCTCAGACTCTGATGAAAATTATGATTCACCCGAAGCCGGGTATTGTTAAAACTGTTTTATGAATTCTGAATTTCTCTTATGAGCTGAAACGGCTTTCTTAATAAAAAGTCGATCTTCATGCTCTTGATATTAAAAGAACTTAAAACTATTTTTCAAATAATTCCCAGTATCCTTTTTACATACTGGGATTGTATTAAATTTTTTTTTGTTGGAAAAACACTTTCGGAAAAGGCAAAACTTGTAACTTGAAATTGTAATTATATGTAGGTACTGAATTATTACTACTCAAACTATACGGTGCAATATTAAGAAACGCACCTAATTTTTTGTTTAAATAAATAAATAAATCATATGACCCCATGAGTGCTTAAACATAAGCCAGAAATGAAATGGAGCATGAAAAAACTCCTTTATTGATTGCTTTCACGAAGTCTTTTTTCTACTAAAGTGCCTTCTCCTCCAATATGCGAAATCCCTCGGCGAATTTATGTGTGATTCCACGGTAGAGAAAATAAATTATTGCAGAGATTTTCCGACAGTCACCCACACTTATAGCGCTTCGAGGCTGGAACTCAAAAAGAAATTTCTTCATGATTTTAGAGAATTCAACCGGAAAATTCACTTTGAATCATAAATCAAGAGCTGAGAAACAAATTCGACGTCAGTCAAGCAGGGTACGGAATACTCCCCCCGCATGTCTCATAAATTTATTTTGTCAACACTTTTATTATAGTAGCTATATGTGTGTAAATAAATCAATGGCTAAGCTGTTGAGAGAGAGAAAAAATAATAAATATTTAATATGCAGAAATACAATTTATTGAGCAAGTTAGAAGAATTAGATTAGGATTTCCCACCAAGAGTCCGAGCCCCATATATGGGGGTCTTTCTAAGGCATGAAAAGGAATCAAGAAAGTCATAATCTCCAGCATAGATGCGAAGAATTTAATATTGTATGAGGAAAACACCTTCTGTATATTGCTGGGTATACTGCAACCTCATCCTTCCCCCAGGAGGGTGTCCAAGGTTAGTAAAACAATAATATTCCTAGTTGTAGGTCATCTTGTATTCCCTGCTGTGAGATTTTGACAAATTGTGCCCTGAATCTTGTACGACACTCATAATAAATTAATAAATTGGGCCAAAGTGTTGGACATCTTACAAGAGTACAAGACATGACTTCGTATTACAGTCAGGTATTGATTAACGTCGCATGGGATATACTCTTTCCACTCATTATTATTAATGGGTGGAAAGAGTATATCCCATGCGACGTTAACCAATACCTGACTGTACCTTGTTTTCCTATGAGTAGCTCAGAAATTTTTTTATCTTTTCTGCAGGAAAGTCTGAGAAGAGCAGAAGGTAAAGAAAAATATTTTTTTTAATCAACACACATAATGTATAAAAAGTTTTCTTTTATAAAACCAGGATTAAGAATTTTTTAAATGTTCTAGAAAAGAATTTTATTTTATCATTTAAATTTTAGAGAAACTGAAAATAAAAAAAAAAACATCTTATGAATCTTTTTAGTCTAAGCATTCATACGGACATGATTGACTTATTAATTAGTTTCAGAAATTCCTCGCTTTCATACGTTAAAAAAATCGATGAAAAGATATTTTTACTTTTCTATAAACTGAAAAATTTATTAAAATTAATAGACTTTATTCTTGCAATCTGGAATGACAGAAGCCAGACTTGAGGTCTTCATCTCTGTAATTAGAGCTTTGATTAATTAGCCCTCTTTCAAAGAGAATCGGTAAACGTGGGAATTTTAACTACTGCATTATATTCTACTGCCCTACTTTCATTAATTCAAAATGATCTATATTCTTTATCATTATAAATTAAATGAGGAGTTCTTCATACACGACTGAAGAAAAATATCTTGAAATCAACTTTGCAATTTTACAGAAAAAAAGCGTAAGTTAGACATGAATTAGCTAATTAATACTTTGCTTTTCTTTTTTAATCAATCAGTTAGAATTTTTAAATTTAATTCTTATTTTTATTGATATTTCAATAACATATTTAAGCTGAGACTTAAATGAGTTAAAAAACTCGAATTAGATTCTCAAAGTGAGGAAGCTTTAGTGAAATGTAACTATTAATAAACTATTACATATTATGTACCTATTCTTCAGTTCAGTTACCATTTTATTTTCAATATTTTTTTACAGACGGGTATTTTTTCCTTATTATTTCATTTTGCCCCTGTTAATAAGAAAAAGCACGTAGTCTAGAAGTCCTTGAAAAATGCAATAAGTAGGTACTAATTAATATATAGTCAGAAAGCTCGTGATGGGAACTCAACATCTGACTACGAGGTTAAGCTCGAGTTTTAATTTCAACCCTTGTCCATTAGATTACTTTAAGTTCAGAACTCAAAGTGCTCGGTTGTCCTATCTACGGAGGAAAATCTTTATTTGATAAAATTTCAAAATGTTTTTGAAAAATTTAACTTTTGAGAAATTCTTCAATGTTCTTAAGTTGTGTGTTTCTGCTAGGACACTTAGGTGTCCTCGTGGCTATATTCGCATAAATATCTTCTTCATTGTTCTAACAATTATTTTCGTACCTGTAACCGCATCAGTTGTTTACTACATTAAACGTAGTATTCAGGATGATAATGCAAAGCTTATTCTGTTTGTTTTGGCTGTTTGTGCTATTCTTGGTTATTGGAAAATTATTTTGAAAAATTTTGCTTCCCTCCCATTTTATGCGGAATATCAACGTCTTATGGATTGGATTGAGGAATTGCCCCAAATTGAGGATGACAATGAAATTATCCGGGAAATTTTCAAAGAAGAACTTGACAAAGCTATGAAATATTCTTTGATATTTTTTGAGTAAGTTTTGAAATCATTTAATTTAATTTTTTAGTATACATTCTTTTGTATTGTTTTTTTTTCAGAGGCTATTTCTGGTTGTTTATTGTTTGTGCTTTATCTGCGGAATCTATCCCTGTTATTGAAAATGATACCATAATGTTTATTCCACATCTAGATGTCAACTCATATAAATGGATTCATCATATCTGTGATGCACTATCTTTCTTTGGTGCCGGTACATGGAATGTCTTTGCAGATTCAGCAGCTGTTATCATTGGGATCTACATTATATTTTTTATGAGAATCATCAAAAGAATGATTGAATTGCTCAATCAAGATGGAATAATGGAGAAATATCCTGATCTATTGATTCGTATTCTACGGAAACATGTTGAGATGATTGAAATTTTTAATATTTTCAATGAGTCCGTTAAAATGTTGTCCTTTATCCAGATATTTATGAGCACAGGATTATTTCTTATGTTTATCATGGTAATTCAAGTTTATAAAAGTTCTTTTGTGATCTACGTCATTCTCGTGGCAGTTATGGACCAATTGGGTCTTCTCTGTATTTTTGGAGAAATTATTCGTACAGAGAGTGAGTCAATTTTTACAAGTCTCTACTTGACAAAATGGTATGATCTGAGTGTTCGCAACCAGAAGATTCTTCTCATTATGATGATGATTTCTTACAAACCATTTGGGCTAAAAGCTGCTGGAATGATTGATGTTACATTCATGACCTTTGTTAAGGTAATAAAATTTTTTTTAAAATTAATTTTCCAAAAGTTTATATTATTTTTGTTTTTTTTGTTTCAGATCCTTAAACTATCGATTTCTTACTCAGCAATAATTCTCACATTGTCGGAAATATAAATTTTGACCTAATTATTACATCTCTTGGTGCATTACTTTAACAAAATTATCTTTAAGGATCTTGTACTGCTCTAACAAACCATCACATTTCTTGAAGAAATTGTAAAATTCTATAACTATCTCATAGTGAATATTCTCTATAGCAAAAATACACATTTTCCTTTCCTTGCATAATTTATGTTGTTGTTAATTAATGTAAATTGAAAATGCGTTTTACTCGTATCAATTTTTTCTGATAATTGGGTTATTTATATGAGATTTCTCTCATAGAATCCACAAATTTCTTTGGAATCATTAAAAGCGAATTTCAATATTTGAAGAGAATTGAACTCCGAGGGAGTTTTCAGACATAAAAAAATAATACACTCGTACGTAAGGTTCTACTGAAATTACAAGGATGCTTCTGATGATTTTCGGGAAAGCTCTCAACCCTCTCAACTAAACAGCAGTGCACCTCATTTTCCCACATTTTCACATTGAGTTCTCTCCATCTCTTCTTTCGAATAAATTGCTGAAACGTGTCATAAATTTTGTTCAGTGCGCCCAAAAGTATTGGATTAAAGCCAATTTAACTTGTTGTGTTGCATTTGTAGTGCAAAGTAGTACTATGAAATAAAATTTGCTGGAGTGCTTTTTGTGGCTGGCGCTAAATACATATATTTAGTGTTTGATAAGAGTGCTAGTAAAACGGTGGGTTTCAAATTTTCCGCAGTTCCACACAGTAAATCTGAAATAGGTAGTTGTAGGTTGGAGTTTATAAATCGATGGGGACGGACTCACTTTGAGCAGTGTGTGTGTGTGTGGTTTAAATTGAAATATCTAAAAAGCTATGCTCACCCTATGCGGTGTCCCCTCCTTCTCCAAACCACACGGGAATCAGCAAACTCAACCTCCCTGGGGAGCCACATAAACTTGTGAGTGCACGGAGAGTGGCTCAATTTCTTTCCAAGCACTTCTTGCGGGAATTTCGTTGAAACTCCAAGATATGTTTGTCATGATACAACTCACTTTTCCGCATCATGCAGAAAACCTCTCGGTGGAATATCAAAATGTTTTGTATGGATGTGGTCAGGGTGGGTATAGAGATGCAGGGGTTAGCTTATTCATTTAACAAGAGAGAGAGAGAGAGTGGGTGTGTGGTGCCATGAAAGCTCACTTGGGGTTACGAAAGCTCCTGCATAATCCATAAAATATATCTTGACCAAACGTTGCTGCTGAATTGAAAACAATTTAAACCGCTTTTAACAAAATGCAATCAATTCTGCAAGACGATGGAAAGCATCTGGGGATTCCATCCATTTCTGTGTGTTCCTCAAAATTAGCTTTTAGTCGTTCCTGTGTGTTCATGTAATTTACTCAAATCCGTTTTGCTATATATTGTATTACAGAAATACGAATAAGAAGCTTTATAACTGAATTTCGTTTACCAACTATTGCATTTACTTCAAGTCTTCTTCTAAGGAAAATGTAAGACAAGAATTTGATTCAATAACTGAAAATTAATGTGGATGAGTTGAAATTGGGTCACTTTGCATAAAATTATTTTATGTTTATTCTTTGAGGCTTGGGAAAAATTTTCGAAGGCTCCATCAAGACGTGATTCCAAAAATTAATTTAAAATGTTTTTTGATTGAAAATTATAATTGGATATTTTGTCAAATTTCCACATTTTTCTAAGAAATTTCTCAATTCTCATATTCACATAACTTTCACAGATCGTGAATTATCTTTCCTCCTCACCATCTTTTGAGTTTTTCATATCAATATGAAATTTATATGCTTTGACTATTGACAAAACTATGCAAAAGTCCATAAAAAAACCTTGATTTATACCAACCCAGTACTGTGTCAGATCTCGTGCAGAATAGACGGATTTACGCAGAGCGCATTTTTGATAAATTTTTTCCCGTTATCAACTGTTTTATCTCTTTCTCTCTATCTGAAATTTACTTTATTGAATTTATATTTGCGAATTAATTACATAAGAAGAAGTTTTTCTTGAAATAAAGTTAAATGGGGGAACATTCGGGGGGCGGACGCCCCCCTGACGACTTTAATATTTACAATGCAACCCATAGAGGAGAAATGCCTACCCTACAGGAAACAGTTAATCGAAATTATAAGGCTCTAAAGGTCGCTTTTTTCACGCATCCTTCCGATAACGAAAAATATTTCGTTATTGGGGGCGAGCATATAAGGAATATTGATATTTTCGATCTGCAAAGTGGGCTAAAACTCATCTCTAAGGAAAAATTTAAGACTATCACGAGACTTAACAGCGGCGATGTGATGGTACAAACATCTTCTATTCAGCAAATTAATGCACTTAAAGAGCTCACAACTTTCGGTGTTGAGAAGAAACCGGCCACAATCTCTGAGAACGGAGCACTCAACAAATCCCAGGCAATTATACGTTGTCGTGAAATTATGAAACTCCCCATGGAGAGAATACAGGAAGGTTTGAGTGATCAAGGAGTCATTAATGTCCAACGTCTCAAGAGGAGAGAAAATGGGAATTGGGTGGACACGTCTACCCATATTCTCACTTTCGATTCCCCGATCTGCCCAAAGGAGATTGAGGTAGGATACCTCATCGTTAAGACTGAAATATATATTCCTTCGCCGTTTCGCTGCAATATTTGCCAGAAGCTAGGCCATACAAAGAAGCGCTGTGATTCAAGTAAGAACAAACCGACATGTGGTCTCTGTGCTGAGCCTCTCCATGATCCCGCACCATGCGAAAATCCTCCCAAATGCATTAATTGTTCTCTAAATCATCCCAGTACAAGCAAAAGCTGCCCCAGATTTATTGAAGAGAAAGAGATCAACGCTATCAGAGTTACAATGAGGATTCCTTATAATTTAGCTCGAGCGGAACTAAAGCGACGTAAAACTATACCCACACCCGCACACATGAGAGCCTTCACTCCTTCACAAGCTGCTCACACCAAGATGTCCTACTCGAATGCCGTAAAATCAAATGAAATCAGCAGAATCCCTCAGACTGATTCTCAATCTAAGGAGACTCTGCAGGCTGTCGGTTCTTCTTCCCTAAAAGCTCAGGATGCCTCAATTGCTTGGAAACCGAAGACACGAAACATTGATAAAATTGAAAAAATTGCAAAGGTTACTCACAAACAATTCAAGAGACAAATTTCTGATGCAAAAATTGCTGCCATTAAAACTCATTCCTTCCCTGAACATTTAAGCAATTCACAAACTCAAAATAAAGACAACAACTCAAACCAAGATTCAAGCAATTCATACACAAGCACATCTAATAACAATTCACTAACCGATTATTCACAAACAGAATCAAGCCTACCTCTTTCTCTAAATCAACAAGCCCCCCTCCCCCTCTCCCTTCCTACCCTTCCTATCCCTTCTTCCCTTCCCAATCCCGAACCCCCTGATCCGGGCAGCCCTCCTTTTTCCCCCCCGGATCCCAAACCACCAGACTCTCCGGATATCTCCGACTCTTACTCCGATGTGAGATCAATTTCAGAAGCCTCAGACGACGATGATACGCAACCTAACATACCCGAACCCGGGTATTGTTAATCCCAATACACTATGGATAATCAGGACTCTAGATTGCGTGATCAACCTTCCTCAAATAATTCAAATCTTCCTCCTGCTTTACCACCTTGCTCTTTTATACAGTGGAATTGTCATGGCTTTTGGCCTAGAAAGGCCGAGCTGGATGTTCTTATTAGTACTAAGAGACCCATTGGTATATGTTTACAAGAAACTCATTTAAACATAAAACCTAATAATTCAACAAAAATAGCTAATATCAATGGTTACACCTCTTTTCACTCAAACAAATCTGAAAATCCCACAATGAGCGGTGGTGTTTCAATTTTCATTCAAAGCGGGTGGAAGTTTGAGACAATTAAGCTAAAAACAGACCTAGAAGTGATTGCTGTTAAATTGTATTGGCATTATCCTATCACATTAGTTTCTATATATCTAAAGCCTGGAATCCCTATTCATGAAAATAAAATTAAGAACGTCATTCGTCAGATACCTTCCCCATACATTATTCTAGGAGACTTCAATGCCAGTAACGCTATTTGGGGTAGCAATAAAACTGACCCTCGTGGTCGCTCAATTGAAAAAATTTTATTTGAGGAAAATTCTATCCTACTAAACGATGGGTCACATACAAATTTATCCATGGCTCACGGGACTTTTAATGCAGTAGATCTTAGCCTCATTTCACCCCAAATCTCTTCTAATTTTATTTGGGAAGTTGCCGATGATCTCCACGGCAGTGATCACTACCCCATTTATATTACTGACATAGACAATTATGAGAATCTCTACACTGGTTGTAAAAAATGGATAGAGTCTTCTGCCGATTGGGATAAATACTGCAATCTAATTAATGTAAATTTAGCTGATTTATCATTGACTGATGTAAATGTATACAAAGATTTCCTTTCGGTTATCATTGATGCAGCCAATCAATCAATTCCGGTCAGTAAACCTGCCACTGCCTCAGGTCGTAAGAGAGTTCCTTGGTGGAACAATGAAATTAAAAATTTAATTCAGGATAGGAAAAAAGCCTTAAGACATTTCAAGAAACATCCGACAACTGAAAATAAAAACCGGTACTTGGCTCTTTTCTCTGAAGTTAAGAAGAAAATTGAAGCTGCAAAAACGGAGTCGTGGCGTTTATACATTGAAAGCATTGACTTACACACTTCTTCTAAGGAAATGTGGAATAAGATTAAAGCTATCCAAGGTTCTCGGTCTCCACCTATACGACGAGTTGCTAATAAATGGGGGATTTCTACTGATCCAAAGGGTATGGCTGATTTGCTTGTCAAACAGTTTTGCCTTGCTTCATCCAATGATATTCTGACGGAATCTGAGAAAGTTTATAAAAACAACATCACAGACTCAATCTATGATACAGCTTTAGATCCTATCCCGGACTCTCCATTAAACTTGGAATTCAGTTTGCAGGAACTTATGAGAGCCCTCAATAAAAGCTCAGGTAAATCATGTGGTCCCAATTCGATTACATACAATATGCTGAAAAATCTCCCACGTAATGGCATTGAATTTCTCCTAAATATCTTTAATCAAATGTGGTTTGAAGATGATTTCCCTCGGGAATGGCTCACTGCTAATATTATTCCAATCCCAAAACCTAGTGAACAAGGAGTATCTGATTTTAGACCAATTGCTCTTAGTAATTGTGATCTAAAAATTTTTGAAAGGATGGTCAACTATAGACTCATTTGGTTTCTTGAGGAAAATGGACTTTTGAATCAAAATCAATTTGGCTTTAGATCCAACCGTTCAACCACTCAGGCTATTGCTAAATTAACCGGTGATGTTCTTGAAACCTTTGAGCAAACTTCACATTGTACTGCTATTTTTCTTGATCTCGAGAAAGCCTATGACCGTGTCTGGGATGCAGTCATTATAAAACAACTTCTTGAATGGGGTATCGACGGACACATGCTGTCTTTTCTTAAATTCTATTTGAATGAAAGAAATGTTAGAGTCAAAATTAAAGATGTGCAGTCGTCTGAAGGTCACATGATAAATGGAGTACCTCAAGGGGGTGTACTCTCAGTAACACTCTTCCTTGTTGCAATTAACAGCATCTTTAGTTTATTTGATCCAGAGGACCCAATAAAAATTTTACTTTATGCCGACGATATTGTTATATATAGTGGTTGTAAAAATATCGATGATCAATACTATGAAATGCAATCTCAACTGAACAGAATGGGAGATTGGGCTAATAAAAATGGATTTCGTTTTTCGCCAAAGAAAACTAAAGTTATGCATTTTTGCAGAAAACAAAATTGTCATCGATATACCTATTCAATTAACGGCTGCCAACTAGAATATGTAACTAAATTTAAATTTTTGGGGGTCTGGCTTGATCCTAAGCTTAACTTCAATCATCATATTCAGGAAGTAAAAACAGCCTGCTCTTCTCGACTAAATGTGTTGAAGTGTATCTCCAGTAAAAGTTGGGGATCTAATCGGGATACCATGATTAAAATACATGAGGCTACAATCCTTTCTAAAATTTATTATGGATCAGAAATTTATGCTACCGCTGCTCCAAAAGCATCATTAAATCCTCTGAACAGTATCTATAATGCAGGATATAGACTAAGCGTTGGTGCTTTCAGAACATCACCGGTTAACAGCATTCTTTGTGAGGCAGGAGTCCCGCCTCTAAGACAAAAACTTGATCTCATTGTTGCTAAGTCAGCCTCTCGAATTTTGGGCAACCCCGAAGTTCCTGGTTACGACGATATCCTTAATTACGAAAATAAAAAGAGTTCAAGAAGTTTTTATACTATAGGCGGATGCCTTCTAAGGAAAATTCTCGGTGATATCCATATAGATCACAATTATATTGAATCCCATCCCCCATGGATTTTAGAACATAATGCCATAAACACTAGTATCATCCAACATAACTACAAAGAAATGTCAAATGATGAAATCTTGGATTTATTTAACTACGTCTGTAATCATATTAATCCCAATCATATGATTCTTTACACTGATGGATCCGGCCAACTTAACAATAAAGGCTATGCAATCACTTCTGAATCGGATTTAATAAGCAGTAAGAGATGTCACGAATCACTCTCAGTTTTTGATCTAGAAGCTTCTGCCATTGAAAAGGCTTTTCAATTTTCTAGAGATTTGATATCCACAGACCCAAATACCGCACATATTATTGTTGCTTCTGACTCTCTAAGTACAATTACTGCAGTACAAAATCTCAACAATTCTTCACCTATAATCAAAAAAATTCGTGATCTCATTAATGAATTAAACAATAAAGCTACATTACTATGGGTCCCAGGACACCGTGATATTCCTGGTAACACAAAAGCTGACATCGAAGCCAAGACCGCAGCCTTTTTACCCGATATCACTGAGAAGTTAATTTTTCAAAATAATGCCATTTCTTTATGTAAAAAATTTTTTTCTAACGTCAAGGGCAAATGGTTTGAAAAAGAAGTACCTGATAAGTTAAAATTAGTTTCATCATCTCCTAAACGCCCTATCATCCCTAAAAATATTCCTAGAAAAGAATTCTGTATTATATCACGCCTTAGAATTGGACACACTAGACTGACCCATTCATATAGATTCATTAAACCCCAAAAAATTCCGCTTTGCCCATCTTGCAAAGCCCCTCTTACTACCAAACATATCTTGGTCGAATGTCATCGACTCAATAACCAACGCAAAACAATTTTTGGTAAAAAGGATGTCTACAAGCTTCTTGACTTCTCGGAGAGCGGTACAAGTCTTATGATCAGATTTATTTCTCAATTGGATTTAATTGATGAACTGTAATTATTATATATCTTTCTTTTTTTCTATTTTGTTATTATTCATTCTCAATTATTAATCTATTGTAACTGAATTATACTTTTGTAATTATACGGTGCAATATGAAAAAACGCACCTAATTTTTTGGATAAATAAATAAAATATACCAACCCATTGTTTATGCTATTTTGTTGCACCTTTCACCCAACCCTTTTGCACATTTTGTAAATTTTTTTGGGGTAAAGGTGAGAACAGCCAGAAAATATGGATGCTATTTTCCGATAGCTATATATTTTCTCAGCTCCCCTACCAATGTGTATCAATATTTTGTTGGAATTTTCACCCTTTGCGGGGCATCCGTTTTGGCAACTTCCCATATGGAGGCGCGAATCAGCACTTTCGGCATTTTGTGAACATTGTAAATTTCCAGGCTGCCATTTCTGATGCAACAGAATACTCCCTTGTCGGTGAACTTCCTTCGATTTCTCACAGAGTGGCCACCATTTGATGCAGTGCAAAAAGTTTCCCCATCTCCCGCCTCTTCGTCCTCCTGGAAAAGTGGCATACAAATGGGGTGTTGAGAACACAACCGCCCAGGGGGTTTTTCGGGTACGTTCAGACAAGATGAGAATTTAACTATATGTATGCAGACAATGTACCTAAGGATATGGGTGCAATAAAATGCAGAAAAGAAGAGGAGCAAACGTGTAATTTGACGCTGAAAGTTTCCCCCCTAAAGTGGCCAGTCGACCACATATGGCTTTTCCCAAGACCACCCTCTCCTTGATCTTCTTCAACCAACCCTGTGTGGCCCCACTTTTGCACCCAATTCTGTGCGATGGGCTGTGAACTCACAGAGGTTTGCTGAATTTGCTTTCCTATGCAAATGCATGTTTAGAAAATAGTTTTCTCTCCTCTCGAAAAGGGTGTCCATTAGGGGTGAATTTGCAAGTGTATGTTGACTTCCGTATGGGAAGAGCTCTCCTGCGTGGTGGGTGGGTTGAGTGTGGTATTAAACCAACTTCTCCAATGTCGATTGTGGATGTTAAGCGCTATGTACAGTGTGTGTGTAAGAAGTCAGATGAATATGGTGAGTAGGGAACTTGACGTGACTATGTGGGATCTAATGGAGCATGATTTCATGGCTGTATTTTGTCGTAATTGCTTTGGGGAGTTCCTCACAGGAAATGAGATCCCCACAGAGTGGATGGTTGAATCGATTGGCTAGAACAAATTTTCTTTCACCAAAATCAATTGCATAATTCCTACTTAAAGACAAATATCTTCCCTTCATTGTATACTGTCAAATGGGGTCAATTGGATTCCTTTGAATCCCTCGTTGTTTATACTTAAAATTCCTAAAAGTCTTTAAAGGAAAATTATTTTTGTATTCCTTTTCAAAGAGTGTTTCTTTGTATTTTTAACGTTGATGGAATGCTTTTCCTCATAAATGTGATCGTTTTTTATTCTTTTTGATGATAAACTCATTTATGTTTTATAAAAAAAAAACATCAAAAACATTTAGCGTGGTACCTACCTAAAAATTTATAGCAAAAAATTGCGTCGCGATGAGCAGGGAAAGGCTGCAGAATCCGGGATATGCTGGATTCTGTAAGCTTTTGTTGCATTTAATGTATACAAAACGGTTCGTGCATAAAAATGAGGAAAAATGTGAAATATTTTGCAGATTCCTGAGCGGATTTTAGCTGCAGGATAAAAAAGTCATAAATATTTATATTTCCATCCTAGAATTGTAAAATACATCGTATTTTAATGGGACTGGTCATTTAATGCTCTGTATTCTGCGTTTTGAAAAAAAAAGGATTCTGATCAATAGTAGGTACCAATATAGATAGTATGAGTTCTATTCTCTCTACTTTTTCAACATTTTGAATACCCGCTGGTGCTCTTTTACCATGCACTATGATGGAAAAATTCTATGGATTTTATGCGAAATGATTGACGCAGGATGACGCTTTTGTGATCTAAAACAAAAGCTTAAAGCTTTGGAATTTTTAGTACCAAATGTTAAGCTAAAATATTAAAGGAAGAGGTTTGGAATATTTCCTCAATGTATAATGCTTAAGTTTTATTTAATTGGATTTAATATACTAGTTTTAATTCTTTTAATTGTGTTAACAAAATAAAATGAATTAAAAGCATCGTAATCAAATATAGCTTCAGAAGTCCGTTTGGGTGTTTTATTGGCACTTTCAACGTGTTTACTGAACTGTCCTTTTTCCTTAATCTTATTTGCATTTCACAATCCCTTCACATCCACGTGTCGTGCACCCGCATATTTGCATTTAGCTTTAGAGGAAAAACATTCTCATGCTGAGCTTTTTTTTTTCCATTCTTCTTTTCCTCCTGCAGTCCTTTCTTCACTCCTACATCCAACAGATAAAAATCTATTAAGCATTTTCCTCGTCAGTGTCCTTCCTCCGTGAGAAGATCTCTTTTGGTTTCATCCACATAAATACATGTATTATGTACATTTATATGTTATACATAGATCTTGTATACACAGGAAGTGTGCAAACATTTGCCTTGGCTCTCATAGCTGGAACGAAGGATGAAAAAGCTCAGAGGGAGCTTTTGCCAGATGCCAGATGCTTTCTTCCTCCTTCCATTGAAATCCCGAGTGCCATATGTGGGTGGGAAAGCGTGTGTAAGCCAGGGGTTGGAACTTATGACTATACCTGAGGTTGTATCAAATATTTGAATAGCTATTTTTCTCATCAAAAACGCATACAGGAAGGGAAATGTGGGCCACACGGGAGATGAAGCATCTCATCCACATAATCCCACTTCATTGTCACTCTCTCTCTTCAGGATTGAGGAAGATGAAAAATATCCATCGTCATGTGTTTTCTCGATATAAACATGATAGATTTTCTCAATTTTAATAAAAAATTTCCAACCCCTTTTGCACATAAAAAATTTTCTCCCCAACAACGAGAAGATGTAAACAGCTATTTGCTGCGGAGGAAGGCCTCCCATGTATTCCCAAAATTTTATTTGCCGAGTTAGAAATCTCCCCAGAGTTCATGGCAGATGCTTCGGCTGGGGAAGATTAAAATTGTTATAATGTGCTATAAAACATAATTTCGCCTGTATTGCATGTAATTTGCAGAAAATTTCGGCATCAACATTAGACATTCAATCCTGTTGCTCCTGGCAAATGGAATTTTCTTCCTCTTCTACAGATTTATGATTTACTCATCCCACAGTTTGTTTTTCGCCAAAAATAACCCAAACCACCCCAAAATTAGATGCTGCTGTATATGCGAGTTCTTTTTAAGCGTTATAGGCAAATCATAAATTCGTGGAAAATTCCAAGGAAACCCTCTACGAGGCGGGATATGTACAAGTACAGAAAACACCCCTAGCACTTTATTTTAACGACCTTTAACTCCTTTCGCTGTTGGATTGTTCAGATTGTTGGCATTTTGGAAGAAGGTAGAGCGTGGGACTTCGTAGCAAAATCAGAATAAAGAGACGAATTTTTGATTTTCAAGACAACACAAATTCTGAGATTCTAAGAAATGTGATTTTTTTTTAAAGAAAAAAATCTATCTTGGATAATTTAAAAAAGTCTTAGAATTTCAGCATGCAATTCAACGAAGAATCCAAGCAGATAAAATTCTCTCAAAGAAACAATTTTTTGTCCCATTTATGATTTGTGACACCAATTACATTTTCATAAATCCTCATATTACTACATGTAGGTACGTACATATAGAGAGAATACTAAAGCAAAAGATAAGAACTTTCACCAACTGAAGGATATTGCAGGAGAGATTCATCGAGTACTGGGATAAAATCTTGTAAAGTTATGAATGAATGATGGTGGGGAAATGGAAGTAAATTGTGCAATCATGAAAATAGCAAGAGTTTTGCACGCGTCAAATGATTGCAGAGTGAGAAAACTTTCTGCACTGCACATAATTAATGAATGTTGTCCGATATAGCATGAAACACTCCGCACAAAATGCAATTAAAGAAGCAATAAAGTGCGATTACTCATCCAACCTCCTCTATACACATCGCATGGGTTAAGGAGCGGGCAGGGGGTACATGGGGTTATCCCCGCGGGAGAATTGATACACCCGCCTTAGTTCAGTGTTCAATATCCCCAGGATTAACCCGGAGACAAGAGAAATGGCGTGGAAGTAATTGATAATCACCGTTTCACCATCAATTCCCTCAGCTGGACGATTTTCGCGATAGGGTGAATGTAATTGGAAAAATTCTTGCAAGTAATTCGTCCCTGGTCATGTCTCACTCCTTGATTGAAAGCAAAAGGAGATCGCACAATTTGCTGGAGTTGCATCGAATTCTTCCACATTATTGACTCCTCAGACAATCCCATTAATTTCTTCCATCCACGCACAAGTCTTGCTTAATTTTAGGCGAATTCAAGACGCTGTAATTACCGTTGAAATTGACATCATTGCGCGCCGCCGAGTGAAACTCATGTGACGCAGTGCACCAGACCGGAGAATAACTTTCATTGAGTTGAAAGCCAAGATGATAAATCTCGCTTCTATCATTTGATTATATCTGTTGATATTTGGATGCTAAAGACATTCGGGGAACTCACAATAAAATGTAAAATAAAGCGAAAGTAATCTCTAAAAGAAAAGGAGCATTATTTTTACTAAAAATAACTGCGTAAAAAATACTTCAAGACAACATTTTAAATAGAGATTTTCATTTTGAAAATTTACCAAGTTAGTTTGAATCAAAACAAATCTGTTCTTGGCATATTTGCGCATTGCACTGTAAAAGAAAAAAAAAAGTAAAACCAGCTGCTCTATTAATTTCTTTTTCCAACCTAGCCTTTCGCCACAACCACTCGCATCACGATTTAAATCTCTTTCTTTCATCTCTGGCTGCCATGGGAGAGATTGTGGTTTCACAATGAAGTTAATTCAGTGTCTGCAAGATTTCTGTACCCACCGTTCATTGACTTGGGATAGCAAGAGTATAATAATCAATGGGGCTATCGGAATCCCATCGAAACTCGGATTTATCAACGGAAGGAGGGATTAAAAACTTCTATTGGTGTCAACAATGCCCTTATTATAAAATAAAATTGAATTGGCAAAAGCTTCTCTATTTTCCAAGTAGCAGTCTGGAGTGCTTTTCGTTTTGCCGTTGTAGAGAAGGTAGAGAAGGGTATGTCCAAACCATCAAGACAAATAGTCCAACCATAATCGAATAAAGTAACAATTTCCGCCTTGTCAACGAAAACATGGTGTGAGAGAAGCATCCAAATTGCGTGATCCAATCACCATAAATAAACCTTTGCAGAAGCCAATTTGCCCAAGCACTTACAAGATAGACAATTGGCAGAAGGGAGGAGTGGCTGAATTTAGAAATTGACCCAATTAAAGTATCTACAATGGATCTCGTAGTGTGTTGTAATTAAAACGCTAAATAAATTACTTTTCTTGAGAAAATTCTTCCAATTGGAATTACATTCTATTTTAATGGTGCTAGCGCGCAGGCAAAGAAGACACCATATACCCTCAGCTTCTATTCGTGGACTTTAATGGATCAAAAAATAAACAAATTCATGCAATTCGCTGTAATTCATTGCATTGAGAATATCAGCTAATACATGCTAAGGGCAATGATGGGACGCTGAAAGCTCTTCACATTGCGAACTTTTGGCGCTCTATATACATAAGCACCCAATTGATTTTCACCCTGAATACACAGCTTTCAATGCAAAATTTCCCTTATAAAGAATTTTATCTTTTGAATTTGCAAACAAAATCTTAGCTTAGCAAATATTTACTCAATGACACTGTAAACACTCAATGAAAATTATAGTAAATGCAAATTTTATACGCTTTGCAGTGTGTCTTTGGCATATTTGGAACTATTTTCACAGCGATTCACATTTAATTAGCTTTTGCTCCTGCTTTCCACTTGCAAAGCATCAGGCAGAGACATTGCAAACAGGCTGCTTAAATACATATTTATTTAAACAAGTGAAGCTTTTGAATTTATTTATTATTATAAATTTTAAGCTTTAGAGTAAGCGTCTCTTAGAGTGCTTGAATAAAAACTATAAAAATCGCCACTTTGTTATTATTAAAAAAAAAAAGCTCTCAATTACGTCGTAATGTAGCAAAAAGAGGGATTCCCTGGAAATAATTTGCAATCCACCCTCAATTTCAAGCTTTTTCCGTACCTATATACATATATTTTATTTTGTATTTCATTAATGAATGATATTTTATTTCGAGTGTAAATTATTTTGTATATTTTTGAGCACAAAAAATCATTGTATAAGCATTAATTTGCATGTTTACATAAAATTGAAATAAATTAGGAGGAAACGTTACCGTGTATGTGTGTGAAATGGCTAATTAGGGGATGTTCACAGAGCGAGAAAAATCTCAAAAATCTCCATTGAAATTGGCCATGCAATTAAGGAAAGTTTTGCATTTATATTGTGCGAATATCACTAATTGGGTGTTGTTTGTGCGCTGGAAAATAAGCCCCGAGAGTACCGGAAATATGGTTTGTGTCTCTCCATCTGATCCTCGGACCGTCGTCAAAAGGGATATGAATTGTACCCGGGGCTGTATCCATTAAAGCTCTCCCTGACTTTGCAAAACTTTTGTCGACCGGACACATTTTTTTTTTCTTACCACCTCCACCCACTTCCTGTGCCCCCGAAAGATGTAATGGAATTTATATTGTCCATCATGTTAGGAGAGAATCGAAACCACAGAACCGAAGTAAACACTTAATTTCTGCCAATAAAAATGATTTACAGAGCCACGGGGATGCTGAAGAGAAAAAAAAAAGAAAGCTTTCTCGGAAGACACTGCTAAAGCTCGCTGTGAGTGCAAAAGTTTTATTTGCTGAACAAACTTTCCGAAATTGCGTCACCATAAAATAATCCACGACACAATCAGGAATTGTATGGCGGTGCCTTGGTGTTTCTTTTATCAATTCGAGGCAGTCATATTTGTATTGTTTCTCATCAACTATATTTTTATGGCGTATACAAATAAATACAAAAAGGAAAATAGGACGGATGGAAAAACCTTTTTCTGTGGAAAAATGGAGACATAATGGGACGCAATCCAATTTTTCTCGCAACGACGAATTGAGAGAGACAGTTGTCGTACAGGCTGTGCCATAGGAGGGTGGTTGAAGCTGTCGTAAGTGAAAGGAAATTAATGAGGGAACTAGAGAATAGTTTCGTCGAATATAAGTAGTTCTGTGGAACACGATGATATATAGAAAAAAAAAGAATCAACAAAACGTGAAAAATTTGAATCTAGATTTATGGAACAACAAAGAGTGAGCTTTTTGTATGTATTGATTTATTCCATGTTTAAAGTTTTTGAAAATTAATTTAAAATAAATCTTTTCTTCTACATTCGTCTTTTATACTTCTTTCTTGCGTAATTCCATTTTAACGTCTTCACACAGACAGACTGTGAGCTTTTGCTGACTTTACGCTTTAATATGACTGTTATTGCAGGCACATAAAATACTGCGTATTCTATATATTGATTGAAATTGCTTATTTAACCAAATACACGTTTTCGCTTCAAATTAATCCCTCCCGAGAGCAGGATGATTGCTATAGAAGCTTTCTCGAGTAAAGTACCATCCCATTGGGAGAATCCTGGAGAAATCTCCTCGAAGGAATTCCTTCATGCGAGATGATGAATTATTTAATTGGTGCTGCGAGACATCCCGGCTTTTTAGGGTGGGCCCCAACTCTCGGTTGCAATGGAATCCTATCTCTTTTGTACTTAATCCACTAAAACCACATGCTATTAATGTTCGTGATAATGAAAATCTTCACAAAGTGCTGATGCTTTGGGTGGAATTGCATTTAAGGATTTTCCCTGAACATCTCAAATAATTAATTTGCATAACCGTTAAATGGATCCAACTCCATATATTCCTGTTGTTTAACATTTCTCCGAAGGATCTTTGCCAAATAGATTTAGAGTACGTTATTGTGTTTCATTTTATCTCTTTAAAGTGGTCCTTTACTGCTAAATAAAATATAATTTTATATTTTTTAATTTTTCAATTATTATTTACTGCTGAAATACTTGAATAATGATATCTTTGCATAATATTGAAAGCTCAAGAATTCAATTTTATAAAGTTGGCCTAAATTTTCTGACCCAGATACTTTCATTCTACTTTATTAAGTATGATTGGCAAGATTCCTTCGTCGAGTGCATAAAAAGCTCATAAAAAGTCCCTGAGCTTATACTACCAGCCTACTATATATTATGGTCTGAGATACATATATGATATACCAAGCTTTTGCTACCTATGATTTTTTTTTCTTTTTTTGTTAAATATGTAATCAGGAAAAATTTAAGCCAAAATCATAAATAAAATCCTAAAATGATAATGAAATAAGTTAAAATAATAAGCTAATCAAAAAACTTTGAAAACTTTTATGGAATTAAATACTTTATTGCAAAATTACAGCTTTTTGTACTTTAGTGTGTTGAGTTCACGCCTTAATCGAGAGAACCGCCAAAATATTGATTTTCTCAATTGATTTCATGTGGCAATTTTGAGTTCTACTCCCCCGTATTGCATTTGATGTGTGCAGTTTTGCAATCAAAAGAGCAATAGAGGAAATGCAAACTTTGTGTTTGCGCAGCGTAGACTAATCGAAAAGGTCTGCAATACAGAAGTATCGGTATAGAATTGCGATGGCAAATATTTTCCTACAAATACACGAGTGCAAATGCAAACAAACCCTTTAGCACAGCAATGTACGAATGGGGTGTGGGCTATAAATATCATGTCTGTGCCAGAAGGGAAAAGCATCCCTTGAAACTACCCGAAAGTGAAAGCATTGAGCTAAATGATGATGAAGTCTAATTTATTCTCTGTGAGCGGAAATTGTGTCTCATTAATGAATTTCGAGAGCAATGCTAATATTGCTTGTATATATAATTCAAAAATTTATTCGTTATGATCATTTCACGCAGAACTTCCTGCCCAAAGAAGCAAATTGCATGAGATCTTTTCCAACAAAGTCTTTTTTTTGCAAAAATATCTCTGTGTGATGGCATAGAATTAGGACTTCCTGCCAGCTTGTTGAAGTTTATTCCCATTCTGTTCCTGACACTTGTTTCCCAGCATCTTCTTTTTGGGGGTGAAAATGGTCAATTTCTCACAATAAATTTCTTCGCAGCTTCTACATTGTGTGTGAAATGGTGGAAAGAAAAGCTACTGCCGGGAACTCTGTGTCGAGATAAATCTCAATAAAATGGCGAAAAGGGAAATTCTTCCACATCCTGTGACACCCATTAAAATTTAGTGCGTGATAAAGGACGACTTTTACGATGTCACAAATCAGTCTGCCGATGTAACATGAAACTTTTCGCACTGCCATTGAGGAAATTATAGGAGGAAAATAATTCTTATTCGCACCTTAGGAAAATAGAATGGCACTGATTGAGCGAGATATGGCCATGCGACCTTTGTTCGCTTTTCTTTTGCAAAATCGTAAATTTATTTTAATTAAATGTCTTTCATTCTCATTCCCCTCCCCACCACCACAAGTGGTTTCTCGCATAAGTTAACCTGTTGAGAAAAGTGTCAAAGGAAACTCTCACCATAAATTCTTCTTCCTTCGCAGGAGCTACACATACAAGGAGGACGATATGAAGGTGAAGGATATTCTTATGGGAATAAGGGTCCAAAATGTTTGTAATTAAGTTCTACACAGAGAGCTTTTGTTACCACAATTTCATGTCTTTTATACGACGATGATGGCTATTTTGCGTGATAACAATCTTTCTTCTTACCCATTCATCCCCTAACGTTGACTCTACGCAAAAGACGTAACCTTCTAACCAAGAGCTTTTGCCACAAAAATAATGCATTAAACTCAATCCATAAAATTGAATTATTCTTCAAATATGATTCTCCGGTACACGTAATAAATCCAAATTATCCTATCAACCCTATCTAATACACATACATAGTCAACAAATGCAAATTACATGAGAATGTTTGGGATTTGAGTGAATTTTGCATTATAAACTGCAATTTCATCGTTAATTAAAACGTTTTCTCCGCATTTGAGTGGATCATTTCCATATCCTCTTTAATTTATTTTATTTCCAATTGATATTCCATCCCCTCACGGATTTGTTATCAAATGCATGTGGCATGAGAGCCTTTAATATGATTGACATGCAAGAGTTGATCCAATATAGTGGAGCTTCATCGAGTACTTTGCGTTATCACAAATATCGAATGTTCACCCAATTTTATGGCATTGAATTAAATTTGAATATTTCAATTTATATCAGAGGCATGCAATGACCAAGTTGAGTTATGCAAATTAATGCAAATTGTGCTGCAAGGATGCAGCACAAAATATCGCAGCAAATGCCCTGCGTTGCTCTACCATATATGGGACAATTGCAATTTTCCAGAAATTCCATCAGCACACATCCACACATAAAAAGGCAGCTCCACACAGTCGATGATGGTGGCGCAGAAAACTCATTGAACAAAAGCTCCTGAATTTTGGATCTGGTAGTTGACTCTCGAACCCTCTCGTCCTGCCAGAGTCATTCACTCAATCAACCCAAACGGACACATTTATGGACACCAAAAGGGCCCGCCTGAAGAGTTCCTTTTCGCATAATGGCCATCTAATGGAGGAAATTAGTTTTGTGTGAGCAACACCAGCAGAGAGACACATAAAAATGTTTAGCTGCACAAAGAAGCACACCATACCACCATACAATGTATAGGAAATTTGATGAAAGACAGCCAGCATGTGGTAGAAATGGCCAGAAATTTACGACACTCCATAAATTTGGGAATTGCCTAGGATTAATTTGCCAATACCTGGTGAATTGAGGACGCAGCCAGAAGACTTTGAGAGATTTTGGGAGATAAAACCAATGATTAAAGCTCTGCAAAGGATTTCTCGGTTAGGCTGATTTGCTGAGAAAATTAGCACCAGAAAATTAATAATTTTCTTGAAGGGAATAATAACATTTAAACTACAGCATTTTTGGGGAACTACTCTGTCTTTCAACCCATTTAATGTACAAAAATTTATCCCAGAAATCCATAAATAAATAAAATCAAAAAATCCTTTTTAATTAATTGGAATTTTAAATTGATTAATAATGGACTTTTTGAACACAACGATACATTTTCAATCTGAATTTTCCCTCACAGAAACCATTTGCTTTGACAAATTCAGCGCAATTCAGCAGGATAAAAGGACAATCACTAATGAAAATGTCCAAACGTACATAAATATTATTGCTCCTCATGATTGAGTTTTGTTGCCAATTCAGTGGGTTATTTTTTGAGATTCTCTCTTCGGCTGCCAATAAAACGAGGGAGGAACATTCTTCGAATTCTTTTTTTTTCTTCTGTATAAAAATCATACGAAATCGATTCACTTAGCCAAGATTGAAAATCTATGAGACAAAGCTATAACCTTTTTTCCTCTCTTGCCGCTTTTCCAGAAAGTAATCTATTGGAAAGTGCTCCAACCCCCGTCCTATACCCATTTATTGTGATAAAAGTAAAAGGTCTGTGTATTACACAATTTGTCGAAATGATATTTGTCACTCTGTTAAAATTGCTTTGTGCCCTTTGGGGGTGTGGAGAGGCATTCAGGATGTGGAGGCAGTAGCATTTTCACCAGGACCACATGATACAAAATATTGACACGACGATGATGGAGGAAGCTCCCACAGCGATCTTCGCCATAACAGTAGGTGGGATGTCCTTTAATCTCTCCAGCTCCCCATCACCCAACCACCATGGGGGTGAGCTTTTCCAATTTCCTGACGCCAATCCCGCAAGACTGGCGTGAGAGGGAACAACAAATTTCCCATAGAGAATTTTGCAACCACCACCGTGGTGAAGAAGTCTTTTTGGCCCTATATTCTCCCATTTCGTATACAAAACCATAATAAATTTCCCCATGGAAAACGTGTCTCATGCACAAATTGAGACACACAGTGAGATTTGAAGTGTGTGAAAGAAAGCCACAGAACTCCAAACCATATGTACACATAGCATAGAATTTTCATTAAGGATAGCACAAAGAATATATACAAACCACCACCACCCCCGGGGATGTCATGCCAATTTATGTAATTCAAACACAAAACACATCACACATTCTGGATCGCACAAAGAAAGGAATTTTGTGGGTGATGGGTCAACAATCCGATGCGTCCTCCATAGTAGCAGCAACAAAACTTAATTGTCCGTGAACGGAAATCCGAATTGACAGACGAACGTGTCTTTCACTTCAATATGGAATTCTCTGTGTGTACAAGGTGTGGTGACTCCACCCACCCTCCACATGGCCAAGAACGTGCCTAATTTTGCAGATTTCACCAAGATTTCCCAATGCCAAAAACACTATGCATACCTACGTCATATCATGGATACATGTTATATAATAATGTTTAAAAAGCTAAATAGATTGATTGCATATCATGCCTTTAAAAAAACTCCATTTTGCATAATTTAAAAAATTAATCAAAATAAAATATTTGACAAAAAATATTTAAAAAAGTTAAAAATCAATAATCAACTAACTAACCACATACAAAGGATTGTAAAATGCAGCGTAGCGTTCGCTGGTGGTGCATGTCGAGATGAATTGAAACTGAATAAAATTCAATTAAATAGCAGAATAATTGACCAATGATTTTTCATGTAGCAAATTTATATGATAAATAGAACAAAATATTGACCGATTTCCAACGTATATTGCTATAAAAATATATACATCATAAAACTTGTTAATGGGTTGTAGAACGAGCATAAAGCATTGTTAGATGTGTTATGATTGCACTCTCATAAACATCAATATATATTTTGATAAATTTCAGCAGTAAATTTGAATGACAATGAATGCCATTTTTAATGCTTCTCGTTTTAAACTTGTACCCCTCGCATACTAAAATACACTTACTACATGTACTACATCCTTTAAAATGTAGCATCCACTTAGAAAATTTATTACCATCAATAAATGCGAACTGGGTGTAATGAGTTGAGAGGAAGTTTCAAATTCTCTCATTGCAGAATATAATCTCAAGCAATGGGGCAACTATTTGCATTCCATCGTATAAGTCGATGGGGGCTAAAGTCTTCCCTCTGGGCAAAGGGGTACACACTATATATATGTAATCTACAGTGGATGGGTAACAATGTATGCATATACGCCCTGGAGTGCACCAAGACCATCACTAATGAAGTAGTAATAGTGAAAAGTTTAGAAAGTGAATACCAAAGTCTAAATTGAATTTCCTGAATGTGGATCTCATCAACTTTCGAAAGCAATTTGTCCCCCCAAACTCCACATAGACTAGCGCATCGTAGTGGAGTCGTTGTCGTCCGCATGTAATGTTTGTCCCATCACCCACTCACATAATGTGAGGGAAAATGATTTTTCCTCTCGTCGTTCGGGGGAAAGGAGCTACAAATTCAATAAACTTTTTGTTGTCCTTTTTTCCCCACACTCCCTCCCGCCCAAACCTTAATACAACGGTTTACACACAATTTATCACATTTTGCTCACCGAGAAAGATTAATTTTACTGCAGACTGTGAAAGTTTCAGATGACAAATTAGCCAAATTGCACGCTAAAACCCTTTCACCGCCATGTCAGCATCAAATTGATTAAATTGCATCACCTATATTACAAGAATAGGATGGTTTTGATGGGTTTTCAAGACAGTTTTCATTTTTTTTTCTCTTTAAAATGTTGTTACTTCTTTCTATTGGCTGAATGAATATTATTTTAATTTTCCAGACTCTTTGTGAAAAGTTTATTAATTGAAAGTTTTCATTGCCTTGTTGTAGGTAGCAAAATGTCCCCAATGTAATTAATAAATTTCTATGAAGTGCTTTTAACATAAATCTGAAATTGAAATAGAAAAAAAAATTGCAGTAAAATCACAAGCTTCGGAAAATAAGGGGAAGGTTGGACATTTTTATTTAGAGTTCTTGACATTCAAAGGTAATCTAAAGAAATTTTCATACGATTTTCATTGACGCCAACAGACACATAAAACTGTTTTCATTTAAACTTTTCATTCATTCAAGCTTAATTATTATTAAACATTCTCCCCATTTGATATAGGTAATATGCTTTTAGATGTAATGGAGCTTTTTTTCTCCTGAGAAGAAAATTTCATCCAATTTTAATTAAAAGTTGAAGAACAAGAAAAAATGCAAAATTTTCGATCGTAAACAAAGAGGATAATGTTCCATAGTCGAGTGTTGTCCATGGAATTACAAAAATATAAAGTTTTCATGTCTAACCATCGTGAAAGCTTCTCTGAGGATTGTATATTGTACTTGTTGGAAGTTGAAGTAACTTTTATTTTTTGCTGGGATGCACGCAAAGCCGGCATTACGTCGCATCTCATGCTTCCCTATTAATATTTAATTAAATGATAATGCCACTGCTAAAGAGATACTTTCCACGGTATATTGCTCAATTTCAATGATCTCCCTAACACAATAGCTGGGTGGGTGGACCACAAAATTAACGATTTAGGGTTTTTTTTTGACAGGATGGGGGTGTCGTGTTGTTTGGTATTTTTTTCGCAATGCTTTGCACGAACTTTTAAAGTGCATTAAAAAAAAACATTGGGCAATTAATGTTGACCAACAACAATACAGGGGGGCAATAACTATTGCGTTCATGGTGCAGTTGCTTGCGTTCACACCTGCGCTCACTTGCGATCTTGCGTTTACCTTAGGCCATAGTTATTGCCCCCTTGAGCAAATCTGAATGAATCTTTGGGTCATCCCGTACCCGCAGGTTCGTCGATGAGCCTGATCGATATGTACCAAAGGGAAGTTTCAAGTACAAAAAATAAGAATTTTCAATTTTTACCTTGAATTTTAGACATATTTTTGGCTAAAAGCAGTTTTTCGCATTTTCTGGCTCTCCTGTTGATTTTAGAGCAAATCTGAATGGATTTTTGAGTCATCCCGTACCCGCAGGTTCGTCGATGAGCCTGATCGATATGTACCAAAGGGAAGTTTCAAATACAAAAAATAAGAATTTTCAATTTTTACCTTGAATTTTAGACTTATTTTTGGCTAAAAGCAGTTTTTCGCATTTTCTGGCTCTCCTGTTGATTTTAGAGCAAATCTGAATGGATTTTTGGGTCATCCCGTACCCGCAGGTTCGTCGATGAGCCTGATCGATATGTACCAAAGGGAAGTTTCAAATACAAAAAATAAGAATTTTCAATTTTCACCTTGAATTTTAGACTTATTTTTGGCTAAAAGCAGTTTTTCGCATTTTCTGGCTCTCCTGTTGATTTTAGAGCAAATCTGAATGGATTTTTGAGTCATCCCGTACCCGCAGGTTCGTCGATGAGCCTGATCGATATGTACCAAAGGGAAGTTTCAAATACAAAAAATAAGAATTTTCAATTTTTACCTTGAATTTTAGACATATTTTTGGCTAAAAGCAGTTTTTCGCATTTTCTGGCTCTCCTGTTGATTTATAGAGCAAATCTGAATGGATTTTTGGGTCATCCCGTACCCGCAGGTTCGTCGATGAGCCTGATCGATATGTACCAAAGGGAAGTTTCAAATACAAAAAATAAGAATTTTCAATTTTTACCTTGAATTTTAGACATATTTTTGACTAAAAGCAGTTTTTCGCATTTTCTGGCTCTCCTGTTGATTTATAGAGCAAATCTGAATGGATTTTTGGGTCATCCCGTACCCGCAGGTTCGTCGATGAGCCTGATCGATATGTACCAAAGGGAAGTTTCAAATACAAAAAATAAGAATTTTCAATTTTTACCTTGAATTTTAGACTTATTTTTGGCTAAAAGCAGTTTTTCGCATTTTCTGGCTCTCCTGTTGATTTTAGATCAAATCCAGGGGGGCTATAACTATTGCGTTTATGGTGCAGTTGCTTGCGTTCACTTGCGTTTAGCCATACATTTCCTGCGTTCACACTTGCGCTCACTTGCGATCTTGCGTTCACTTGCGATCACTCCATATAAAGATCGCAAATCTTGCGTTCATGGTTCACCTTAGGCCATAGTTATTGCCCCCCTGCAACAATATCCCAAATGGGGGATTCATTTTAATAAGTCCATTTAAAAGCGTAGCAGATTTGAGTGGATTTTACGTGGAAATAATAACAAGAGAAAGGGAGAGAGAAAAAAGAACTCTAAAATGCAAGCTCCCTAGAGTAGAGCTATATTTGCTACAAATGAATGGTGTTTGTGGTGTATGAAAAGTTCGTGTAATGTGCTGTCTGAAAAGTTAATTAAGGAGGAGATCAAGAGATTACAGCGCCACTTTATATGGGCATGTGAAAGCCACTAAATTTTCCCATAATCCCTACAGCCACACACTTGTCGCTGTATATATAATACTCGATCGATATATATTTGGCTTTCCACAGTTACCCATCGTTTAGGCTTTAAATTACTTTTTACTGAATTTAGGCGAAATAATTGAGGTTTTTCTGTGGAGTTTTAGTGCTGCAAAATAACCTTTATTGTTTTGCCTCTACTTAATTGAGGTGTCCTCATTAGCCATCAATTCAACTCTTCATACACTTCAAGGATACACGTACATGTACGAAATGCTATATGATATTGAAATCAAGCGCTGGGAAATTCAGGAAATTAATTATTGACACAAATAAAGAGAAAATTTTGTAAAAGTTTCGATGAATTTAATTTGAAACGCCAAAAACATTTGAATATCAGAGAAAAAACTACATATTGCAAATTACTATCATTTGTATGCTGACAACATTTTAAATTAAATCTTCAATTCTATCTCGGTGACTTGGAAATAAATCGATAAATAATTTATTCAAATGCATCCATTGGAATAGAGCCAAATGAATGTTTTAAATGTTGTCCCAAATTATTTATTAGCACGTTTTTTTAGCCGATTGAAGCCTCGGAGGTGAAATTTTCAAATCCTTCTGATATTGACATAAACTGTATTCGCTAAAGGGGCTAAAGAAGCCAATATTTTATTCGTAGAATTTTTTTAATTAGAAAAGAATCTTAATAAATCGAACCATAAAATAATGAAAAAAAGCAATACATCGCTGGATAATATAAAAACTGGCTCACATATTTCTCTTCACAGAGAATTGAGAGCCAAAAGCAACAAAAAAAGCTCGTTAGTGCAGTCATGGAAATTTTCAATAGTAATAGTGATTCCAACATGGAAATGAGCATCGGATTGGATAGATTGAACGTAGGTAGGTAAACACAGACAAAGTTCTGTACGATTTATGTCCTCGGCATTCATCATCTTTCATTGTGGGCAGAATTATGTACCTACAACTGGCAGAGATTGTCTTTGGCAAGTGAATTATTTCCCCAATCATATGGGGCTAAATTCTAAAAGGGTGCGGGTGGGGATCAAAGAGAGAAAGAGGCACCACCCTAATGGTCTGACACTTTGCTAAAATCAATCATTTGGGCGGTGAATGTGTCCCAAAGGACTAATTCACTAATCCTGTAGTAGCTTCCCTTCAGTCCATTTTTTTTCCTACTACATACTTCTCCGCCCCACTAAGCGGGAAATTTTAAAAGAGACTCCCCCAGAGACATTGAAGGATGATGTAGTGAATAATTGATTTTTTTCCTCTTGAACGTCAGAGAAACCCAGAATGGAGAAAATTTTTCCCGCCCGAGGGAATTCTGGAAATATTCGTAGCGCTATGGACCGTTTAGAGTGAAATTGAAGCTTTTAATTTAATTATACTTTCGTGTATATGACTATTACCTGGCGTATCCACCTCATACGCCCTCCCCAACATCCCCCATTAACGTTCCAACGGCGGGGATTTTACCGTGTACGGGGGAAATGTTGGGATATGATGGAGACAATGGAACTGAATGAGATTGAATCTGTTCCTATAACATCATTTGCGTTCTCCTCTTCATGGCTATACCCAACCCATACACAGATATGATATTGAATTCGCAAATTTTCCACCAGCTTTGAGTAAACCTTTGCATATATGAAGCAAAAAAAAATTGTACATTAGACAACGAAAAATATAGATTTTCTTCAGAGTCGGAAAATGTTATTACAGCACCAATAAGAAGTCAATTTTCTCGTTGTATCATCCACATTAGGCGTACATAGGACGCAAGATACCGTGAAATATGGTATTTTATGGAGAGTCAGTGAAGACAAAAAGAAAGCAGATGAGAAAATAGAGAAGGAAACCTGTGGAACTTTGGCATTTCTTTTACGATGTGCTGAGCTTAGTCGGCAAATTACAATAAGGCTTATGAAGCTCTGCAAATTTCTTTTGATGTACGCAGATAGGGAGAGGAATGAAACTCAGGAATAGCATTCTCTTGGTAAATTCTCTTTTAGGGTTTTTTCGACACAGTGTCAGGGTAAATGAGTTGGTGAAGCTGCACGAAGATTCAGAAAGTCATTTTGAGAAAAAAAAGAAATATTTCGAATATATTTGGATTTAAACTAAAATTTGTATAAATTCTATTTATTGATTTCTTGATATTTGGGCCAATTGTTCAGTCGAACAAGAATGTAAAATCGGGAAAAAAATTTCAAAATTAAACCTATATAGAACTAAACTTATTCTGAATTAAAATTATTCAGCGAAGCTTTGGTAAATTATGTTTTCTTTTTCCAAACTCTGATGACTTTTTTTTTTGAAAATGAAATCAAATAATTCGATCAAATGTATTTTACATGGCATCAAATGAAAGTAAAAATATTCGTAAATAAGTTAATTAGAGTACCTATTTAAAAAAAAAAACTTAATTCAAAAGTTGACAAGAAAATACAAAATTAGTCCGACTAATTAAAACATCAAACAAATTATGGTCTACTGTGCAAATATTTTATCTACATAACACAATCTCACTCTAAATCATAAATCAAAAGCGACGAATATATTTTTCGTGGCCAAAAATGGTAAACAAAGGTGGGTAGAGCTATGCAAATTTACTCTTTTGAATTTCATTTTCCGGTCCATTTCATTAAATTTTCCCACAACTTTCATATAAATACAATGCAAATTTTTAACAATAACTTTACCAAAATATTTATAGCGATATTATCAAATTGATTCATCTGACACATACATGTACAATTAAAGTTTTAATCCTATTTGTGGTTTTCTAAACTATTTGATAAAATGCAACAGAATCTTGTATTTTGATAAAGCTCTACAAGTGAATTAAATTAATTAAATAAAGTTTAATCTTCGTAATTTTGTTTCAAAAGCTCATTAATTTTATTAATGTCTTCTCTCCAATTATAATACGTAAGAAGTGATAAATTAGGAATCATTTCCGGCTTTGAACAATTTAAGCTTTATTTTTTACAAATTTTGAAAGTTTCGGCAAATGAAAATATCAAAATTGTTCATTCAAAAAATTAAATGGGATTTTGATATTCTAGAAAAATTTATAAAGTATATTGTGCACAATCCAATTTATTTCAACAAAAGTTGCAAAATTACCTGCACAATTTCTCATTAAATGACTTTGTGGAAATTTCCTAAACTACTTCAACGGAGGTGTCATCAGAAAATTTCACCAAAAAGTCGTGGGAAAAAGTTAATTAAAGTTTGTGAGGAAAGAAATCTTTGAGACATTCACGAAATAGTCTGAGAAACTATAAGACAAAATATCTATATACATAGATATACAACCACAAATGCTTTCAGGTTTTGAAATACGAGTGCACTGTGAGCAAAATCCTTTTGGAATACCGAGAAAACTTTTCTATTACGACGCTGTTTTGCATTTTAGAGGGGTGAAGTACAACAGAGTGCAAAGGTTTTTCCTATCACATTTCCATGAAACCTCGCTGGTGGAAGGGAATATTGGATTGCATTTATTTTGTACCCCAAAAAGTTTCAACTAGCAGTATTTTTAAATGTTCTCCAACGCTTTGGGCGAACAATTTTCCTCCCCATACACACACAGCATAAATTATGGAAATTTCTTGTATGCCGTGTCCTATGGAGTTATTTCGCACTGAAGTGGGATTTTATGTAAAGCTGTCAAGGAAAATATTTATCTGGGTAAATAAATCAATATTTGCTTTCCATTTGTCACCAAGTGGAATTTCCATGTGTGGAAGTTTTCTCTTTTTTTTTTCAGCACTCTCTCGCCGCTTTTAGAACGTAAATCAAATTAATGTACTTAAGTGTTCCGACTTGGGAGATAATTGGACATGACGTATAGAAATTTCGTATATAGTTGGGAGCTTTGGAAAGTTTCGGGATAACTTGGTAGTTGACTTTTAAGAGGTGGTGGGCGGGGGAATTAAAGTTCGTCGACCACAGAGCCTAAACATAGAGTGTTATGCATTACATATTGAGGCACTCCATTATTAAATCCCATTATTAAACACCAAATTTCGGGGGTTCTCATTAATAATAGTTTATCTATATGATCCCCAACGCCACAAATGTCGTATTATTTCAACGCAACATTAACTTCCTTCGGAACTCCGGGCAAACAATTAAGGCGGGAATTAACGTGGTATGATAGCTTTTAATGCCAAATAAATTAAGCTCCTTTCTAAATTGAATTTTGACCAAAAAAAATGTGATGGTTCAACAAAAAAATTTCATATGATGGATTTTCCATTTATCACCCACAAGCAGTAAAACTTTAAACGTAAATCTGTGGCGGTAAGTTTTTTGCTACTTTTTCCCATAAAGCTATATAAAATGGATTAGTTGGCTTTCGTCTTTTGTGGAACATCCCGGAAAAATAATTTTTCAGTCGCATCTTGTGCACAATTTCCACCTCAAGAACATCCGTATTGAGAGAATATGGAGTTTCCATATAAAATTCAATATTTAATCAAACTTGAATCTTCTGAATGTAGGTAAATCAAATCTCCGTGAAAAAGCACCGTTTGGTGCAAAAGAAAAATTCCCAGCTCAATTGGAATTTAATCTACATATTATTGGAAATTGTTGAATTTTCTTCTCAACTGAGTTGTTGGTAGTTTGTGAAAACTCAAGAAAGAAAAATAATTTGTTCATTTAATAAATCATAGCTACAAAAACCACAGAGTGTGGAAATTAATCTGCTTTAATTAATTTTTGTTTTATTTTTTTCAATCTTGTGTAAATAATTTACGAGTTTTTCTTCTCTACCTATTTATCTCTTCCGTCTTCTTTTTAGGAACATGAAAAATTTAATTATTCATAATTGTCTTTGGTAGTTAAGAATTGTGAGAATTTTATTCCACAACATAAAGGCTTCCATGAAAAAGGAATCTTCTGCAAGTCAATCAGGACACAGTGTGCAGTTTCAAGAAAATCCATAACATATCATGAGGCGCTGAGGATTATATTCCTAACGTAATAAATTTCCCATGCATGCTGAAGGTGGTTCCAGAATGGAGCTTTTTATAAGCTCCCCTTGTTGGGCGGAAAAAATATTTTCCTCCTTTATCGCACGACATATTCGCGTGAAGAGATGTATGTTGATTTTTTTTTAGATGGGGGTGTAGCCAGAGTGATGTGTGCTGTACGTCTTTTTAGGATCCCTAACACAGATCCTTTCTCATATATGTGTGGGGGGCTTCGCATTTCACAATGTGACAGAATGAAGAGTTGTGTAGAGATGATATGCGAAGTCACGCCACCCCGAGGAGCATTTGTTTTGTTTTATGGATGGCATGGGGGTCACGGGGGCGGCATCGGCTATACACCAACAGCATCCCCACTCGAGGGGTGAAAAGAACAAATTTTCCCGGCAAGGAGCGTCAAAGTGTAATCGAATAGAAGTCAACGATTCCCCGTTTTTCTTCTTCATTACCTCCCTCAATACACTTCGTTTGGGGGATGGTAAACACTGCGTAGGCACCCCTGTGTGTGGGGAAGAACTCCATCCCTTATCGGTAAATTATGCATGGAATGTGTATGTGTGTGCGAAAATTTATTTACTCTCCGGAAACTTTTATTGCCCTTTTCGCACTCACTTTCGAGCCCATCATGAAGATATAGCTGCTCGGTGATTACTATCTGCAACTTTGTGCGATATTTTTTGCTTGATAAATGGTTTTCCGTGCTGAGTGTTTTACTGCTTAGTTGGTGGCTTAATATTATTTCTTTTCCCATTGTTCGCTCATGCCACAATGTGGACCCCGGGGCGATTGTGCAAAAGGGAAGAAAAGAGTATTGTGGAAAGGCGAAGGATCGTTGGCTTTTCCTCCACCATCACCAAAGCCAAACACCATGTTCCGGGAGATTAATGCTGGACACTGAATCAAATGCTTGGGGAAGGGGCAGGGGGACAGGGTAGTACGTATAGTCACTAAAACACCCCTCGCAGTGAGCACCACTTCGTGAATGTTTGTGACACTACAACCCCGAAAATCATAAATTAAATCGATCTACAGGCCGTTTCGATGCCACAAAACTGCAATTTCTGATGTTAATAAACACACATCGCATGCACCAAAACTAACTCCCATACCCCATCTCCCAACCCCAATTCAATATTCCGCATGAAAGACCTCAGCGTCGCTCAAACATGCACACCAGAATCATTCATATACATATAGGTTTAGTGATGGAATTTGCACGCTATATGTAGCATCGGGGGGTGAGTATATGGGATGTAAAGAAGCGTCCGAAACAACACATTAAACATCCCCCGGAAATTATGAACCTACTCGTACATATCGAGCATAGCGTGGGAGTGAATTGAGCTGGGAGGATTTGCTAGGAGGCGGGAAAACTTTGTGTTGCTCGTGAATAGCATTTAATATAAAAAAAAAACTTGAATCCCATCGTTACGCATAAGCATCGAGCGCTGCTTTATATTTTATGATATCCCAAATATTATACCTATTTTTATACCACCAACATTTTTAGGGGTTTTAAAATATATATGAGAGCATATATAATAGGTCTGACCTTGTAAGGTTTTCTAGTATGGAGAAAAGATTCAGCTTTATGTTTTTTGCTCAGAATTGAATTAATCAAATTCTTTTTTTTTAGTAAAAATAACCTCAAGGGCAAAAGGTCATGAATCATTCTTTCCTGTTTTATGGTATACTACGTACTTTTATATACATTTATTCAATCTAAAACTCTTGTATTATGTAGTAGATTAGAGATGGAGGCGCCTGGTGGTAAATTTCATTCAACAATAAGCCAAAGATCACGATGGAAAAGCTTGTGGAAAAGCCAACACTGCAGCCAGCTGTTCAAACTATTGAAACGTTTAATTTAAAGACCACGCCGTATTGTTGGGGAAAAGTTTTAAAGAATAAAAAGATTGTGAATTCATCTTGACTTTCAAGTAATTCAAATGTAGCACCAGTGCTGCAATTGTTGTGGGAAAATAAAGGGTTTTTCTTCTCTCCCCATCCAGCGTTTCTTTCTTCATTCGTGCCTCGCATCGTAGTGAAAAGTTGCTTTTCTTTAAAAACCCCCCACCCCTTGGCATCCCCCACACATCCAATATAACTTCTGTGGAACCATAAAATGGTTGTGTTTACAAAGCGTTGGGATTTATTTTGTGTGAAAATGTCGAGAAGAAATAATGAAGCCACATCCATTCGCTTTGCCAAATCCCAGCTCCTTGACCCCGAGGCGCATCGCAACCTCCAACACGGAGTACACCGAGCTAGCTTTTAGTCCTTCAGGATCTCTTTGCCATCCCCCGCATCACGCCGGTCCTCACCTAACACCCCCGCGCTCAATCCCAGGGTCTATATTCAAATTTCTCCACCAAAACTCCCACACACCGCTGAAGAATCCAACGGCAAATTTGAATAACAATGCCAAAAAGCTAGGCCAAGTGCTGGGTGTGGTGCGATAATTTTTTTCTGTGCCCCACATTGGAATATTTTGTGCTTTCTGACCTGAGCTTTAAATTGAATTTACACAAAAAAAGATAAAAAGTAAAATTTTGGTGCCAAATGCCATTAGTCGTAAATTGCCTTTTGACTTTCTAGTGGCCCATTATTCAATTATTCAATTATCAGATGGGAATTATTCAAATGGGACCACCTTGAATTTGCTTAAATCAACCTCTTGACTTTTCCCCTCAAACAAGAAAAAAGTGAATTACTTCGACAGAATTTAACATGACAAAATATTTAAAGCTTCTTTTAAAAAGCTTTGGGGGTTAATGTTTTTTTTTTTGAAAGAAGAGGAGAAGAGAAGTGGAATGTATTGTCTTGAAGGAGGCTAGTAAACTTTTAAGAGTTGCTGGAACAATAAAAGCTCATATAACTCTTATCTCCTGAGGCAAAAACATGTCACGGAATCTTTTGATTTTTTTCGAAAAAAACTGCATTGAAAAGAAACATACTGAATAAATCGATTTGTGGAGTTTTCCAGTAAACATTGACATAGAATTTAAATTTTATGATTTTTGTATTGTTACCGCTGAGCTTTTTTAAATTGTTGTTGTTTAGTCTTGCTTTAGAAAATAATTGAGTTGATTTTTTTGAAACTTAAAACTCTAAAGCTTTACAAAAAGTTTATCTAAACAAACATTGCATAAAGAGTCTTTTTTTCACATCAAATTTGGTCATGTTGTACCTATGCTGTTTTCCTTGAAATATTCCTTTATGAATTAATTATGCTCCCACCTACATCAATTAAGTAGGTCTGTAACTCCTGCAACCTCTGTATAACCTTTCAACCCACCAATACCTTTGACTTTGATCTTTCCTCGCGCTTGAGATTTACTTCTCCTGTGCGCATTTTCATAAATTTCCATCTTACTGAATGTTTCACAACTAAATATATACATCCCTGGAGGACAATTTGATCCAATTAATGGTAGATTAACGTTAATTTAATACATTGCGTGTGGCAAATTTCTTCCCCAACATATTTGGTAAACCCTTTAAGGAAATAAAGTGCTCCAAGCGTGTTGTCTACTTCCATTTGGTGTGTGGTGTACTTTGAGAAACGCACAAATGACAAATGCCGAGTAATTTCTCATACGAGACCCGCGAGGGAAATAATGCAGACATTTTAGAGGAAAAGCTCCTCCATATAGGAGGAGATACTATAAATAGAAGCATGTCTGACTGAGACACTGCCATCATTCACTTTTGGAACGAAATTTTCAGGGAGACACTACGCACCCGATTAATCAATGCGCCCCTAATCGGGATTATTAAGTTGTCAAATGGCAAACTGATGGTCCCTCGGTGAGAAGCCACACGCAGCAGACCCTCGTGTAATGAGCATGAATTTATTAGCCATACAACCGACTGTCTCGCCATTTGGAATTATGAATACAAAATAAGAATAATACGGAGTTGGAGGGAGTTCTTTTTGCAATTAAAAATGCCGTCTGGGTTTCGAATTACACAACTTTGTGTGAGAAAGTTTTGCGGCACAATTGTGGAGGGAAAAGTTGCCCCAAGTACCCAATTTGCATTTTGCACCACCATCGCGAAGATGCTCGTGGAATTACAAGGTGAATACGTGAATACTTACAATAAACTTGAATATTTCTCATACAATTAATTCCGTGTCATTCTTCTGCACTTTCTGGATGAGAATTTGTGGTGAGAAAAATGTAAATTTATAGGACATGACACAAAGAAAGTATGAGCTATGTAAATTTAATTTGTCTGTATGACATGAAGAGAGACTAAATTTTTGGAGAAGAAAGAGGAGTAAAGAAACTTTGTAAATTGCATTTCGAAAGAAAAGGTGAAATTAGTATGTATCTCAGCTGAAAAATAAATTTAATTTTTCAACTTCTCTTATTTATTTTAAAATTCACAGCTTCAGAGAGGCTAATTATTAATTTTACTTATACTGCAGTGGAGACGCCTGGTTTCTCAGAGAAATCTTGCAATTTTTATTGCAATAAAAGAGGAGTATAAGCGCTACCAGGCGTCTCCATTGTTATTGTACACTAGAGATTTTGAAGGAAAATAACCACTTGGAAAAGTTTGATAATAAGTTGCAGCCATTCCCTCGAGCTTTCGTCTTCAAACAAAGCTTTAATCAGAGATAAAAGAGGGTATACTAATTTAATTTTAAATTCCACCTTTTAATTAAAACGACATCCACAAAATTGAGAAATTTCTTTTTTCTTACTAACTATATTAGTTGGTATACCACATTGAAAGCTTTTAAGCTCCAATCGTAAATTCTTTTCTAAACCAGATTATTATTGACGCTCTATATTTTCTTTTATGATGCTATAAACATTTTGATGCTTTTGCCAAAAGTCGACCTTCCCCTTAATAATTCCGCATGCTGGAAATTTCCATAACTTTTAAGAGTCATCGTCAAAATTTTCAAACTTCTAATAGTACGCGTAATTGTTTGAAATTCAATGAGAATATATTGAGAGTATAAAGAGAAATTCTCAATGCAGAATTCCGTGCGCATTTCCACGGACGAATGCTTCTCCAAAGCTTGGGGGATCATAAAAATTCAAGAGACTAAATTAAAAGTGCGCGGAAAAAAAAAAGTTGAAAGGAGGGGAGATTGAATAAATTGAAAGGCAAATTTTTTCTTCATTTTTCCCTTCGATTTATTGATGGAAAATTGAGATGTCTGGAAAATTTTCTGCAGAATCACTCTCAAAGGAATTGTTCTCAATGACTTTTTCCATCTAATAACTGCAGTATGGGAATCAATACATTTTTATGTGAATTGGTGAACTTTAATTTTCCAATAATCCAGCTATTGCGGAGGATTGTGTGGATAGTTTTTCCTTTGGGGGATGGAAAAGCTCGCAAAATGTTTTTGGGGTGAGAGATGCAAATTTTTAAGGGGATGCTAAAGGAGGGAGGAAAGGGGTTTGCGGATCAAATCATGGGCTGCAGAGGAAGAGATAAAAGGAATCAGAGGATGATGATGTGGTCCCACTGAAAATGACAAGGTACGACAGATCTTCGATGGCAATGTACCAACTGTCGTGGAATTAAGGAGCGGAAAATGGAAAATTTCAAACCAAACCCCCCTTTTCTGGGATGCTGTGTGAGTTGAGTTCGTACCACGTCGGCCTCATCGAGACGTGCACACTTCCCCAATTTCCACTCGAGTGAGCTTTCGTTTTTCCAACACCCACCCACCGTCGGAAAGCTCCCAGGTCGATGGGGGTTTTCCGAAGCATTGTCTGGCTCCCCCCGCCTTTGGCACTGCACCAGACAATCAATTTGCATGCCAATGTTACCCCCCCCCGACGGCACCGACGACCCTTCTCGATCAATCATCCGCATTTTGCACGCACTTTGACTTCACTGCAGCAAGGTATTGATGCATGGGTACCGAGCCATCGTCGATAAATCGGCAGCTTCGGCCACGGCACGGGAATTCCTGTAGTAGCGATTGAATGGCTCCGGATCCAGTGCTATTGGCTCGATTAGCTCCATTACAGTGAGATTATCCTGCAAGGACCCAAAGAAATCAAATCATATATGAGCATACATATGTAGGAGTGTCCGAGCACAAATCCATGCAATATCAAAGAGGAGAGAAAAACATAAAAATGGATATAAAAGTCCATTAAATGATATCTCTTCTACCGCTATATTTTTTTCTCTCTCTTTCAAACACTCAAAGAAATTCACAATAAAATCAGAATTCAAAATCAACGATCAAACCTTATGTTTGTATTACATATTAAGCATAAAGGGTATATGTATGCTATATTAATTCAAATGCACTAATGAGATTCAAGTTAAAATTAATGAGCATATTGGTAATATGTAGTGCTAATGTTGGACGCATGTTGTCACTAATTGGAATTGAAAATGGAACACATTAATGAATTTATGCAAATTTCAATCCTTTGATCTTTTGATTTGTATCAACCACATAGTTACTTTGCGGTTGGGGTATATTTGAGGTAATTCCCATCAAATGTCCGTGTAATGTCATTCATTTAAAATTAATTTAAATTGAAAGAAATTCTGGGAAAAAGGATTTACTAAAGAAAAACTTTTAAAATTGAATATTTCCCTTCTCTTCCTTATGCAGAAAATCATTAAAAAAATTTCTTATAAGACGAAAAAGAAGTAAAAGAAAGGTATGTTCTACATATATTCCGAAATAAATATTTCTCTGAGTGTATTAGAGGTCGCATAGCCCGAAGGAGATGGGTGTGAAATACCTCGAAATTTATGTGCCAATGCTGTCGAAGGGGTGTGATGGTCACAAAACGGAATCCGGAACTTTGTGGCTCTGACAGAAAATAACCTCGAATGGTATAGTTGACTCCAGGCTGTATAATCACCCCACCCATAGCCCGGTACAGCGCCCTGTAGACAATCTTAGCCGAAAGAAGTTCCTCGGCCAAACCTGCCGCAGGCATCTCACTATCGCTTTCAAATGGAGTCCCTACTGAAGATGATGAAGATGTTGTGCCACAGGGTGATGGAATGTGGTTGATGGGATCACTCTATGAATTTATTCACAAGAAGACATTCCTTTAAAGGAGCTTTTTTATGTACCTTACATATATAGCAACACTCCGCAATAAATGTCTGTAAATTATTTATTTAAGAGCACACAGTCACAAAAAGCAAATCTACCATGGAGTGTGCTGAGAAAGAGAAGAGTTAATTTAAGTGAAATACAAAATTACCATTTGAGGGCAACTGAACGCATCTGTGGTATTTTCTCTGAGTAAATATTCCATTTCTTTGCAGACGTCTGAATCAACGTGATTGCATTGCTGTCGTCTACGTTGTAAGAAATCTCTGCAAAAATTGTAAAACCCCCTCCCGTACTCAAGAGCTGGGTGGGAGATTGAATTGTGGAATAGGGGTTTGGTCATTGAGGGGGGTGACTCAATAGCTATGCGGCTAAATTGCAAACTGTACCAATACTCAGTGGGTGAAAGGACTTATTGTGGTAGCGTAAAATGGCCCGCACCAGGAGGATGATGAAAAGGAGGAATGTAAGAGCAACTATCGTTAAGAGCCAATTACTGGGTTCTGTTTGTCCTCCTGCTGTTGCCTTCTTCTCCACAACGGAAATCTCGTACTTCTGCTCTGCTGCAGTCACGGAAATCCCGGAAACCATACACAGGAGGGAAATGCTTGACCACAGGATGTGCATTTTTACCGACAAACTTGCAATTCAATAGACTTTATTCTCCAACACTCACTTTAACTTTCCATACAAACGCAACTCTACGGGATCAATGACAGAATGCACACAAATTGTTATCAAGTTTTTTTTTTGCTATTTCGGAGAAAAACTCACTTCGATTGCTTCCAGATATTATGAATAATTTTCCGTGTAAAACTTTTCCTGAGCTGAAAATAATTCACGCGATGTATGTTGGAACAAAAGTGTGTGCATGGTGTACTTTTCACAGGGTGCCCCAGAGCGGAAAACCCATTTGAAATACATCATTTTTGCAAACATTTTGTCGCGAATTGCGAGAGTTCTATTTTATTTAAAATTTATGCTTCTGTGTTGGAGAAAAAGGTTGGAAAAATCACAATATGACGCAAAAAGAAAAAAATTACTGGACGAAAAACTTGGGCGAGGCATTGGAAAAAGCTCAAATTTGAAAATTCATAGTGAAAATATCCTTTTCCCGCTGCAATGCTTCACACACTGTTTTTCATGCGATCCAAATGAAAAGAAATTATATAAAAAGTACCTAAATATCAAAAGATTTAACGAAGAGAACTTTTACGTTATTGTGGGCTTTCAAAATACTAGCAAAGCTCAACGTTCAATTTTACAAAAGTATCAGGTTTAACAAATAAGTATGCCAGGGAAAGAATCTTTAAAAACTCTATAATTACTTATAGCTCGACTTATGTATACTGATGTGCTTTCGAAAGCTTTTTAGTGTATGATTCATGCTGAAATAAAAAAAATCGCAGTTTAATCTAATAAAAAATGTTTTATATTAAATTAATTGCAAATAGAGCAATAGAGATTTATAAATAAATATGATTAAGTATCAGTGTCAAAATGCAAGCAGAAAATTATTGTTTATGTTCGAAAAACATATTATATGTCTGTGAAAATCTATGCTGCAAAAAATAAATCTCTCATGCAAAAAATGATGGAGTTCATGCATTGTATTTGACTACATCGTATCACATACATACATATATTCTTTATTTTTCACAAAGCTCGTGCTTGCAACTTGCGTATGTAGTAAAAGCTACTACTTTACGAGGGGTGAAAAGCTGTGTCAGAAAGAAACACAGCTAACTATCATATAAGCTTTCAATTCGTTGAAGAGGTTTAAGCTTGGGTTGAAGAGATATATAATGTCTGTGAATAGCATTTCCCAGTGAATATCATATATCATATGCCAACATTTTTAGTTTACAAAGAACGATGCGGTGCGAATAAAAATGTTCCTGCATTGTGTTGTGAAGCATTCAAAAACTATTCAGTCAAGTTGGATTAAATTATAGGAAATTTTAGCGTATTTTATTCTTACACATGGAAATATTTTCTTTGAAGATTTCCTTTGAGATTTCAAATTGAGGAAGAAGAGATTCACGAGAAGTCAAGGATATGATCAATTTAATTAGAAAATTCCAATTGATAAATGGAATATATTGCAAATCGTACACCAGTGCTGGATTAATTCAAAAATCTCCGCTAAAGTTTCATTTTAGGGAATCCACCTTGATAGAAAAAAAAACAACATAGCTTCATTGGAAATTACGCTGTGCAAAATATCATTAAAATGTAAGCAGTGAGCTTTTTTCTCTACCTTAGCGGAAATAATGAATTTTTCAGTCAAAGTTCATAGAGAAAGCGAGAGATTTTTCCATTTGAGTACTCAAAGAATGGTTCCCGGAATAATTGTCCCGCTTTCTGGAGCATATTTAATGTTGAAGTTGGACGTTTTTTTTATATTATTGTTCCACAAGGAGTCATTTTGTATGTGTGAATGGTGTTCGTAAAAATTGAAGCATTGTACCACTTTTCCACCCTTTCTATATCCGTATCAGTGGCGGAGCCAGGGGAAAGTTTTGGGGGTCAAAACATCATCTCAAGCCAAATTAACTCGAGAACTGATTGACAAAAATTAGAAGAACCTCTTTGATATCGTGCCTGTCTTTTTTTTATTATTATTTTCATATAATATGAAAAAAGTAAAATTTCAACAATTTTCTTCTTCTTTAACCCTAATTTATTAAGGACTAACGCGTAGTTTTCAAGGAAAAAAGTGTTTCATTTTTAGGTTATTTTCACAATTTATCACGAAATTTCTTGGATTGTTATACATACCTAAAATTATAATCTTTACCCAAAAAATCGATTTAGATTTTCCAAGG
This sequence comes from Lutzomyia longipalpis, assembly GCF_024334085.1. Classification (NCBI taxonomy): domain Eukaryota; kingdom Metazoa; phylum Arthropoda; class Insecta; order Diptera; family Psychodidae; genus Lutzomyia; species Lutzomyia longipalpis. The sequence continues at coordinate 35,936,235 of NC_074707.1, forward strand.
GCAAAGCCTTCTAGGCAAAATAAAGTGTCATGCATCCATTTTCCAACTCCGTAGCTCAGAAGAGGAAAATCAAATTCCCAAAAAAATGCATCTGGGCATACATAACGGCTCATTATCTATCCAAAAAAACCATTTTCACATTTCTATGACAAAGCCTTCTAGGCAAAATAAAGTGTCATACATCCATTTTCCAACTCTGTAACTCAGAAGAAAAAAACTCCCCCTAAAATTTCGTTCTGACTACGCTCCTGCTCCGCACCGATATGCATTTGGTGGAGTGTATGACGTGCTGTGGCTTGGTTAGAAATATGAAGGATGGTGGGTACTCTGCATAATGAGACTTGGGTGGTGGGCGGGGATTGGGAGTCATTTTTGTGCATCAACCCGCTTTTACTTATTAACTCATGCACGATCCCTCATTGAATTTCCGTCAGCAAAATGCAAATTCTTTTTCTCTCTCTACAAAATTCACATCCAGCTAACTGGAAAATCATCATCGACTCCTGATGCTTCTGATGCTTTTATGAATAACTCACTCCGCTGTATGTTGATGCACCGAGTGCCGAGATTTTATGCTGCTGATGCTAAAATAAAAAAGGAAGAAGACAAACAAGATCTACTAACATGAGTTTGTGCACTAATTTTAATCACTTTTATTTTATTCAATCGACTCTTATCACAGGACAGAATACAATACTTTTTAGAGAGATTCTTCTTTTTATTAAGCTTTTCTCGGCTGAAGTTTAGTTAGGTTTTTTCTTTGCTATATATAGTATATATTTCTTTATTTAATTTATTGATAAGGTATATATTTCTTTATTTTATAGCCTCTTCTCCCTCACGCACCGCTTCGTAAATCGTATTCTATCGTTTTTTTTTTCTTTTTCTCGAAAACACCCCCAAAATTACACTTCCTGTGTTTTTCTTTTGATTACTTTTCCATACTATTTTGCTATATGTAATTTCTTTTTCTTGTAATATTTGCCGTGAAATTTTGATTTGCCTATCTTGGCGCGCAACATTTTATCACATTTTCCTACATCATTTTACAATATAATTTCTCATATTTCACTTTTTTATTGCTATAGATAAAATATTTTTTATTATGGTGCATTCTCGGGGCTCTGAAGGAGACGTTATGACTAATATTTCATTTTTTTATAACTACAACTATGTAATAATTTCCACCATAACACCATTCTTTTGCTTTTGCAGTGAAAGTGCTTCGCGAAACACCCACTATAAACTTTTTTTTCATATATACTTATATATTTATTTTCTCTTTAAGGGCACTACAGAAGGGAATTGGTAATAGTCTAGTATATAGAGAAAGGTATAATATTTATCTGAAATGTACCTGCCTAGAATTCTAAGTTCGTCTAAGTATATAATTATTGTTTTTTCTTTTTTTTAATTTAGTATTTTCGTCCCATGAAAGTGTGGTTTACTTTTTTGTTTTCTCTAAAAGTGGTTCTAAGGATTTTACTTAAAGGTTTTTTTTATTAATAAATTAATTATTAGTTTTTGATTGATATTAAGTAAAATGAGAAAATTAATTTTGGCACTGTTAGTATGTAATAATTTCAAAAAAGCAATATTAGGTATCTAATTCAATAGAATTTTCATAGAAGAATTTACAAAACGAAGTAAATAATTTTTGTTAGAAACATTTCTTTAAATTTTACCAAAAAACATTGCATAAAGCTAAAGATTTTTGTCCTTGTTTTGTTTTGTTAAATTTTCGTGAAGTCCCCACAGTGGGATTGGGATATATATTGTAGGTAGGTATTTATGGAAAAATTATTATATTCAAATGTAACTTTTCTGCTCATTTCATCAGGGAAATTCATCTACTCTTCTCAAATTTAATTGACCTTCAAATACAATAAGAAGTAAAATTTAATATTTTCTTTTTAAATTTAGGGTGACTTCTCATTTTCCTATTAAAACTTCTTTCAATATTTCTCTATCGTGCTGCTGAAAGTGCCATCAATCGTTGAAATTTTAATTCGCATTGTGCGTTCATCCAATTTCCTACTAAAAAGGAAATGAAATATTAACAAAGCTTTATAATATTAATATTGTATAATGGAACACATTTGCAAATACCTTACATATGCAAAGTGAAAGAGTTGTGAATGCATAATACAAAATACTGGGAAGAATTCTTTTGGAATGCATTATAAAATTTTATATGAGAGATGAAAATTTAATTTAAACAGCTGAGGTTTTCTTTTCATTTTAATTCTGTTGAATGCATGGAAATATCTTCAATTTTTCACATGAAAGAAAAGCATAAAAATTATCTCTTTTGCTGTTTGCTACAGAAATCTTTTAGAACAGCAATAAAGAGATAATAAATTACATCAAAAACTAATTAAAATTTACAAGAAAGGAAATTTTAGGATTGTCTTTAATTAATGCAAGGAACGTTAATACTGATTACATAACTTTTCTTAATTTTAAAGTGGATTAATTAAAAATTAAATTAAAATATTGAGCATTTATTACGAAAATTGTTTTCAAAGTTTAAATCCTTTGTTTTTTGTAAAGATAAAGTAAATAAACTGAAAACTTTCTATCAAAAATATATTCGTCAAAGAACACTTATTGCTGTTAAGAACAAATTCCGAATTCATAAATACTAATTTTCTTCTCAGAAAATTACAGTAACTAAGAGAAAGCTTTTAAAGCTTTGATAGGAAGCTTTTAAGATTACCACATAATGCAAAGTTTTGATTGCTCAATACTTAGGAAATAAGAAACGATTTTTTTTCAATTTCTTTTAAATACAGCGAAGAATGTTGCTTATAGATAAACTTTGGCTAGAAATATTAATAAAAGTTGACATAAATATTCTAAAAAGCAATGTTAAAGATAAAGTTTTCTCGACTTCAAACACTTTCAGCAGATAATTTAATTTTCAACAAAACTGACCATCGAAACTTTAACAATTTTTTTTTCAAAATGGTTCATCAACAAGTGAAAACAAAACATTTTTTTTTCAAAAACTTTTCCAATGAAATGTAAACTTAACACTACACTGGTAGAGGAAAGGTATTGCTTTTCAACCCACAAGAATTTTTTTATTTAAATTTAACATCATTCTTCCATCTCTTTAACGTTTTATAATTTATTTTTCTTTAATACAATAAGAAATATAAATTTCTCATTCTCAAAATTCCAGAATTTTTAGAGTTTTTAAGGAGCACTTCTTAAATTACAGCATTTTGCTTGCCGACTTCACTTTTAATTCCTATATTTCTTCTCTCTGTTTTTTTTATATGAAATTTTATGGAGCAGTCTAAATGTCTACTTTCATTCCTTATCTAATATTAATTTGTCTGCGGGAGAGTTTGCAGGAAAGTTGTTGGAACTCTACTTATACAACTCCTCAATGGACTTTTTCTTTCTACCGAGTTGCAGTTTTCTTTTATTTTTATTTAGTTTTCTTTTCTTGTAGTTTTGTGTCTTGAGAAGGTTGATAGGGATGATAGCATGCTTGAATGAATTTACTTTTGCTGGCTTTTGCTGGAGCATTTAAATTCAAGAGAGGTTCGCCTTTGCCAGCTCATTTCGATGGCTTTCGGAGGGTCTTTAGAGGATGTTGCAGGTCTTCTTGGTGTTGATGACACTCCCATGAGGGCAGTGAAATACATCATTGGCACTCCCGCCTTGTGCAATGAGCCACCCTAAGCTGCAAAGTGTTTTTGGCAATTAGTGTACAATTTTAGCATTATACATATAAAATTTATTAGGGAGGAAGTATGTAGCTCACATGTCCGTAAAGTCATCGGAATCCGTGTCGATCCCCGCATAGAGGGAATCGGCGCACAATTCCTGGGCGGAGACGAGATAGAAAATCTGCGTTGGTGTTAAATTGAGCCCACCGAGGCGCTCCATCCCCTTAATGGGGCCTGTGAGTGACAAGAGGGAGTGGTAGGCTATTTGCATGCCACCCGAGTGGATGAGGATGTCCATGCGGCTGGAATTGGAGAATACATTCACGCTGCCCGGAACACACTTTAGGGCTTTGTCCTCGAATGCACGCGTTATCGACCGGAGGATCTCTTTTGCAATCTGTACCCCCACGGATGAATAGTGCATGTAGGGCGGAAGTTTCGGCTTGAAGTATGGCACCAACACCACAGACAATGGCACCACTGCAAATACATTCCACACCATTAGATGAACATTCCGTGTGCAGTGCACCCCCGGAATGGGCATTAGAGAGAGAGAGTTAGGTATGTACATATATAACGGGGGGATTAATCATGCCAATAACTTACCGATAGAGTGACTAAGGGTGTCGTAAAATGACTGAGCAAGTATCGGGTACGCCCATCTAGAAAAAAAATAAAGAGAAGGGTACACCATTTTATTATAATGTATACATTTTGGTTTTCCACATAGCGAAGCTTTTAAATAAATTAGAAATTTTATCATTCACATCGTGAAAGAGGAAATTCATGGAAAAATTGTCAATGGGAGAGGCATAAAGCCAACAGGAATAAAGCTTCATTTTTTGTGCTTAAAAATTAAAAATGTATTTTCGGAAAATCCACTAAACTAAATTGATCAAAATACAAAATTTTTCATAGGAAAATTGGAGCTAAATAAATTGCATAATTTATCAGCTATATTCTGGGTCAAGGGGCAAATTCTGAGAGGAGAAAAATTTAATTTGAAATTACGTAGTTACTGTTTTATGAATATTCTCTTAATAATGGGCCTGATTCAGCGACCAAGAAACCCTTGAAATCTTCAAATTTTGTACTGAAATTTCAAGATTTCAAGCGAATTTCAAGGGTTTCTTGGTCGCTGAATAGGGCCCAAATACCTACAAAAAATAAAGAAAATATTTACTTAAAAAAATCTTTAAAATAACGAAACTTTCTCTCTGTCTATTATAAAGAAAAAGCTCAAAAGTTTAATATTTATAAACAAACATTTTGCTATACAATTAAGTATCCCCAAAAAAAACTTCTTAAAGAATTTTGTGAACCTTCGTGCAATTATTAAAACATAAAGCAGTATAAAAACCATCCGTCAAGAAAATGAAAATCTGAAATGAAAAAGCTTTTCTCTCATACTTTCCATTCCAAACTGACATTCTTTTATGATCAGGAAATGTGCTGTGCATGAGGAAAAAGCCACGAAAAATTGGAAAAATTCTCTTGCGGGTTAAGTCACTGTCAAGACTTTTCAATATACCCCTCCCTGCCAGCGCCTCATCCCACATTTTCCACCCAGCCTTTGGCATTTTCGCCAGGATTTATGATGTTGATGAAATATTTATAAAGGTGGTTCGTTCAGTAAATTCTTCCATTGATTAGAATTTGGCGTTTTTGTGTGAAAGAATTCTCACCATTCAAATTAAATTCCATGCGGAAAGGAATTCTTTCATTTGGGGTCTTTAAGTGGTTATATGGGGTGGTGTAGTGAGGGTGGACTAAAAATAGCCCGTGTGGTGAATGATGGAAAACAATAGTGGACGTGGATTGACGCGGGGAAGAGGTTGGTGAGGACAATTAAGTGTGGTCACGTAAGAAATGAATGTGAATTCAATGTGATGCTGAATGAGAAAACTCACGCAACGTGCGAATCCATCGTCATATTGTCATTGGGAAATTGCTGCTGCTGCAGCTTGTACAGCTTCAGGATGTTCTCGAACCAGTTATCCGATGTTATATCCACCATATCCAGCATTTCTCCAATTTTTGTTTGATTGTACCAGAGGGGCCAGGGATTTGCTTGAATTTTCAGCGATGAGAGCTTCACCAGAGCAGCACCCCGTAGCGATGGGGCTCTCTTCAGATGTGCCTTCAGGGTCTCGAAGAGAATTTCCACCTGTTTTTTTTTGGGGAGGAAGATTAAGTGCCGTGAGATGGTGAGGGATTTTCTATTCACAGTTGGATGGATTTACCCGATTAATTGACTTCCGGACGGTTTCGATAGAATGATGAGCCATGTACAGGGCTGACGAGGCTTGGGGTAAAGCCCACATTGTGGCTTTCGTACAGGCCACAGGTGAGGGATGGGTGGGTGGGAGAGCACCCAAAGCGAAGAGGAGGAGCAAGGCGTTGTGGATGACTCTCGTTTGGTGCTTCAGTGGACTGAGAAGGGTGTGTAGGCGGTTGAAGTACGCCAAACTCCTCACCACAATGGGTCCTGACCAATTCTGCGGGATCACATCATTCCACTTCAACTGTTTTTTCGTATTTAAGGCAGAAAAAAAGAGAGAAAAGATTGTGATGTATTAAAGTATATTGTTAAAACATTCAAGAGATCATGAGAGATAGAAACATATGGCAGTGCAAGGCTCCTAAACGACATGTAACATGCAAATTTTCCAGTTGATAAATAAATCATAAAACAGGGGTTGATAAATAATGCAATGCTAATGCTTTTCTCCACATAAAACATGATTTATGTTGAGGATATTGTGAACTACTTAATATACAAAATGTTTTTGATAAAAATAATTTATTTATTCTGCTTCTAAATAGAGATTTTGGAAGTAGATTGTAGATTTTTTTTATTTTAATTTAATAAGAATAAAAAAAATATAAAGTTTATAATAGATATTTTTTAAGGAATATTATGTGAAATTTACTTCAATTTCAGGCAAGTTTGTCGTATTATACATACAATTATCGGATATATAGTATTAACACAAAGGACACAAGAAGATCAACTTCACCCCACCCACTTCACCATCCTCTGCAAACAATATTATCCTCCCGTATTTACTTGGCCTTTCTTAATCTCAAATTAATTTTCTTACTTAGCAGCCCCTAAGAGGTGCCATTCAGACAAAAGCTCTATATAGTTCAGAGAAGTCAAAAGAGAAGGAAAAGGGGTCGACTATATACTACTTGCTATACTAAATTATTCACGAAACTTTATGAATTTGTCTCGAAAGTGTGACAAAATATTGGAACTTGCATTACCTCCTAATTGCCGTCATGAATTATTTAATATTTATGACAAAGTGCATTTAGAGAGTGTTACAAATGAAAGACTACATTTGTGATGACCTTTCGGGGAAATGCAAAAGGAAACTCTGTGGGAAAAGCACTGGATGGAAATGGATGGAAAAAGCTACTCAAAAAAACATGAAATGGTGATTGAAATGGCGCAATATACTTACGTAGGAGTAGGTAGCTGAGAGGGTCGTAACATTGTAAACCACGTAACTGTTTGAGAAATCTCGATCGAGATGATGCTGTCGCAGCTGTGGAAAGAGGAGCATGTTGTGAACGTTGTGAAAAGGTTTTGGGGGGGGGGGAGAGAGAGAGCAGAAAAGTCAACTTCCGGTGGCGGAAGTGTGGAACACTCACCCTATTCAGCTCAGACACAAAGTTACGTATTAAATCCTTCTCAGATTGTCGTTGCTCCTTACTCAGACTGGACGGCAGAAAGACATTCATGAGATCGTCCAGGAGTTCCGGTACATCGTTTCGAATTTTGTAAGGCGGTGCTTTTGGTCCCATCCATCGTATTGTATTCTGTGTGCATTTGATGGCATAAAGTTAATCAATAAACTGCCGCCACTGTATGAAGTGGGTGTTGGTCTAAATGGAAGTAAAGGTCATGCGGAGTTTGCATTTTGTATGTGTATTACCTCCAAAACTGGTGCTGACGTCGTTGGTCCATCAATAATTAACATAATCTGCGGCTTGCGGCCATAACTCAAATCGAAATAGATGCCAATAAGCGGTGTAGGCCCCAATGCGGCGATTTTCGATATTAGCGGCCCAATACTCGATGGCCCCAAGCTTCCACTCGGCAGGTAGCCGCCTAGGCCCTCGAGCAAGAGGCGAATGCTCGTAGCATTGAGACTCTGACGGAGGCAACTTTCGTACAGGCGCCCCAATTTGTGGAAAACACCGGAGCTCGTGTTACTCTCCAACAGACCTATGTAGACACGCAATTTTAAGCAATTTGAGGCGTTTGCTGGGGTGAAAGAGGACATGGGAAAATATTCCTATACAAAGAAACTAATTTGCGGCCAAAAACCCCTCTTGCAAATGAAAACCCCTTTTAGCTTTAATAAGCACGAAAATATGCCGCATTCAAGTCAATAATAAAACCCACATGAGCGCTTTACACATAGCGGCTAAATAATGAATTTGTGACGAGCACAGGCAGATATTTCATTTAAAATGCCTTTCAGGGAATTTTATGAGAAGCTTACAAGCTCTAAAATAATTTAGAAGGATTCTTAGGAAGCTTTTTGAGAAATTTTAATGTAAAAAATAAATAAAATGGCTATTTCTATAAAATATTCTTTAATGGAAGGCTTTTAAAAATAAATTCAAAAATAATTTTTGAATTATAGAAAAATTTAAAGATTTCAATTAATTGTAAAAAAGATTTAGACAGAAATATTTAAAAAGAAAATTTCTAATTGGTTCTAAAATATATTTTAGCATGGTTTTCAAAGATGAAAAAAGTTCTTCTACATACAAGGGTAAACAAAATTATTGATGTAGCAATGAGTAAATGCGGCTGAATGACTCTGCTAAATTCTTATAGGCAGACAAAAAAACAAAGACTAAATGGGTTTACTACAAAAACTATTTGTGTTAGAGCCTCAATAAAGACCCCCCCTAAAGCTTAATTTTATTGCAGATTTAGTCAACTTACCCTGCATTTGCAGATCAACCCCTTCTTGTGAGCTCTTAACCACAGACATGCTGTTGTTGATGATGGGGCTACAGCTGTATGATTTGAAATCCCTGCATGGATCCAGCTTTGCATTCATCCTCGCGTAGATGGTCATCGCTGCGACCCGACAATCCTCGGTCGTGCACTCTGGTGGCGGTTGCTGTGTGGCAAAGCAATCCTCGAGCTTGTGGGTGAGACAGTCTCGTGGTGCTTGGGACGGGGCGGTACTGATGAGGAAGAGAATTGGCGAGACAACGAGTAGGGACGTCACGAGGAGGGTGGCGGCCGTGAGGGCGATTTTGTGTACGGTGGTCGATGTGCGGAGCCAAATACACGGGGCGCAACACACCCACCCCACGGCGGAAGCGGCCTATAGAGAGAAGAGGAAGCTATTTGGAATGCTGTCGAACACAGATAATATCGCCAATGATGAGCCCCACTATTCATTTTAATCCAAAATCTATTGATGACAATTTATTTCCCCATTCAATACACGCGTGCTTTTGATATAGTATATACAACGAGGAGGGATGAAAATACATTGGGATTGTTTTTGCACGTTACGCAACTGTTGCGAAATGTTTTGAAATAAAGTGATTGAAACTATATAATAATTTACCCAACGCCAACGTACCAAAGAGCTTATATCTTCACATATGGTAGCTTTACTGTCATGCTTTTCAGTTGAACTTTCAAATAGCTTTTGTACTTTTATTATCTTCCTATATTTTATTAAATTTTAATGAGCTTTTCAAAAAAACAGTTTTTTAACAAAATAATTTTGATTATTTAAAAAGCTGAAGACAACAGTGGAGGCGCCAAGTTATATGTATGCGCCTTTTGAACTTTAAAAGCTTTAAAATGAGTCATGATGGAACCGCCGGGGTAGTTAATTTCAGTCTTGAAAAAATAAACTATCCATTGCAATGGAGACGCCTGGTTGAACTGGGCGCCTCCACTTTATTTTAAAACAACAAATAAAGCAATTTGGAGCCACCTATGGCGGTCATTGAGTTTTATTTGTAGCACATTACTGGCTCTTGTGCGAGGTATAATAAAAAGGTCACCATTTATCAATCAAACGTGTTATTATTTGATCATTGTCCAAGAAAATGTCCACAGTTTTGGAATCATTTCAAGTTCCGCCCGCGGAAAAACTTATATTTTCCTGCTATTTATTTACCACCTTCATACCGTGTTGTTACGTAAATCGCTCTTTTGTTGAAGAGGAAAGCATACATACATAGGTATGTAATATTATGTTTGTGCTGTATATATAGGCAAACCCCCCGAAATACAACAATGGTCAATTCAGGCACCATAAACCAATTCCGTGTGCTCGAGGGAAGTAATAGAGCTCTATCCCCCCTTGAGAGTCACCGCACAGTAATTTGAACAACCGCTCCCCGGAGGCATGGAGACTCTACAATAATTGGTGGATAATTAATTCACCCCCTGCCGTCAACCCATAACACAAAATCAGGCCGAATCGGAGCACATGCGTCCGCCAACAATGCAAAAGATTAACAATTCATTCAGTGTTTGTTTCTACCATCGATCCACTTTCATTCATGACACCGAATGAACAGCTGCTCTTGACATGATTTTTTTCTGCTTCCCCTCTTATATGAAAGGAAAAAAAATCCTTTGGCAGCTTTCCTTTTCTCCGCACAACCCTCGCATGGGGGGGAGGTTCTTTTGTTTTCCGCTCGATTAGATCAATAGTCATCTCACCCGGCACCCACAACTCCCTTTGGCGTCTCTTTTCTCATCATTTGCTGTCGTCAGAGGTGCTGATTCCCCTGCCCACACACCCCCATGTTCCCTTAAACTACACCCCATTGTTCCGTACCCTCGAGTGGAGGTCGAGATGATCCCGTGCGGGAGATAAATTGTTTATCCATGCCTCGCCGAACTGAAGAGTGATTAATTAGTGTAAACACAAAAGGCAGAAGGAGACTCTTGAAATTTATGGCTTTTCACGGCAGCACTGAAGCTCCCCAAAGATGGACACACCGTGAGATAGAAATAAAAAAAAATACCAGCAGCAAGTGAAGCTGAGACCCAACAGAGAGCGTACACCTCACGCGAAAACTTTTGACACGGGTATCCCGGGTTTAATGAAGATGAATGGCCAATTTTCTCCTCTGAAGTGTAATTTTTATGCAGCTTTTGCGGTTTAAATTTTTACACACAAAGAAAATTCTGCAGGAGCTTTTTCACGCAAATTCTCCGTGATGCATTAAAAGTTTCGCATGAAATTTCACAAAACTTGTTCGTTTAGCTTTGATGGTTATTACAACTTTTGAAAAGTTCTGGGCATGCACGTGAAAATTTAGAGTTTAGTGAGAACAAAATTCTAGAGAGCGGTGTATGAGGAAAGTTTCAAGGTTGAAAGTTTTAAGCTTGATGAGGAAAAGAGTGGGAAGAAATTATTGAAGCAGATTTCTGTTGCAACTTGCAGAAGATTTTAGTTTATAGTTGAGTTTTCCTTCTCTTTTGAACTTGTTCTCTTTTCCAAAGGAGAATTGTCTCATCAAAAAAGTTTTGAGTAATAAAGCTAGATTGATATGAATAAAAAGAAAATTAGTTTGTTAATGTTAAAAAGCTAAAATTTTGCAATAATAATTTTAGAAATTTTTTAACCCAGAATTTTTACGAAGTCTAACTTCCAAATTGTCTAGAAAAATTGGATTCTGAACCAATTTTCTAGAAATTTCTCCTAAAAGGTTCTAAAACTTTTTTTTTTCTAAGCGAATGTATTTGAGTTTTTTGAGAATATTTTTATAAGCATTCACTTGAATGAATAAAAATCAATTAAAAAAATTTTATGAATTCAAAAGTTTTTTTATTCATAAAAGTTAAATATTGATTCCGCTTCAAAAAAAATGAAAAATCAAACTTTAACTCTATTATAAGTACATGAAAGTTTAATTATTTCGCTTTTCATTTTCATAAATTGAGAGAATGATATTCGGTCAATTAGCAAAATATGTTGCTTAATTTATGAAGCATATTATGAAAAATGGCACTTTGTTAAACAATAAAATCATAAAAATTATAGCTATACAGTGCTTTAGTCCTTTATTAAAAATATTTACAAAATATTATTCTTCGTTTATTTTTTATTTTTTTATTTATGATTTTGCTATGAAAATTCGCTATTTCTCTGTGCTTTTTCGAATTTATTTATTAGTTCAAAAGTTTCCCTCTGGTTTAGATTTAATTCTTAATAAGCAACAATCTTCTAAATGGACCAAAAGGCGCCATATACACTTGAAATCTTCTCTCAGTCTATTCTGGGAAGCCCAAAAGCTCTTTAAAGCTTTAAGAAAATCTACCCTCTCGGATGGAATGGCAAATATTTCGGATTAATAAATCAAATGACAATGCTTGTGTGTTTGTTCTAATACCAGAGTGCTCCAGCGTAAGCGAATTCGCTTACCATTTCCTTAGACAAGAGTCTGGTCCTTGGCAAATCGCGCTGAAAAAAGTGGTTGCATAGTGTAATTAAATTCTCTTTGGACAGACGCCAAAATTCTCTAAACAATTCTCGACTCGTACTGTTTTTTATCCTTTTCATTTCTGACTTCTTTTTTGGAATTATTCCAATTTTGCTTTTATAGTTGTGCCTTTGAATGGGAAACTTTTATTACACCCATTTAAGGGATTGTGGCCAAATTAATTCACATCACATTTGCGTACTTGTTTATATACGTCTTGTGTACACCGAATCACAGAATTGTGCTTCCCTTGTGTTGGAAGGGAGAAGGAGAGAGTAAGCGGAAGTGAACCACATACCTGCTTATTTTCCTGAACTCCTTCATTTCCACCGTGGTCAAGTCGCTCCAGCACCTGAATTTCATTTTCATCGCTCTTGCTTTGCATGAGTTTTGCGGGAAATTTTTTGGCGGGCGCCACTTGGGCGGGCCCATCGTCCCCCTTTGTACCCCCCTCGACACTATCTTCTTTGCTTGTCCTCCGGGACGCTGACTCGCCCGTCATTTCCTTTGTGTCGAATGTGGGCAATGAACTTGGCGGGTGCCTTAGTCAAGGCGAAGGGGTATGATGATTTACAGAACCATCGCCCGTAGCCCTTCCGGTGCTTGTGTGCGGAAAATCTCTCGGTTTTCGTTTGCGGAAAAAGCTTGAGTGTTATGTAAAATTGACATTGGGGGTATTCCCTTCTCTCGTTTGCAGGGGGGAATCCAGAGCACCGTGCCTCTTGCAAATAGCAGATCACATAACACAGTTCATTTGCCTATCACAGCACACACAGTGAAAAACTCAAACAAACACTCAACGAGACAACGGCTGAATATTTAATAAATTGCGGAAGTAAAGAGACATCTAACTCCGATGGCACACTAAACATAAACTGGATAGACGGAAAAACCACGGAAAAGTGACATTTACGCGTGGTGTGATGTTTTCCTGCTAACAAGAAAAACCTCTGATTTCCCCGGTTGTGCGCCAGCGTGGAAAACTCCCCGTGAGTGTGTGGGTGCCTCCACAGAGTTCCCCTCGGAAAATGCCACGAGAGTCTCTGATGAAAATTCCAGGAGCAGAGGCAAACACCCACGACGAGGAAATTTCTAGCTGATATCATTTTGCGCAACCCTGGAAAGCTGGAAAACTTCTATCTATCAATGATAATAAGAAAATATTTTGTGGAAAACTTGTAGATTTTTTAGAAAGTAAAATAATTAATTATTTTAAATTTTTAATTTTTTTAAAACTATTTTTATTAATTATTTTCATTTAATATTTAACAACTATTTTAATTTATGAAAAATAAGAGAAATTTTTTTAAAAGTTTTTTACGTGACAACTGAGAAACCGGAAAATCGTTTCGTTGAACATGGGAAACTCAAAACGTTTATTAGTTAAAGAGTAAAACATTAAGGTTACCAGTTTGGCAGAATCTTAATTAATATCTGAAACTAGCCTAAAACTTCAACTAGCATTAAAAAAATTCTAGCTAAAACTACTTCAGCGAAAACCTAGGAAGCAATAATCGTACTAAAGACATTTACAAGTGTAAAAAAATGAGTTTAGTCAACACGAAAAAAAAATAGAAAATTGTTCCGCATTACGCAAAAACTAAAACTACATGGATAAACTAAGAAAATTCTTAAAACCGTTTCGTAGAACGTAAAAAAAATCATTATAGTATATCGTGTATAGTCCTATATATGTATATCTTTATACTCAGGGCATGTCTTAAATAAATAAATAAATAAATAAATAAAATTACAAGACGTTCATCTAGTGCGCCATATTCCCCTACAAAGGTTAAATAAATAATTTTCTCGCATTACAAAACTTCAAAATGTTTTCAAATTTTGTAAGAAAAAAATTCAAACATAAACCTTGACATAAACAAATGTAATATAATGTCTCAATAGCAATTGGTCCAGAATACATACTCCTTGCGCAAGATTTTTTTCCAATAAGATGCTATAAAATTGAGATCAAAGCCACAGTTTATCGAGAGTTTCTTTGAATTTTCACGTGAACGGCTGTCTTTTGTGTCTTTTGCTATACAATAAAGTTTTTGCTAATCATGGGTCCAGAGACTTTTATTTTATGCCTTCTAATCTCTTCAATTAGTGCAGATATTGATGCTTGTAATCCTGATCATCCTTCCGGTTTGCAGGTGGTACGTAAGCTCCGTCATTGTGATCTGATTTTTTGATTGGGAATTATTCAAATATATCCATTTATCCACAGCAAGATCCTCAGGATCGTCCTGTGTTGCGAATCAGGCGACAGGCTGCTGGACAATGTATCTCAAAAGGCAAAAAGGTACCTTATTCTACTTTTTTTTTCTCTTTCGTTAATTTATATATTTTTTAAATTAAATAGTGCGTAGGAGAAAGGAGGAGTTGCTGTAGTGGTACAACTTGTATGGCATATCTGAACAGCTGCGTTTAAACGTTTCGTTCACAGCCGTTAAAAGAAAGAATCTTCAAGTTTAGTCTTGAAAAGATAACGATAAGATATGACTAGAATTAGATTTCTTAAATAGGTACAGGATTTAATGGAAAAAAATATACTAAAAAGTAAATAAATTATAATGACGATAATGACCAATAAACCAAGTTTTCCGTTGTTTTTTGGGCTTGGCGACATTTTCTCGAAAGAGTTGATGATTCAAAGCCTTTACAAAACTCTTTTTTTAATATTTTCACATAACCTCAGGTTACAGTTTCAATTAACACGCAAAACCAGAACAAAAATTCCACAGAACATAAAATGAAAATTAGAACTACCTCAGCCTAACACTCGGAATCAAAAATAGTTTAGCAAGATTAGAAAAAAAACACAAGAGACTCCATTCTTTGGAACATAAAAAAAATCATTACAAAATGATTTATGCTTTTTACCAGAGCCTCAGTCACACATAGCATCGGCTGCTGCGGCGGCTTGATAAATTGACTCGGCAGCCGGCTCATGCGATTTCAAATTTCTGCGTATATGAGCTCTGTTTGCACCATTCTCTCCTAAAATATTGAAATAATTTTCATGCATTTCAAAATATCGAAATAGAGAATTTCGCAGCAAAAAATATCAAACATATTAAACAAATAAGGAAACGTGTAAATGGCGATTGATCCAAAAATTATATTATTTGCGCACGTTTTTCTTTTTCAAATAGCACTAAAGAGAAAAGTTATATAAAATAATATCATTGTCTCAAAGATTGAACGAGTGCTTCTTTGAATCTTTACGTGAAAAGTTGTCTTTTGCCACACAATTAGGGGAGACCGGGGTAAAAATAGTCATTTTGGAATTTTCAAATGCCAATTTCTCCCAAGTTATAAATCGGAAAAATCGGAAAAAAATTAGGGTGGAAAGCCCTACCAACCTACAATTTTTGACAGTAATTTGGAGGTTATCCGATCAGTACTTTGGGAGTTAAAAATGAAAATAGATTTTTGACCCATTTCCCAAACTTTTGCGTATTGAGAAAAACGCGTTTTCCGAAGTTTTCCTTCAGCAATTTTCCAATCTGATAATTTTTCTCACTAGCTGGATTAGTGCAGAAAACGTTGCCAAGGTGTATTTTTCACTAACTTTTAATGATTTTTCTGTACAATTATTTGAATCAAAACGATCAAAACATACCCCTTGGGATAGATCGGGTCAACCCATGTAAATCATATGGGAGTTCGAAATTTTCGACATATTTTCTATCCATTTGTTGCAAAATGGCGTGATTGAGAAAATCTCAAAACTCTGTTTTAGTGCGTATAAAAGTTAAATTCCTTGTTGCGGATCAAAAGGTGAGAAGTTTAGCTATCAACTACTATCAATCACTCAGGTGGAAAATCATTGGAAATGTCGGAAAATTCGACCGACTTTATTTAGCCAACTGGTGACTATATTTACCCGCCGCGTTTAAAAAAAAAAGTCAGAAGCGGAAGGGTTTAGGAAAAGCTCGAAAACTCATATTTCCCGTGGAGATAGAGAAAAGTGGTCTGAGACAAAGTTGTAGGCCAGGAAATTTCCTATGAGAAAGACCTATCAAGGAAATTTTCTTGTCCTTGGGGAATCCTGCAGATGAGGATTTATGCAAATTGACTTTTTTTACCCCGGTCTCCCCTAAGTTTTTGCAAATCATGGGTCCAGAAAATTTTATCTTGTGTCTCCTAATCGCTTCAATGGGTGCCGAAATTCTAGCCTTTAATCCTGATGGAACTTCCAGTTTGCAGGTGGTACGTATAGCTCTACCAATGTGGTTTGATTTTTTCTTAAGATTTGTTTTTTATTTTTGCAGAATCGTCCTGTTTTGCGCATCAGAAGACAATCTGCTGGACAATGTATCCCAGCGGGCAAATCGGTACTTTCTACTTATGTTATTAATTTTTCTTCAGTTGAAAGTTTTTTTTTATTAATAGTGCGTAGGAGAACCTCTACCTTGCTGTAGCGGCGCAACTTGTATGTTTTATGCAAATCGCTGTGTCGTGATTGGATAATTAATGTGGAGCCAATTTGTCTTATTGGGACGGAAAAAAAGTGTAATTCACACCAACATGAAAATTTTTATAACTGAAAAAAGGATTAATTAATAAAAATCTATAAAATGTAACTATTTTCCTTCTCCAAAAAAAAATTAAATTCCACTTTCACAATTTTCTTTTTATTTAATGTTCTTCGCCATTTTTCTTTTCTATTTTTATTCACTTTTCTTCCTTTTAATTTTAAATGACAATTTATCGGGCGCGAGGGGACGTTCACAACCTTAGACTATTCAGGCTTTTAGGCCTTCGGGTTGGTTGATGTTGCTAGGGTTGTTGCTGTTGACGTTGCTGGTTTCGTAGCTGGGCAAGGCAAATACTGTGGGACCTCTGTAAAGGCAGAAGAGATGCCCACGGGGCAATTAATATAAAATTCCCAATCCAACCGTCCGCGCTGCATTTAGGGAGATTATTTAAAAATTTTCTGTGCGGACTCTTTTTTCAAACGTAACAAACAGTTATCAAATTAATTATTTCGCTGGACTCTTCTCTTCTAAAATACTCCGTTTGAATTATATTTTACTTTCTCATGCTCCTTCTAAATTTCTGTGCGGTCGGGGACTTCTTGGTCAAGGATAAAGAATGAAAAACCACCTAATTGCCTCATAATTAGCTTTTATTGAGATATACTCGGAGATTTGCCAGTAAATTTGAATAGTTAACAGCCGACTCATGAAATGTTTTTTTTTGTGCCACAATCTTGCTTCAAAAATATCCTTTTTTCTTCTTCAAAAAATCTACCAAAGCTTTTGAGAGGTAAATGTTTTTTTTTTAATTTATTTTATCATCAAACTTTGTATTTATTGCGCAAAAAAAGAAAAATGATTAAACTTCACCTAAAAAGTCACATCTCTGATATCTTTTTTCCAAGTTATTTAGGCTTGAAATGTCTACATTTTGTTAATTATTATTATTTATTTTAGAAAAATATCTTTTATGTTTTTTTTTTATTCTTATTTTCACCGCCTATCTATGCGCATTCGTTTAACATTCATTGTATTCATTCTTCTAACACGTGTGCAGTTTTTTATTAAGTTTACATTCAACGCTTTTTTTATCACAACTGCTCTGTTTTTTTTAAGTTTTCTTTTACTTTTATTTACTTAAAATGCAATGTTAGGGATTTATGCAAAAATGTGCATTTTACAATATTAAAAAATTAATAATTGTTTTACAAATAAAGTGATATTTTTGCCCAGTTTTTGGTTCCAAAGCTGATGTTTTTCGTTCTTAAATATTTATTTGCTAAAAATTTATAAAAATAAAAAAATATGAGAATCTTTAACCCTTGGAATGCGGAGCGGGGTCGTTGAACGACCCCAGCGCTATATTTCGTGTTATATCTCCATAAATATATAAGATACCATTCCCATCTTTTGGAAATAAGTTCTTTGGTTATCTGAGGAGGTTGTGTAAAAATTTCAGCTCAATCCGACCACCACAAGAAAAGTTATTAAGGAAAATGTAGAAGAAGGGAATTCAAAAATTGGTGTAACGGTCATGCTGCGGAAAATTTTTTAGAGCATAAACAACATAAAACATAATTAGAAGCATGTAAATGTACAAAACAATAAAGAATATTCGAGAAATATTGCCATTTATCACTTTGCGGGAAGTTAGGGGAATGTGGAGAAGAGTGAAAAAAAAATTGCAGTTTCTTGGCAAATTTCTCAAAAAGAAATTGTGAAAAATGATTGAAAAATGCTTTTCCCTAATATCTCCTTCTAAGTATTTTAGGGCGACGAATTTGTGGTGCAGGGTGCAAGAGGACTATATAAGGAATCTATAGGCACTAACCCGACAACTCCAGGTTGTATAGTTTGGGAGAAAATTGGCCTTCTTTTTGGGGTCGTTCAACGACCCCACCTTCGCATTCTACGTAACTACCAAGGCCTCCGCATTCCAAAGGTTAAGAATTTTGATCATAAATTGTGCTTGAAAACGAATAAAAAAACAATTTAAAACATTATAAAAAAAAACAAAAACAAACTACTATTTTACTAATAATTTTTTATCACCATTTTATTTAGTTTTAATTTTTTAAGCACTATTTGCTGTTATTTTTTTTAGTCACATTGAATTTCAATCAAAGGAAATGTTAAAAAAAAGCATAAAGGTTTTTAATTCTCAATTTTAATATTGAGAAAATAATGAAAATAATGCCTATTTAACAAAATTATAATAGAAAAATAATTTATTAAGTATTCTTAAGAAAATATTTCAAACGTTAGTAATACTAAATTTAAAAATTTGCTATTTTACTAAATTAATTTGTTTAAATATCTCATCATAATTTCTTAATACTAAATTGAACACAAAACAACTTATAATTTCAAAATTAATTTTTTTAATAACATTTTCTGCATTTTTTATTACTTTTTTGTGAATATTTTTTGCTCTATTTATCTAAAAAGTACGGACTTTAATTTACATCATTCTGAATGCTTTTTGCGATTAAAACTTTTTAAAAGATTTTTTTCTTCATTTTTTTTACATTCTCTTTGGTGATTTTTGTGATTTGAATTTCGCAGAGTGCTCTCATATATTGCTCACTGGTTTTTTGCTTGTTGGCTCTATTTAAGTTCATAATGCGTGTGGTTTAATTGACTAGACAACTGGGGGAAAGCTGCTTTTGAATTAAGTACCACATAAAAAAGATTTTTTTCACTTCACTAAATAAAAATCTAAATAAAAACATTTTGTAACCTAATATCTCATGCATCGTATATATATTCAATTAATAAATTACTTATTCATTCAAAAAAGACCCCTACAAAAGTAGATTACTTTACAAAAAGTTTCATTTTCATATCAATAAATCTCACAGATGTCCAAGAAAAAAATTCGAGTTGAACAAAAATGCTTTGGTTATCACAATACTTTGACTATCTTGTCATCATCTCTATAGCTTATTTTTTTTTCTTTAGAGTTTATAGTTGCCTGAAGATTGCTGAAAGAGATTTAAGGAGAACTTTTCTAAGGATTAAGGATTGGCGCAATGGCGCGAGAAGGAATTTTGTTCTTATTTGGTTGTTGTGTGTTGCTTTCGCTTCATCGTGTTGAAGGAAAAAGTCTTCTCGGGCAGCCTCTTGCCGTTCTGAATCTCCTTTTCGGGCGATCGTGCCTCAATTGATTTGTAGTAGAGATCAATCTTGAGGCTTTCCTTGCTCACGCCAATTGGCGCCATATTGGGCAGGGCCTTGAGGAATCCATGAGCCCCCACGGGAATGGGAGGAGCTGCTGGGGCACCAGGGGCACAGCGATTGTACAGGAATGGCATCTGCTGCGTGGCATTCGTGTGAATTGTGAGGATCGCCTCGAGATCGGACTCCTGCGCCTGACACAGGAAGTCATTGAACAACCTATTGGGAATGGATCCATACGGATCGAATGAATCACTCAGTGCCTCCGTCTCCTTGTTGTACACCTCCATGTAGTCACCCAATTGCTTCGCCACCAGGGCGCTGCGATCCTTGCTGAGGATTTTGTGACTAAACGGATTGCGTATGAAGAAGGGCGTCTTGAAGTTCACACCGGATCTTTGGATGAATTTGAGAATGAGCTTCTCGTGGCACTGCTTCGATTCAGTCGACAAACGTCGCAGAATATACTCCAGGT
This sequence comes from Lutzomyia longipalpis, assembly GCF_024334085.1. Taxonomy (NCBI): domain Eukaryota; kingdom Metazoa; phylum Arthropoda; class Insecta; order Diptera; family Psychodidae; genus Lutzomyia; species Lutzomyia longipalpis. The sequence goes on from NC_074707.1 coordinate 35,956,550, forward strand.
ACATTTGGAATGCCTTCCTCGCCTGCAACTGAGACATCTCACTTCCATTCTCAATTAGTTTCCGTATCTGCTTCCGGAGCCTTCGTGCTTCATCTGTGCTCTTTGGTTGGTACATTTTATTGCCCAAATTCAGGGGTTGGCTCGTCTCCAGGGCTCTCTCGTACTGCTGCATGCGATCACTGATACTGCTCTCCATCTAATCAATTAACAACAAAACGAAATCTCATTAACCCTTTCAGATCTACGATCAATCTAGAGAATTGATTGAACTAAAAATAATTTTTTGTGAGTTCCTTTGAGCTCAAATAAGACATTTTTGGCAAAAAAAATCCCAACCCAAAAATTATCGGTTTTCCGTCCTTTCTGATCTTGTGAGTCCTTGGGGATGTCTTTTTGTGGTCATAAAATGATCAGGGATTGTATTATAAAAACAAAAACATAGTCTTGTACTAATTTGGACTTAAAATTTAAAAATTAACTAAAAAAATGAAATATTTTCAAAATTGAGTCTTTGGGTCAGCGTATGACCCAATGCACCTGAAAGGGTTAAAATACATTTTCACGTTAAAGAAAAAATTCAACCTACCTCCGTATTATTCGGCGGATAGAGCTGCCCGTGGAGCATAACATTGAAGTTGTGGGGAATAATCATGGCACACACTGATGTTCCCGATGGCGCTGTTGTGGACGTTGGAATGCCCGTAATTGGATCCATGTACATCCCATATTTGGCTAAACTATCCTCCGTCGGGAAGATCCGAATGAAGCCACTTCGTCGTGCATATTGAGCCTTAGCCGATCGCACAATCCGCAATTCCTCCGTTGTAAGACTTGTCAGCGTGTGATGTTGATGCTTCTTGGGCAGAGTGTGGCTTCCTTGGATGAAATCCGCTGAATTTGCCCGCCTCCCATTGAGACTGCGATGCCGAACGTACTTGCTATCGTACGCAGCCTTCAAAAGCGGACTTATTGCCGGAATTCCCACCATATTCAGCAGATCAGTCAACAGGGAAGCCTTAACCTTTGCATCGAGCGGCGTATCAATCCCTAGCGATGGGGAGAGATTCACTTCCAGCAACCACGGCTTGAGGGTATCATCGATGAGTATATCAAAGCCATAGAGTTCGAAGCAGTTGTTGTTGTTTGGCACAAACATCCGACACGCTGCCACGATGGATTGAGCGCACGAGAAGATCGCCTTAATGATCACATCTTCGATGTTCAGCATCAATTGCTCTGTGTCACAGCCTTGACTCTTGAGGTGCCTCAGCAGGGCACTCAGTGTCCACTTGTGCCCAACATCCTCATCCCCAGCATCGCGACTCTTTATGTAGTCCGAATGGTACTTGTTGATGCTGTAGTTGCACAGATGCATGCATGAGTTCCACAAGAATTCTGAACTACGATTGTACTTCACAGTTGCAAGTCGAACTAGGCCTTCTTCGTAGACGTAGATCAGGAGTGGATCGAATGACGTAACAGCCACATAAAGGCGCACATCGCATTTGTGGCCATCAATGCACAGAGGATCACTGATATACTTGGCAACGACTAATTGCTCATCCGAAGGAATCTTATCCAGCTAAAGGAAACAAAAAGAAGAAAATTTATTAAAAATAAAAGAAGATAAAAAAATTCTTCTTACAGTGTTGACGATGTAGATCCCCCGACCACGACTTGAAGCAGCGGGCTTGACGATCCACGGACCGCGGTATTTGTTATGGGCACTAACTAAGTCACGATACTCAGTCGGCAGTAGGTAGGATTCTGGCACAATGTCGAAGTTCTTGGACCCACCACGGAGGTGTTGCATTTTCTCGATGTTCTTGTAAAGGCGATCCTTGCGGGTTAATTCTGAAGATCTAAAAGTAAATTTAATATTTAAAATATTCTCAAGGATTTTTCTGATTAATTTTTAAAATTCTTTTTATAACGGAATATTTCTTTCGAATTTCTGAATATTTATTAGCGAATAAACAGAATATTTTGGAAAATTAACATATCACTGAATATTTTGACGAATAATGCTGATATTTTTTGAATAATTCCGAACAATTAGGGAATTTGACAATTTTCATTACCGCTTATAATCGAATTATCAGAGTTGTAATAAATATTCCTGAATATACCGAATTTTAGTGACTATTAGGCCAGCTGAGATGTAAAATTACCTACAAATAAAAGGGGACTAACCAAATTTTGCACCATTTGATTCAGAGAATTATAAGAAACCTTTTTATACTTACTGGAGTGCTCTAAAACTTATGCTCGTTTCAGAAAATGCGTTTAAATATTCCCATACATTTTCCCATAGAAGCCATCAAAGCCATTGAACGAACAAGTGACGTCACTGGGGGGTTCCAAGAAACTGCTCACACAAACCACATAAAATACTTTAGTTTTTACAATTTCCACTCGACAGATTATAACAAGGGTTAAAATAAGTACTTCCTACAAGAGAAAATGCAGAAATAATAAGTAAAACACACATTTATTTCACGAAAAATTTCACCACAAAAATGAAAATATTTACTCGCAAAATTCTCAACTGTCAAATCATACTTTTTCGGAACACGAAATTCAGGGACGTCGCATGTTCGTTCAATGGCTTCGATGCCTTCTATGGAAAAATGTATGAACAATTTTTCAAACGCATTTTCTGAAATGAGCATACGCTTTAGAGCATGCACGTAAATATTAAAAAATTTCTTATATTTTTATGAATCAAATGGTGCAAAATTTGGCTAGTCCGAATTTATTTAAAAGTTTGGGGTCATTTTCCGCTAATTCTACTGGCCTACTATTCCGGAACATTCTGGATAAAACGAATATTTTAGAAAATTCAGGAATAATCAAAATACAAAAAAAAGTTTGGGGATGTTCCTGAATCTGCGAATATTTAGAACTGGTCCGGAACATTCCGAATATTTACGGAAAATTCGAACAATTCTAAAATAGATGATTATTCTTTAAAAAAAATCGAAACTCAAAGAAAATTTTCCTGAGTAATTTAATTAAATTCGAATAATTTGAATAATCAGAATTTTAATAATATTCCTGAATAATTCGATTATTTGAGGCTATTCCAGAACAATCTGAATATTCCAAATAGATGAGACTATTTCGGGATAATCTGAAAGAATATTTGTAACTAATCCGGAACAATCTGATTTATCTGAATATTTGAGAAAATTCAGGAAAAATCGGAATATAAAAGAAAGTTTAAGAGTGTTTCTGAATGATCTGCGAACACATATTTAGAACTACTCGAATCAATCCGAATATAAAACGATTTTCTGAACAATCTGAATATTTACAGAAAATTTGAATGATTCAAAAATAGACGATTATTCTTAAGAAATCCGAAACTGAAAAAAAATTTCCTGAATAATTTAATTAAATTCGAGTCATTTAAATTTAAACGATAATTCACAGAAAAATGAGTTCTTCTTTATTACAAATATTCCGAATAAATAATTTACTTGCATTCAGATAAATTCCCCTTACAGTTCTTTGTAAAATTCCTCTTATTTTCCAGTGAAGTAAAATTTAAATTTCTAAAGAAGTTTTAATTTTTTTTTTGTAACACATCTTAAAAATTCAATGAAAGTATTGATTTATAGAAAAGAAAATGAAATAAAATCATTGAGAACATATAATGATAATCCCCAAAGACATTTACAGTACAAAGTGTGCTAAATGCAAGAGAAATAATCCATGTTAAGGATCACTGAAGGAATTTATGGCCTTCATAATATTCTTCGATTAACCTCCATACATCATCCATAAAACCAATTAAACAGCAATAAAAGAAAAAGGGAAAGAAATAAAAAGGACATAAAAATCCCATTAAGTAAATATTTCTGACTCAAATAATTTTCCAAAAAAAGGGAAGTGATTCAATAATTTAAAATAAGGTCACCACATGGGTTCGAATGGTGATAAGAGATAAAATGTATATAAATAAATATAATTGCGAGTTATATTACCTGGAGAAAATGACGAACCGGAGACGGATGAACCCCATAAACACCCCATAAAATGAAAATAATTCCGCCCCAAATTGGTTTGGTTTGAAGTGAAGTCTTCGCATTCATTTTCGCTCCTCCTTAACTGCCATATCAAAACTCACTTGTGCGAACATTTTATGGATTATTCATCAATGTCTCACAGTACACGCAAGACGCGCGCGGCCCCACTTGCAGGAGGCAATTTGAGGGGAGCCAAATTGAGGAATCTCGCAATTGTTCCACTAATGGTGGGTAAATTTTTCGCTTGAAGAGCAAATACACGCATATATCGATTTAATGACAAGGGGCCGGGTGGGTTGATCGTGATTTAGTGGATTCTATGCCGAATTACATAAATAAAAAAACTGCCAACAATATGCAGATGCGAAGTGACGCGGTAAACAAAAGGTATGAAGAATGGTTGCGGAAATGCTCAATAAAGAAAAAGAATCATGAAGAGGATGGCGCCTTATCGACGTGACGGATAAATGGGCTTACCTCGGGAAATGATTAACTCGCTGATAGGGCAGAAGATTGCGCAGAATGTCTGGCTTGAGGTGAATCCCCGTCCACAAGAGATTGAACGTCTCATCCTCTTCGGCCTCCTTCAGCCCATGCCCACCGAGAATCTTCCGCAGAAGTCGCGTTTCGGTGTTCATGAAGCGATACCGCACATTGAGCACCGCTCCTGGCATCTCAGACTTATCTTTGGGTACAACCACCTCCGATTTATCCTTCCTTGGCGTCTTGGAGTCACTCCTCGTGTCCTCATTGGCGTGCGTTTCGGAGTCTGAAATTGACTTGAACTCCATCTCCTTCTCTTGATCACTTCCCGCCGAATCGCTGCCATTGCGTCGTGCAATCGACGGCTCACTGATCGACGACACCAGTTGCACGCGCAATTTATTCACAACCAACTTCCCGAGACTCTTCTTCTCCCCCTTCGATGGCTCCAGCATTGGCAGTGACTCCCCAGCTACGCATTCACTGGACGTCGATGGGCTCCCATTGTCCACCAAATCGGGCTCCGACGACGATGCGTTGTGCTGCGAAAGGACACACGTACGGAACACAAGAACGGCATCTTTGGTACCCAGAGCACCTCCAGTTACCCACGGATTGTCAGCCTCTTTCTTCTCAACCTCCTTCCCACTAAACGAGGTGTGCAGAAAAAAAAACAAGAAGTGCTTTAATTTCTGCTGCAATCATCTCGCGTTGCGATTTCTCTTCAGAGAGAGAAATTATTTTTATTTTATTTTCTTTCACAAAAGACTGGTCAAGAAATTAACATTGATTGAAAACACTTAAATGGCAATAAAAAAGAACTACATACAGTGCACTTGAGATGTGGGACAATTTATTGGATTTATAAAAAAATGATACACTGCCTTGAATGAGAATTGATGCATAAATGAGAAATGTTTTAGGGGCGACAAATATGTTTTTTTTTTTAAATTTATTTAATTGAGCCTTAATTTGTTTTTTTTTAGTTTGTTTTTGGATCGACAGAGAAAGAAAAAAAATATAGGGGAGGGCGGGGCTAATAAAGTCACTTAAGGGTTTGGAAAAAGCCTAAAATATCATATTTCTTAGCTAGATAGAACAAAATGATCTGAGAAAGAGTTGTAGGGCGGTAAATTTCCTAAAGAAATGAGCTACACATTTCGCTTTATCTATTTGGGAAATAAGATATTTTGAGCTTTTTCTAAACCCTTAAGTGACTTTTTTAACCCCGGTCTCCCCTATAAATTGAAAAATCTTCTCAATTATCTTGAAAAGGAGTTAAATGACTGACATATGGAAAACTTCTTCAGTCGAGGAGCAATTGGGACACAGTTTCTCTTTTTAAGGTATTAAAAAAGAATAAGAAATTGCCAAAGAAACCATTTTCCAAAGTTTTGAAATATTGTAGGCTAACAAATAATTATTAAAAATACGGGCTGGGACTTTCGCCCTTTTTCATGCTGGAGAGGAACACAGTCTGCGGTGACGTGTGTTCGCTCTCGCAGCAACAGCCCAACTGATCTTTCTCAGTTGAGCTGCAGTCCTCAGCACCGTTATGGGAGAGAGAGGAATTTAGGGAGAGGAAAGGGTTACATTTGACCGTCGAGAGGGCTCTCTTCTCGAATTGGTCAAAGCGCTCCTACATTCGGCCATTCTGATATTGTTGCCGTCCCTTGGCAACTCACAGTGAATAGTAGGAACCCGAGCTAGGAGCTTAGCTCAACTAGCCCGTTCCTTTAAACCCATAACACCGCGAGTACCAAGGTCCGTTGAACTCAATCAGAACTAGGCGCGAATACCATCAAAAATTCCGCAATTTTATGAGCGCTCAGTTCTACTTCCAGAACTGAAAGACAGAACACATCTGTCAGTGGTAGATTCGGTCTACCCTAGTATCGCTATGACACTACGAAAGACAGAACACATCTGTCAGTGGTAGATTTGGTTCTACCCTAGCATCCCTATGATACTTTACACACAGCAGCTTTAACCTATGAGGCCCAAAACCTTCATAGGTGAACCACTATGTGTAAATGATCACTTCAGATTGGATGCTTGCCTTGGCATGTCACTCATGCCATTGGTGGTTCGTTCCACCACAACATCCCTTGGCATTCCTCCACGCACACCAGCTAAACTCATGAGGCCCAGTACCTACAAGAGTCAACTACTGTGCGTAGAAAAATACACTGGATGGCTCTTAACTTCTCAGTGTCCATAACTTCTGTTCGGACTGTTCCCATAGAGTCAAGACATATGCGATCTTTCTCGCATACGAAACTTGACATCTATGAGAGGCTGACTCTCAATACGACTGATACTCCATTTGGAGCGACCTTTGGCAAATTCTCATACTCTTTCGATCTCTCTTGCAACTTTTCCATCTTCAGTGAACTTATCCTTCCATCCATGCTATCCTCACTTTTCATGGACTACGGATGCACAAATCCTACTTGCCAAACTGATGGAACACTGTGCAACGCAGGAAATTGAGGAATACACACAGGATATTAGCTTTCAACACACTGCAAGTCTCAATTCCGAGACTAACGACACAAACGACACCTAATGAGAACCTTAAGAACTTGAGCAACCAACACAACCCGTGATATTTTTATCGTTGGCGCACGGCCATTGATAATATCACATACCGCACTACAGACCCATTTCCTACGCCACAATGAGAATTTTAGAACTTAACGCCATAAGACCTCATTATTTGTCTACCTTGGGAGACCTCTAACCTTTCAACATTTACTACACTAGCCACGCTAGACCCCTAAAATGTGGAAGAAACAAGAACTCTAACACGACCGATTGAATAATCCGCCAATTATATCGTCTATCGTATCCAATCCAGTAAGCACTGTTCTCCCGAGTCTCTTCCTTCTAGAGACACCACAACTTCCACAGTCTCATTCCTAGCGGTCACACCATTGTTCACCCTATATCAGATGTACTCGTTCTCCGCAACAGCACACACTTATTGATGATATTGTTCCTGCTGTCTGGGACCAGATATGGTGCATTTATGTGCCATCTCTCTAAGCCCCCAACACGTCCAGCAGTAACCTCGCACTCATGCATGTCATTCCTCCGCGTCCTCATGTCAACCCGGTACTCATCTCTCTGACGTCTGGCATTGATCTCCCGTTGTATTGTTATCCGTGATCCAGCACTTTGAATGCTCTCCTGTAGCATTTCGGCTCTTTTCCATTCAGAATCAGCGATATATTCGACCCACTCTGCGGTTAATGCGCCCGATAGAAGACTGCAAACATTCTCTTCTGTTGCTAAATTGGATTTTTTTTTCTTTCTTCCATCCTCAGAGCTCCTTCTTAATGACTTCTCTCACCTCAGTGGCCGTCGGAATCTTCTCACGAATGTATATCATTCCATGATACAGTTAGGATGAAACAACTCTGGTAAATTCACCCTATTCTGATCCTCTATAGAAGTTGCGGATTCACAGCCGCATAGCGTATCACTACGAATGCCCGTGATGAGTTACTGAATTCCCTTCATACCTCGCAGACGCGTGATTTCTTACAACTGAAGCCTTATCTTGTGTCCGGTTCTGTAACCACACCGCCTCGGTACAAGTCATCTTGCATGAGAAATTTTAAAGACACATCCTGGGCCATCAACTGTCCAAAAACCGCATAGCACAGACAGAACTCTTTGTTGAGATGAAGATAGTGGTATCCATCCATTCACGCTCCATTCATCAACGAACAGCTATATCTCATTACTCTAAACTCCCTACCTTTTGTGTCTCCGACCCACATGGTTTCACGCCACTGATCATCTATCTCAATTAGAAGTTGGCGAACTCGATCGATGAGACTTTGGATAAGTACTGGTACTTTCACGATGTCCATTAAGGTAACCATAGATTCCGTCTACGACCAATCTCCCTGCTCATCATACTTCCATGAATCTACACTTCATCCTTAAAATGCTTTCAATTCCGAAGCACATCTTTCGTTATATCTCAACTAACTACCGAACCGATACCCCTGACGACGATCTACGATGCTTTCAACTCCACCTGGCAACAGCTCACGTTTCTCAAATATCCATAGCTTTCTGCTGTCAGGACACATCGTTGAGAATATCTACTCCCACGACTGAAGTGCACAGCAGTCTCACTTATTAGGTGCTCCCTATGCATAATTGAGGTATTCTCTTGTACCTAATGTGTTACTAGGTGCCCGCTGTCGACATGAATTGAGTTATTAACCTCTTTTCGTGTCATCTATTTATTCCTTTCATCCGGTGGTGTAAAGTCACCCACACCATAGGAATACTGCAGCACCGTGTCATGGAATAGCTCCGAGAAAACCTTCTGATCCTCTCTGTGACCTTCACCTATTGTTTCCTACGCTTATAACCCGGGGAGGAGAGCAATTCTTCACTGATCATCCGTGTCATTTTCGCTCTTCACTCGCAACGATGTTGAAGATCCTCCACCTTCATGAATGTCTCGTCCTGTTGGGTCTTCACGACGAGACACAGACTTCACTGCAGAACTCCTTAATTTGCGTAAATTCACAATTGATGAACATCAATTTCTCACGTCTGTCGATGCATCTCATTGCAGTTACCCCTATTGTGTCACCGTGGCATGTTCAATCAAGGTCATCAGATACTGCCACCATCACTGAAGACTGTGCTGGATGTATCTTGGTCTTGTGTCCACCATGAACTCTTTCGTGGGTTAGTACAACCCAGCAGTACGCTGCCTCTGAAAATATAGCTCAAGCAGAGAGCAATTACTTTTCATTGAAAAATTGTACCTAGACGCTTGAAATAATACACAACATTTCACAGCACTCGCTGTACAATTATTCATTCAATCATTCACACGGGGCCCCTCATTCAACAAACATGCACACTTATACTTCTCTGATCTTCTCAGGAAATTGTTTTTCTCTAAGAGGCATCTCCGGCTGGAACACGAACCACACCGCTACGAATGCTGTCATTCACCATTAAAGATACTGTCTGATGGCATGGGGGAACTTTCCAGTCGTCAAATGATGCTCGCAGGATCTTGTCATTCTATCACTGCATCCGGTACACTCCACTGCTCAAACACGTACATCTTCTGCAGCCGAATTCCTTCTAAAGGTGTGCCATCACGCGACGCTGACTCCTGTTTCACGAACGCCTCTTCACGCATCTCTAACAGCAATCATTTGTTTTCTTCTGCCATTGGCGAGCATAATCAAGCACCCAAAGTTCCCTGCTGAATGCTAAATTTTTTTCCATGTTCCTGATTAGTGGTCACCATGATCTCGTATTCCTGAGAAAATGCCCGTTTCCCGATTTGTGGCTGTTTGCTGGGCCTCCGAATTCCCGTAGAATCGTTTTTCTGATTCCCAAGCATCTCAAGGCGATTATTCTCCGTTTGGTTGAGATTTTCCGTCAAAGATTCTCCTTGATGTCACTGAATCTCATTTTCTGCCATTCAGGATATTTTCATGAAGTTCCTGGAATTTGGTGGCATCCATGTCGGAAATTTCCTAAATTTTCCTCTCTTCCACATTGAAAACATGGATCTCGTAATCAATTACGTTTTCCATGGCAGCAGCCGCATCTTCCGGACTCTCACACTGAACGAAGGCAAAACCCCGGAGATTCACAACCAATTGGCACCCGGACGTCAACCAAATACCCCCAAAAAGCATAAGAGCATCGTTCAGGAGCCTCCCAGCCGCTTTCTCCGCCAATCCTCCCACAAACTGTTGTTTTTTTTTCCACTCATTTTCTCATAAATAAATAAGAATGATTTCTTTCCATTTTCACACAAAACTTAACCTCACTTTTTATCACAATTCACTTTTTGTGAGCACTCTTTATTTTCCAACACATTTCCGGGTGACTCTTCCGGAAATAAAAGCTCCTGAGAAACCGCACAGTACATTTTCACGCACTATCAGAGTTCACCCGTCCCGTGAATTCATTTCTTTTTGTCACATTTTCCGACCACGTGCACTTTTTCACTTCGTGATTGTGGATAAATCCCACTTCTGAAATGTAGGCTAACAAATAATTATTAAAAATACGGGCTGGGACTTTCGCCCTTTTTCATGCTGGAGAGGAACACAGTCTGCGGTGACGTGTGTTCGCTCTCGCAGCAACAGCCCAACTGATCTTTCTCAGTTGAGCTGCAGTCCTCAGCACCGTTATGGGAGAGAGAGGAATTTAGGGAGAGGAAAGGGTTACATTTGACCGTCGAGAGGGCTCTCTTCTCGAATTGGTCAAAGCGCTCCTACAATATTTAAACGAAAAAATATAAAATGTGACGCAAATTTTGTATTTTTTCATAAATATTTTTCCGATTTTCCCGGCTTATTCCTGTGGAAAATAGGGAGTTTCTTTGACGATTTCTTATACTTTTTTTGATCTTCTACAAAATGAGCTATGCCCCGATTATTCCACGAATAAGAATATTTGGATATATCTTCTTAATATATAAAGCTGAAAAGTCTGTCTGTCTGTGGCACATGAACTCCTCCGAAACCGCTGGGCCGATCTTGATGAAATTTGGTATGGGGGTAGAGGGGGTCAATACGAGTTGCAAGCGCTATATGGGATTCCGCCCCAACCCCCCTTTATAGCGCCCCCACAGAAAAATTGATTTTTTCCATTTTCTACCTGCTGAAGGGTCAGATAACGGGATTTTTTAATTTTTAGAATTTTTCGGGGTACCGTATTTTCATCCCCCCTACTAATATACGCCCCCTTTTATAGCTTAAAATGGAGTTTGCTCACACGTGATTGGGGGCTCGGGTTGACTAGTTAATAAATAAGCTCCTTTCCTTTTTATTTTTAACCCTTTCGCGTTCATGAGAAACATAGAAAAACATTGAAATATGCGCTCTTTTTGTCACGATATTTATTCTGTGGGTGCTTTTAACGGACTTTACTCAATCAAAACATCTTCTTTACTTTTATTTGATGCATTTTAAACTTGGAGAAATCCTTGAATTCCTAAAAATTTGGAAAAATAAAATATTTTATGTTCGGGTCTACGTATGACCCAAAGAACGCGAATGGTTAGGCTAATCATAAGAAATTAATTTTCATTTAATTTATAGAATAAAAGAATTTACAAATAGCATAATTTGTTAATACTCTTACCAATAAACTAATAAAAAATTCTTGTATTCTCTTGTAAAAATATTTTTTTTAAAAATTAATGGTTCCTCTGCAATATTTTTCGCAATTCCAAATATTTACATTGCAAACTTATTATATTTTTTTCGGAATTACTTTCGCAAATATTACAAACTCTCCAATTACGTCAACATTACTATACTGTCTGAGGCAATATTTAAAAATGACCTACGCAACAAATTCCATATTTTCAGCAAAAAAAAAGTTCCCCTGGACTGTTTGTTTACTCATTCAAGGCAGTGTTGAACATAAAATTATGATTTCAATCGAGAAAATTGATTTGCACAGCGTCACTGTCCCTGATTTCTTACTCTGGGTGAATTAAATTTTCATAATAAAGAAAAGCAATTTAGTTCAAAACCTACACAAACCATGGCGTCTACAAGATGCGGTCTGTGCAAGAAATGCCGGTCGCAATGGAAAGTGAAGTTGGGCAAATCATTTTACGGTCAGTTGAGATTCAATTGCACTACACAAGTAAATGGGATTTCTTTTTATTCTTTCAAAAAAACACTTTCCTCAATATTTTTACTCTCAAACTCTACTCTCCATTTTATATAGATATTTTCACAAAATTCTACCACATAATGTACTAAAGAAGAAAGAGATGGTTTTGATTAATGAAAATAAAAAAAATTAATTAATTACCCGATATAATTATTTTTAATTGTTTTCAATTGAACACGGGTTTTCTGGTTTTGCGTGATGAGTGATTTCGGTAAAAAGTCTTTATAGAGTTTTCTTGAATACACAGGTGGACGTTCATCTGATGTTCGATATGTTCTACAAATCATTAACATGGTTATTTACACATAGCATAGAATTTTTTTTGAGACGGTGAATGGTTGAAAAATTGTGTTAAAATAAATTTAATTCTTTTTTCATGAAACTGACATAAAAATTATTTCATTTTTTTTATGCAAAAATATACCTGACTGTTGGATCTGGCAACCTTACAACTTTGTCCGATGTTGGCATTTCCAAATTGGGCTTTTCACTTCGATTATCTCTGCGCGCACCAGCACACATGGAAAGGAAGAGTTAAATGGGAAACAACTTTATTTTCATCCGACACCTCATCTCACATTTCAGCAAAAGAGCAAGCAATATACAATGAAATATACATGAATTTTTGCTCAATAAATTACAAATTATTGACCACTATAAAGATGATTTCTCTCTTTCACACTAAACTGATATAAATTGCTACATTATCATAGGCTTTAGGGCAAGTCTGCTTGAAAATCTGATGCTTCTCATGTAAATTATTCGCGAATCATACAATGAGAAAAAGCATTTTATGTTGTGCATTAGCATAAGAATGTTTGCAGAGAGAAAAGATTCAGAGAGAGAATAATGTAGAGGGAAGCATAAATTTTTTAGTTAAAATATTCAAAAAGCGAAAGTTATGTTGAGATTTCAAATAAAATGAACGGAAAAGCCGGAAAAGCACAAACTGAAAAACATCTACTAAAATTTTGCTTGATTTTAGACTGATTTAAAAATGAATTTTTCATATTAATTAAATACTTCACGCCTAAGCCATTTACCGACTTAATTTGAATTGTATATTCATCCTAGGCATAGATGAGTCTTATTTTAAAGGAATTTAATTAATATGCACTAATAAAATTCCTAAAATACCCTCATATCTAGCTACTCAACAAGCCACATCTTATGCTACAAATTAATCAGCACACCCTGTAGCATACAGAGTGAAGATAATTTTCTAAGCAAAGCAATCAAGCTCTTACAAAATCCGTCGCAGATTCACTTAATTATGTATTTCAAATATCCCAAGAATGTGTTGCTTCAAAACGTTTTATTATTCAAAATGATGTTGAGACAAAAGACGCACCACAATTCACTCACTGACGTCACAATCATCACGATTCTACACAGCATATTACAGAAATGATTCAACTTTTATTTACAGAAACTTTAATTTCAACATTTTCAAATTGAATTCAATTGCTCGACGCGCACACAGCCCCCCAGAATTTAATGTTGCGCGACTTTACTTCAAAGAATTTATCAAGGTTTCCCATTTATGGAAATAATTTCAGTTCTGAATAGTTGGATTTTTTTTTCGAGTAAGGTAAGGAGTTTTAAAAAGTAAATACAAAATAGCTTTCTTCAAGTTTGAAATTTATGGGGCACTTCACCGTCCAACAATTTGCATAAATAGTTGAGAAATAAATCGGGTTTCGTAATGGGAAAGAGAAGAAAATGCACAATAAATCAGCTTGATTGCCTTTGATTTCCGCTCTTGTTTGATATTGAAAGAATTTCTGTCCATGTGGTGGCAAAGTTTGGAATAACTCGGCGAAGAACTTGATGACCAAATGCTACCTTAATGTATTACTTAGCACAGAATAAAGAATTTCAATTTTGTGAAAAAATGGTCTCATTTGGAGAATTTTAGAGACTTTTTCTTTGAATTTTTTAAGCGAAAAATAATTCTTTTTCTGGTTTCTCGATAATGTCAAGTTCAGAGCTTAATGAGAGATTTTATAATGTTTAGTTTATTAAGCTCTTTGATTAAATAAATTCGGTCAAGTGGATAAGTCATATCAGAAGCTTTAGCAAACTGATACAAAAGACAAATAGAATAGAACAAGAAAGAACTTATTGCGAAAGAAATTTTTTACAGTCTTTTACACCTCTTTTATAGAGATTCCTTAAAATACTCTTAAAGTCCTTCATTTATTTTATTGTGTTTATTGAATTTCTTAAGTGGGAAGATTTCTATTTTTTTTTAACAAAATTAATGTAAATTTTAAAGGTTCAAAAAAATCAGTCTTCGAAAGAAAATTTAATTTTAAGAAACAAAATTTTAGTGCAACACAAAAAATTAAGAAATCAAATAATTTAGAGAAAGAAGCAAAAATGTTAGATGAAAAATTATTTTTCACGTATTTCTCAGGATTTGGTGAATATACATAAAATTCAGAATAAATATTTTAAATATTCTTAAAATCTACGAATATTCTTAAAATACTGCAAATATTCTTAATCTTTGGTTCTAAATTCTCCATATTTTTGTCCCTTAACGTTGAATCACTTCAAAATGATTTTTAATTCACAAAAAATACTTCATTATGTTGGCAAAGAATTTTTTGCTTCTAAGAAAACTTTTCTATACAATTTAAGTCTTTTAAAGAAAGTTTCAACATTGATCTAATAAAATTTTAAATAAAATTGTGAAGTAGTAAATCGGTAGTAAATCCCAACGACTTTTTGCAGTGCAATGCAAAATTGCCTTGAACTAATAGCCTGGTGTATGATTGAGCGATAAAAATCTCCGTGTAGGTTCCTTTGAGTATTCTCACAGCATATAATGTGATTAAGTGGGCAAAATAGTTTATTAGCTCTCTCAGTTAATCGCACATAAGAAGGCATTAAAGAACAAGCTCGCATAAAATACTCGAAGAACAGGGTTAATGGGTTGATTGGTGCCCACTTTTGGATCCATCAGACTTTCTCATTAACCCGTGCAAAAGGTTTTCAAAAAATTTATCGATAAAAGGTTATTTGCGCACGCAATTGAGCGGAAGTCTCAATAAACTTTTTGCCTCCACTTCGCAATCACTTTCACACTTTGACACGGAGTTACTTCGATATATAGGTACACCTTTTTGTGGTTACTCCAATAGCGAATTTTGCATGAGAAACGTGACACAATACGTCATTGATTTGCACACGATATGCCGTTGTAATCAATGTCGGGATACACACAATAAATACTTCATGATGATTATTTTGTTCCAAATATATCACTCACTAATCACGATGCTATCTCAAGAATTTCCACCCAAGAGGTTGTTTATCGGAGGAAAAAGTGAAAACAATGTGCCATTCAATGTATTGTGCAAAAATGCTTTCGGGCAGATAAAGGCACTCTGATGACGGCACTCCTCCTAATTCTTTTCTACTGAAGAAGGTTCACGCGATTTCAATCGAACAGGAAGATGCTGATAGCACACTTGATGTGGTGGTGATAGCCACTCAACGGAACACACACCACGCGTCTAAATCCGAAGCATGACTTTATTCGTCAATATTTGAATAGCAACTAAAGCCGTACCGAACTTTCGCCGTCGTCACAACCAAACGGTATGGAACTACATACTCTCTACACTATATAGAAGGAAAAAAAACCATCAACTCTAACACACCGCACATAACAACCAATGTGTTAGCAATATTGTTTAGACATCGCGCGGGCTTTGCCACCGTTTTACGTTATACACCCAACACTCCACACCAGACCATCATTGGCGGCAGAAGCTCCCCAGCGTGCTGAAGAAAGTAAAATAAATGTGCAATAATAACAATTTGTAAGTTTATCGCCATACCAAACTACGTGCATGCGGCAATGTGTTCGTGCCCCCTCACAGTTCAATGCTATATTATTTTATTGATACATAGAAAATGCTATTTACTGCGACTTGATGGAATGTTTTATCAATTTACTTGTACAAACTCAGACGCTGAAAGTTGTGCAAGATTTGTCCAAACATTCCCATTTATAGTCACTATATTCTCCGTGGCAGGTGTAATAACTTCTTCTAGGCAACACACATACACACGCCACCTTCAAGAAGTCTCTGATGCACGCTGAAAATTCATTTTTCATCAATTTTATTTTTATCATCGAGAAATTAGGTCGATGAAAACCGCAAATTAGCTCAAAATGCTCTTTTTTGCAGTCAATTTCAAAGAATAATTTCCGTTTTATCCATACACACAGGGAAAATAAACGCAATTGGGCCGATTCAATTGTCCAAAGGGGATCAGTGAACCACATGGAGTGAATTCAATATACTACAATGAGAGAGTACAAAAAAATGATTACTATACTGGTGAAAATGAATTATGAGTAATAGGGGCCTCCACGTCTAGAACTAAAGAGAAACTTACGTTGAAGTAATACTCGATTATTTGAGAGTTTTCTGATGGGTCTGAGGGAATTGGATTTCGAGCTAACAGCTCCATTTTATTTCTGTGAATATATAGGTAAGTAAATGGGCGTATACACCAACTGTCGAAGTAACTTTCATTAATTTTTGTCTTGAACAAAGAATAAGAATAAATTTCAAGATACTTTCTAAAATGATGACACACCAGAATTTTTTGAAAAATTTGTACTTTAAGGAGAAGAATGAAATCTCTGATTAGTTAGTCAAATTAGTACAAAATCCTAAAGAAAATTCAGGAATATCAGAAAATTCCTCTATCTGTGCTTTATTTTTTCCAATTTCAATTGACTGAGAAGATTAAATGAGATTTATTTTTTTCTAATTATTTTTCTTTTCTTTAAAGACAACAAAATGTTATAAGAACTTTAACCACGTAATTACTGTAACGTAAAGAAAATAATCTCATATTTTATTTCTTTGTAAAAATTTAAATATTTGGAATATTTCTCTATCCATTGTTTTTTCCTTTCAGCCCCAATTTCCTTTATTAATTTTAATTTTCAATATTAAAATAATTTATAATCCGTAAAATTAGAGATTCATTTTCACCAGTATGTGCATTAACTCGTTCTATCCAGAAGAGCACAATCGTTGGTTTTATCAAAAATTCGCACCAACTATATCATGCCTTTTATAAGTCTATAAATAAAATCTCAAGTGGTAGAAGGTTCTTAAGATATCTGCTAAAATGCTTTCTACGAAATTTTGTTAGCTTTTCCATCACTTTGAGCAAACAAAACGCAATTGTAATGTGTTTGCAAACATTTAGATATCAAACCACTATTGGCGTAATTTAACTCTGTTGGTAGAAAATTGTTTGAATGAAAAGAGTTTTATCAAAGTTTTATTTGATGGACTTGGTGTCTTCCTTGTTTGATATTAAAAATATTTGCTCCAAAGTAGTTCACAGTCATGATATCTCACGCATTCTATTATTAGAATACGGTGTACAAGAAGAGAATAAACTCCTACACAGCAATTTCTCAATTTAAAGAAAGTCATGAATGGAGTAAAAATATACTTTAATTTATGTCAAAAAATTGTTTTGAAAGAAAATTTGTTGAGAAAATTGTAGACTAGTTGAAATACTGTATGAAATATTCGTGAATTGCCCAAATTTATGTTCTTCATACAGCAGACACGGGCACAAATCCCCCAGGTGAGGTTTCCCAACTTTGCGCACCACAAATCTATATATTTGCATGTGAATATGCCAAAAAATTACACAATTCTGCTAAAGAAATGTAAATTAACTTCCAGTGGGACACACGCAAAATATTCCCTCTCTACACTTTTTCCTATAAAATTAAATATGTAAAAATAACTCCCAGGTGAAATCGAGCAAAACCTTTGCGCGAAGACCCTAAATAGCCGTGAATCATGAATTTTCTTCGAGTGAAAAAAATTAATGGCTCTTCACGGCATATTTGCAATTCCTTATTGGTTTGTAGGAGAACAATGAGCACTAAAGTTGGCAGAGTAATAAATTTATTAAGATCATATGATTGAACGTCTCTATATCGCAAAGAGATGAT